>NC_045770.1:15066002-15369032 GCF_008692025.1 Phocoena sinus
CGGGCTGGATCAAATTAGAAGAGCAGAAGTAAACAAGGGCTCTGGAATTCCATTTCAGCCCCTTGAGGCCAGAGAGAGAAGGAAGACACAAAAGGCTACTGCTATCTCTGAATTATCATTAAGATCTTTCCTAAAATCATGACTCAGACCAGAAGCAGTCTTGAGTCCTGCCTTCAGTTCTCTTCTGCTCCCAAGCCCGTCTCCCCCCTTCCAATTCCCAGCTTCCTCTCAGTCCCCTGTCCCAGCCCGACTGATGCAGATGTAAGACGTGGCCGCCACCTCCTCTGAGAATCCCGCCCTCGGAAAGAGCCTCCCCCCGCAGCTCTCAGCCTCATCAACCCTCCAACTCATTTCCAACCTGAGCTGAAATCACCTTTTTTCCCTGAGATGGTACCTTTTAATGTCTCTCTCCCCTGTGGGCTACGTAGCTGTGTGGAGCCCTGGGGACAGATGCTGCGGAGAGATGGGGCATCAGCCGGCGTGCCCGTGTGTGCCCAGGCTGCACGCACCACTGAGCCTGCCTGCACGTCTGGCACACAGGCAAATGGGGCTGCTTTTCAGTGGGCCTCTCCTCCGTGTCCCTGTTTTAAAAATCGAGTGTCCCAAACTCCCAGCTTAGGTCCGAGGCGGTCAAACAGTGAGCCTGAAAGATCTATGAGATAACTGGGCAGTTGAAGACTCCAGAGGAAGAGGCAGGTCCAATTTCTAGGCCACTCCTCAGGTATCAGCATCAGTGAGACACAGTTTGCAACAGTTAGTGGCCAAGAAGAGGCTCAGTAAGAGCGTCATCCTTTCAGACGGGCCACCGAGTTACTCCGAGCCGTATGAGGGAAAGCAAAGAGAGAAGGCGGGCAGGGAGGGAGGAGAGGGAGGCGGATATGATACCCATGGCCCTGAAATGGCCAGGGTACCACTAAAACTCAGATCACTATCAGGGATCTTGTCTCCGCTCACTTTCAACCCAGTTGTTTTAATTCATTTACCCTCTCTCTATACACACCTCATGAAAGATGCTGGGATGACAAACGGAAGGGTATCCTTGTTTCCCAGACCCAGGCCTCTGGCCATAAAGCACGCACAGCGGTGGCTGCTTGCTAGCCCTGCCTGCACTCCCTGACCTGCCCTTTGCTCGGAACTCCTCCTGATTCAGCTTGACAATATCTGCGCAGGTGACAGACTCTACTAATCATGCTTTTTATTTTCTGTATTTCACGATGTTATGGCATCTGAAAAAGCTGGCTGGTCAAAGAGAGGGTGCCCCCTCCCAGACCAGCCAATCCTTAGAGACAGCAAAGGGAGTATGTCTTTCACATGCAAACCAACCAATCCCTACACCCCCTACCATCTCCTGATCTATTTCCCACGCCCAAGATCACCTAGGGCCAGGCACCAGGTAACTAGAGACCAGGCCCAGAGCCCTCCAAAATTATTCAAACTTTCCACCCCTCCACTCGCTCAGGGTACTTACCCTGTCTCGCCCATTGCTTCCCACGAAAACCCCAATAAAGGCTCTGGGTTACGCTCTTCCTTCTTGCCTCTTCGGCCTCCTGGCCAACTCTGGTCCTTCCCCACGTGGCCCCACCCGGCGTGGCATGCCCTCTTCTCTCTGGAAATATAAGGAATAAATTCTTCTTTCAGTGGCATTGGCCTCTCTGTGTTGTCACTCAGTCACCTTCATAAATGAAAATTCCATGGATACAAATGAGGCTCAGACACAGAGCCACTCCCCACGAATCCCAGAAAATCAATCCATTCTTAGCTGTAAAGATTAATAACAAGGAAGTTATGGAGCCTGAGAAGACTTAGGAAAGGAACAGAAGACATTTCCTAAGGGCGCTGAATTTTACACTGAAACTGTGTGGTCCAGGAGAGAGCCCCCCAGCAGGGGCAGCCTCACTGGGGTGGGAGGAGAAACACAAAGGAAGGGAACTCATCAGCCCAGGCAGCCAGGAGGAGCCTCACTGGCCAGCTTCTCTTCCAGAAGCCCTGGAAAAATGCCCTCTGACCTCTGCCCAGAGGGTCCTGTTTCTGAACCCCACTCACCTCCTGTCCTCATCAAAAGCACCCTGATCTGGCTGCCCACAGCCACCCAGGGGACCTGGGAAAGCTATGTCATTCCTCAGGGGCAGAGCTGTCACTGTGGGATATATCACCACCTGAAAAACGGGCTACCCCTTCCCTCCATCACTCCTGCAGCGCTACAGCGATGACATGATTGTGCACTCACGTGCCCCGCCAGCTCTCGGTGACGCTTCCTGTGAGTAATCAGGGCGTGAACCTGTCTCTGCCCAACAGTCAGCCCGAATCCTGAGGACGCTTCATCCTTTTGTGCTGCTCAGTTCACAGACAGGAAAACCTGTATCACCCTGACACCCGTTTCTCTCCACGCAGAGAAAAGGCACGGTGGCTACAGAGCAAGGGTCAGAAGTCGACGGCTCAGGCGACTAGAGGGCTCAGGTCCTAATTCTGCAACCGACTGGTGACGTGACCTTGGGCAAATCACTTCACCTCCCTGAACCTCAGTTTCCTTATCTCTAAAGGGGTGAGAAAGGGGAGGAGAGCGGAAAGGTTTCTAAGTTTTAGAAGTGCTTGGTGCAACAGCACAGCTGAGCTTTGAACCCAGGCACAAAAGATATATACTGTGTACTGGATAATTCCATTCATATGAAGTTAGAGAACTGGAGAAACGAATCTATGGGACAGAAGCTAGAATAGCGGTGACCTAGGGCAGGTGGACTGAGAGGAAAGGGGCCTGAGGAAACTTTCAGGAGGGATGGAAATGTCCTGCTAATGACCTGGGTGGTTGTGATACGGTGTATACGTATGTAAACACTCACTGACTTGGACATTTCAGATGTATGTTCTTTCATGTATATAAATACCTCAATAATTTTTTCAAAGAAAAACATGCTTGGTAGAGGGGAAAACACGCTTTACCAGGTTTCTGCTAATGACCCGGGAGATACCGTACCCCCTCCCCCTCGCTTCCAGCCTCGTACCCCAGGTGCTGACCAGGGGAGCCCCGGGGGCTGCTTAGGGGTCAAGGTTGCACGCAGAACCAAGGGTTCACTCACTCTCCCCCCACTCCACTCCTTGAGCCGGAGCCAGAGCGTCCCCTCCCCACCATCCAAGACCAAATGGGCACTGAAGCAATCCACACACAGTGGAGGGCAGGGACAGATGTGAAAACTGGCCCTTACACCTCTGGAGAGACTGGCAGGGTGGGGCCGACTGCCACCTTCTCCTAGGGGCCCTCGGCCTCATCCTGCCCAGGGCCCGGCCCCTCAGCCTGGGAGCACTGCTCCTCACCCCTCTCGTGGGCGGCAGGTGGGCTCGGGATCTCCTCCTTTGACAGCAACAAGGAAGCAACTGTGTTAAAGCCAGAGGAAGGTGAGAGGCTTCAGGTGTACCCCATTCAGGGTCAAAGGTCTGTGATGGGGACAAAGGAGGCAGCGGCCCCGGCAAGACCTGTGGTTTCCCTATCTCAGGTCTCAGATCCCAGCTCCCCTCCCTGCCTCTCCCCGAGCAGTTTACACTGAAGGACCAGAGATTCACGTCCCAGGTGGGATGCAGAATGGTTATGGCGCCCAGGAGAGGCCCTGCACACAGCAGAGTTCCGCGGATGCTGCCGACTAAACACGGCTGCTACTCAGCCTCCCCCAGTGACTCATTCCAACCAGATGAGCTCTAAGACCAGCGTCTTTCTCTTGCCAGGGGAACAAACTAGCAAGTCTACACCGGCTCTGGAGCAGGCTAGGGAGTGAAGGTCCCCTCAGCTGGCCTCAGGGAAGCCCCGGGCCCTGCACCCAGCAGGGCTCCCCACAGGCTTGCTGAGTGACTAGCAGTGGGATGCCTGCTGGGAAGGAGGGGGCTGGCAGGTGGGGACCGGAAGAAATGGCGCCCCTGGCAGGAACAGCCTAGTCCAGGGTGATAGCAGTCTCTGCCCCGGCCCCTGGCAGGAGGGCAGCTGGGTCAGAAGACATACTTCCTAGTTCCAGAGTTTCTAAGCTCCCCTAATCAGACTGTGCACCCCGACTTTAGCTGTAGGCCAAGGACGAGGAAGAGGCAGATTTCCTAACTCTCCAGCTTGTGTGAAACACTCAGCAGAAAGGTCTGTGGCTTAGGCTGCAACCCCGCCCCCTGCTCTCCCCACCTCTCCAGGCCCGCCACGCCCACCCTGGGAGGCTTCCAGCCCACCCTTACCTCTGCAGGGAACCAGGGGGCGTGGGGCTGCCTGCAGAGCCCTCCCCAGGCTCCTCTGCCCCCTTCTGTTCCAGCTGCTCCTCCAGGGGCTGCGGGGGCCCTTCATCCGTGGCCTGGCTGTGAAGGGGACTCTGGAGCCGCTCCCCATGCAGAAGAGGAGGAGATAACCTGGGCAGAGCAGCAGAGTCAGGGCCTCCACTCGGACAGCAGCAGGAGAATTGGGGAGTGGAGTACGGGGACCGAGGTCCATGCCTCCTGTGGGCTGGACCTCAGCCAGGGCCCCACCTCCATGGAGAGCCCACGGAGGCCAAAGCAGCCAGAAAAGCAGGACGAAGGAACTCCCTCCGGAGCTCTCCCTTTGACTGGACTACACTCAGCCTTCCCAGGTCCCTGGGCTGCATTTGCTTGGCCCAGGAGCGAGAGCTGGGCACACTCACAGGTGTATGCATTCCTGCCATCACTGGGGCCGGGGAGAGTGTGTGTGTGTCTTGGGGGCGGGGGGTGATGATGGAAGAACTGAGCAGAAAAGAGGGAGAAAAAGAGAAGCCAGACTTCCACGGTCAGACTATAGACAATGCATGAAGCTGTAGCTTCAAGTAAGAATGCTGATAGCTTTTCAAGGTCCAAAAAGTAGAACGACCACCCACTTCCCCTTCCAGGGTGGCAGCCCTTCTCTTATCATGGGCTCAGGCCTGGGAAGCTGGAAGCTCCTGTCTCTCAATCTCTCTCTCTCTCTCACTCTCTCACTCTCTCTCTCTCTCTCTCACTCACTCACACACACACACACACACACACACACAGCCACGGCCATTTCTGATGTGGTAAGGCCTGGCTCGGAGCTCTGAGCTGCACTACCGACCCTCTAACATGGTCCCCCGGACCTCGAGCAGGCTATCCGGCCCTGGCCCACGAGCAGGGACACACAAGCCTTCATCCAATCTGATGAAAAGGACAGAGCCTTGTCCCCACAATGGTGCTATGGGCACAAAGTACTCCCATATGCTCCAGCAGTACCTCCCACTCCTGACTTGGTTTGGGTACACACACACACACACACACACACACACACACACGCACACACGCACACACGCAGACTTTGCAAGGCCATCCAGTCAGTTCACCATCTGCCTTCAGGCAGGAGCACACCGAGGTACGTAGACCAAAGCCAGGAATTCTGCCCAAGTCCACGCCATCCCAAAGTCCCTGAGGGTGGCCTCCCACGCACTATACCTCTCCGAGCCTCTGGACTTCTTGCTCTGCAGCTCATCTTGGCTGGACTGGCTGGCATCCTTGTCTTCTCTCCCCAACCTCTGGGCCTGTAGGCAAGTAGCAGCGGAAAGTGTATACTTTGGGGGTTGGGGGGTCTGCATTGGGTCCTTTAATCCTCCAACTGACTCTCATGCCAGGAGGAAGCACTGAGAGGTGGCTCTTGGTGAGTGAGGACCACTCGGGATGCAGAAGAGAAGGTCGCCTAATGCACAGTGAAGGCCCTGGGGCTTTGGCTAAGCCCCCAGGCTCACAGCTGCTCCCAGGGCCGGCCTTGCTGGCCTGGGGAGGATGAGTCAGACACCAAAGCCACTGCAGGCAGAGGCAGAGGCTGAAGCAGAACACATAAGAAAAAGAAAATCCTGCCTTCTGCAGTTGGAAACCCTTCACTGCCAGTTGTACAAAGCGGAGCCATCCATGAACACCCCAGATCCACAGAGGCCCCAGACCACCAGTGCCAGTGATAATCGGGGACGCTCAAATTAAGCGAACAAGACTGGGCACAGCAGACAAGTGCGTCAAAGAGGAAGGACCCTGGAGACATGGAGACTTGGTGAAATGACAGAGAGCTGTACTCCAGACGAGAAGGGCACTGTGTGGGCACCTGAAGGGAGGAAGACGGGGCGCTCCTCTGCTCCCCCGACACCCAGTTCCCATCAGTAGACAATGATGCCCCCTTCCTAGTCAGGGATTTTACCAGCCAGACAGCGCAAAACAAAAAAAAAAAAGCCAACCCCAAATCTCATTTTTAAAGCTTAGGCGTCTAGGCAAATTTAGCAAGCTGGTGAAAAAGGACTATTCTTGATACATTCACATATTTTCTGCAGGGGTGAGGTCACGCGGGGAGAGTAGGGCAGTCAGCCTGGACTCAACCCTTTGTTCTAACACCTCCTCCACTACGAAATGGGATAGCAAACCAGAGCTCACAGGGCTTCTGGTGAAGATTAAATGAGATCACGTACATAAAGCCCGACTCCGGCCCAAAAGAAGGCATAATGCCACAAATACGAGCTCTCCTCTTCCCCAGCCTGAGGAAAAACAAAACACAAAAGAAACCCAGCTTTGCCAGTGCCAGTCCCCATCCTAGGACCTGCACTCCTTCTGTCACACTGACAGGAGCCCTGTCTGTTCCGGGACACGAGGGTTAACAGGAGACGTGGGGCAGGAGACAGACAGCTCACTCCATCTTCCCCAGTAGGGCTCCGGCCAGGCTGGCACACCTCCGTGTCCCCAGCCCCATGCCCCCAGCCCCCCACACCTCTCCACTGGCAGCCTGAGCCCCAGCAGCTGTGGCCGACTCTGCCATCTGGATGGGTCTGAACTATAAGCCAGCTCCCCCAGATTACATGAAAAATAGCAATGCTGCCTGGGAGTGCCTCCTGGTGCCCGCAGCAGAAGGGCTCCCTGCCAGCGCTGCCACTCCTAATCGCATCAGCCGGGCAGAGCCCGCAGACAATGGCGGGGCGGGCCGCCCTTCTCCCACCCTACCTCCTTCCCTTCCAGAGCTCAACTCACAACTTGTCTTCCCTACAATTCACAACGAGCTCAGCAGACAGCTCCCCCTCTCTTTTCAAGGAAAAACAAAAACAAAAACAATCACACAGGCCAATCTATTTCACAAACTAAAATACAAGATGGGTAACAAAGTGCAGTGATTGTAATTAATATCGGCGGACAGAGCCCTGAATCAGAAAGGACAAGCTACAGACAAGGCCTATTTCCTTCTTATTTCACCTTCCATATTTCTGCTAGAAACTCAACTAGCCCCCAGCTAGAGAATAAGGGACACCTTGGGTAAATACCCAGACAGAGGTCCTTTGAGCAGAGTTTTTACCTGCTCCCTAGACATTTTTGCCCCAGAAAGGGAGTCAAAGGAACCAGACAAAGAAATCAGACATATCGGCACTCTTCAGAAAGGGGAGACACAAGCACATTCTAAGCCACTGGCCTAAGACTGCTCAAGACACCACTTCCCCAACCTAAACTTAGCTCCAGGGTTTTGTTTTTTGTTTATGATGCAGTCCTCAGTTTAATAAATCCCAGTAAGTCACAGTGCATTCATAAAGCAGAATGCTATGCAACCAATAAAAGGAGTAGGGCAGATCTGAAATAGCATGGAAATAAGTTAAGGGTCTATTCTCGAATTTGAAGAGCATATTGCCAAGCAGTTTTTAATAGCACAGTTCCAATTTCTGTGGGGAAAAAAAAGATTAACAAATAGAAAATAAATACATGCTTATATGTGTACAGAAAATTTTCTGGAAAGGCACACTGAAAATGTTAATGGAAACTAACAGTCCCTACCCGCGGGAGGGAGTAAGGCTGCAGGAAGTAGAAGACTTTGACCTTCTGTATTATTTGAAATAATTTTATGGTCATTTTTTGTAACCTATTATAAAATTCATCATGTTTGTAATTCATTATAATCATTATCTTGACCGTGGCGGTGATTTGAAAGGTGTAAACATATGGTAAAACTTATCAAATGGTACCATTTATATGTGTCCAGTTTATTTATGTCAATTAGATCTCAATAAAGATGCATAAAAAATGTTTAAGTGAACAAAAATTAATTTAGCTCAGTTCTAAGCTTCTGCACTGGCCCTGGCCTTGGGAGAGATCCAGAGAATATGGAAAATGGACAAGTGCCCCCCGGAAAGACAAGGGGGACTGTACCTATGGTTCAATCCGTCCCACAAAGAGGCTGCTTCTTGTCCCTCCAGCTCTACCTCCCTGCTCAGCCCCTCCGTGCCCTGAAGTGAGAGGCAGACACAACCTCGCAAAGGGCTCCACGCGGTCAGCCAACCTGAGCACCCAGCACTGCTCCACACTGGTCATGAGATACAGCTTAGGGCCCCCTCTGCCAGGGCGGCTGCCTCAGAGGGTGCCTCACGAGAAGCAAATGCAAGCCAGGCCCTGCTACTGCTTTTTTTTTTTTTTTCCTGCTACTGCTTTATAACAAGTGGCATGGCCCAAAAAGAGGCTGCTCGCCTCATGAGGTCTTAGGCAGGACCTAGAAATCTGTCTTCTTTAAAGTCCCCCAAGTATTCTAATACTGGCCAGATTCTGGAGACGGAGCAATGGAAATTCACCTTGCCCGTTCTACTCAGTAAGGTGTCTCACAAATCACCTGCTCCAAACCCTTCCTGACAAACACCACCTGGCCTTGTCTGTGCCCTTCAAGACCTCCAAACTGCAGTGCTGCAGACGGTGGGGACCAAGGTCCAGCAGAACCAAGAAGAACATGTCAGGCACAAATGCAACCGACCTTGTAACTCCATCCTGTCTCAGGACTCGCTTCACTAAGGGCACCCAGGCCTGATTCACATTAAATACCTTGTTTGTTTCACCCAGACCAAATGCCCGCTCAGACTTGCAAAGACCACATGTCAGAATCTCTCTCCTCTCAACAACCCTACAGAGGAGGCAAAAATGATCTTGGCTTCAAGCTCCTTAAGGACAGGGTCTGTGTCTGAGCTTACATCTGGCAGGGGAGACAAAGAACCATAAAACAAAAGAAGCAGCACTAAAGGGAGCAAAGGAAAGCAAAGGGAAGGAACGAGAAATCGTGCTTGGAGGAGGTGACGTCAGAGGTGGACCTCCAAGACCAAGAGCGAGCTTGCCGGGACAAAAGGAAAAGCAGCCCAGCAGGCAGAGTGGTGAAGGGGGTGGAGGGGGTGGCCCCAGGGGAACGGCGAGTGGTGGGCACAGCCGGGGCACGGGTGGTGGGCTGAGGATGAGGCTGCAGAGGTTGGATGGGCCAGGCTGGCAAGTGCCTTGAAACCCACAAACTACACAGCGCTTTGCACGGGAGCAAGTGGTCGGCCCTCAGCTGCTAAGTGACTGGATAAACAGACAAATATATGGCGGTGGAGGACACGGAATGACTGAATTCACGGCAGCAACAGAGCATGTATGTCGGAAGCCCCATCACAGGCACCGTCAGGGCCTTGCCTTAATGAATCAGAAGGGAGAGAACTCCCAGAAATGCACCCTGGGATGGGCAGGACTCAGCTCTTGATTATCCTCAAAAGTGAGGCTCCAGCCCAGCCCTAGAGAGGCTCACCTCCCAGCGGGCTCCATCCAGGACAGAGGAGAGCGTGTCCACATCCAGCAGGTGCTCCGAGATCCGGCTGTGGAAACCGAAGTCCTGGAGATGGTAGAGACGGGGAGGTCAGCTCTCCTCTGTCACGCTCAGCGCCCACCAGGGATACAGGGCCTCTCCTCCACCCCCACCTTCCAGAAAGACGCCTACTACATGCCAGGCACTGTACCAAGCACTCCGACAGCTACTCATTAATTTCACCTTCAAACTTAACACTGCGACTGGATGGAAAGGCGTGTGGCAAAGCACGTCCGGTAAACTGTTCACTGTAGACTCTAGGTGGTGAGTATGAGGCTATTCGCTGTAAGAGTCTTTTAATTTTTCAGTATGTTTGAAATTTTTCATAATCAAATTACAGGGAAAAAAGTAACCCTATGAGACTGATCCTCTTATTCTTAGCTCACGGAGGAAGCAGTTTGAGAGCCCAAGTAATTTACCCAAGGTCATGTATCTGGTAAGCAATAGGGCGGGGGGTCAGAAGTGCCCTGGGCCACCTCCAAAGCCCAAGCTCTTTGTGTGACATGTGCTGCAAAGCATGTCACTTTCCAGCTGTCTCTCCCTCCTGGTGCCCAACCAGGAGGCCAAAGTGCCCAGAAGCCCCGTGGGCAGCTTGGACACCAGGGCCTGCCAGGCTCCACCCAGCTGGTTCCTTCCCCTTCCCATACAGGTGTCCCTCTGGACAATGGGGATGAATTAGGGCCACTTCCTCCACCAGCTTCTCTTTGGGACGGGCAGCAAGTGCCCACACAGGTGCCAGCTCCCCGCAGCCCTTTGGCTGCCGCAGAGCCACGAGCCCGTCCCCTCCGACCCCAAGATCGTCACTGGGCTAGGTGACGGACAGCTACCTGACAGCACGCTCACAGGGACAGTTCTGTCATCAGCCCTGATAAATGCAGGGATGCCCAGCCAAGGTCTGGTCCTGCTGTCTGTGGCTTCCTCCACCCACTCCCATAGAGAAGAAAAATGCCGATGGGCAGCCCGTTTCTCCACACAGTGACTCCTTTAGCAGGGCCAGGGCCCTTGCTTCAGAGAGTTCTGTGACACGGTGATTCTTCATGACGGTTTGTGCCAACAAGGACTTTGCCTCCCGTTCCTAGCTTGTGGGTTTTCTTTGCTGATGACATTTCCCTTTCAGCGTGAGTTCTACTCCACTCAATGCAGCTGCCATCTGGTTCCTAAGCCCATGGCTCAGTGAGGGGCTTGAGCACGCAGCCTCCTAATTCCTCTGCACCCCCTCGTATCATTACTGTTCATCCCTGACCCTCTCCCACTAATCCCTTCCCTTTGATCTACCTCCTCCGAACAGATGGAGCGTGGTTTCTGGAAGAAGTGCTCTGCCAAAAAGCACCCCGAACTCCTCCCCATAGGTAACAAGCCTGGCAAGTGAAGCCGGGCTACAGCAGGCTGCGTGGAAGGACTGGGACAAAGAAACCATGGATGTTGGCATTCCAGGACAAAGTCTTAACTTGGGAAATGACACCACACCACAGCATCCTTCCTGGTCAGAGCCTGAGAGCCTGAGGACTGGTCCTCGCCATGGCTCAGTGATTCCACAAACACACACAGTCTCTAACCTCCTAGGTTCAAGTAATGCTCCTGCTAGAGCCCAGAGGCAATGACCTCATATGATCTCACAGGCACTTCACACGGCAGTAATAGTAAAAACAGCTATGTCTGTTTAATGTTTATATGCTAATGTTTTATACTCTTTACACCACTTTCTTCTCACAACAAACCTATAAAGTAGGTAATGTTATCCTTAGTACGCAGGGCTGAGAAAATGGAGTTAGACAAGACCCAGGTTTGAGTCCTAACTTCCCCACTTACAAGCCGTGAGATGCTCAGCGAATCACGCAAACACAGGCCCTCGCAAACCCATGCTCTTCACCACCACTCTGCTGCCCCCTATCTCAGACTCACCAGGCCAAGAAAGGACTTGGGGTCAGAAGCAGTAGAGTCTGAGGGCTGTAGTTCCTTCATGTGTTCACTGATCTCTGACTCCTGGGGAGACAGACCCACAGAGAAGTCACCAGAGCAGAGGACAGAGGGTTGTGACCACTATCCACGGTGCCAGTACAGGGCTGAACCCAAACCGAAATCCACCTCTTCTGGAAAACCTGGAAGAGGCCTGTGGACCCTCCCATTCTCTCTGGACACCTGCCCCCGGCCCCCTCAGGCTGGGCAGGGCAACACTCTTTACACTTGGAAGGAGGGCCAAGTGAAGCAGAGTGGGAGATGGTTAGAAAGTCGGCAGTGGGGAAGTTTGATGGGATCCTAGGAAAACAAGATGAGTGTATCTTTTCCAGGAAGTAGCTAAAAGCTCTTTAAATGAATTCCCTCACCATCCACCTGGAGGAAGGGCGGGACTAAGGGCTGGAAAATAAAGATGCCAAATGCTCTCACAGCTGGGTCCTACTTCTATCCATCCGGGTCACTGGCCTGATCTTACCAAGCAAGACTCCCGCGTCTTGGGTTGTTCAAAGGAGCCAGAGAGACCAATGAAGAGTCTTCTTGTAACCTAACTGACCAATGCCGGGGCAGGACACTCCCAAACGTCCCCCCCACTCCCCTCAACAGGCTCCTCTCTCTGCAGGAACACAGGCTGCAACCATGACTCACCCCAAACTGATGTCAAGAAGTAGGAGGGGGAGGCAGGAAATGGCAAGAGGAAGTAAGTGGGAGACCAGAGGAATAGGAATACCCCAGGAAGTGCCAACGGAAAAGCAAATCTCTGCTCTGAATTTCTAGTGCCAGCAGGTTTGGAGTTTCATTCAGGATTTTACTGCCTGCTGGGTCTGGGCATATTTGTCACAATTAAGGGTTCTGGCTGATGTTGACGGCCCATTGCCGGGCCTGCAAATGCAGCTCCTGACTCAGTAATAAAGATGAAGGGAGAGGAACGTGCACAGGGCACGAGAGAGCAGCAGAGGGCTGCAGCCAGCAACTGCCCACGGGACAAAGTGACTTACTTCGCTCGCCTCTGATCTGCTCTCTTTCGGGACGGAAGCCTCCTTCTTTGGCTCCTTTGCTGCCTCTTCCTGCAGGGAACCCTCCTCTCTTGCATCCACCGGGTCCTCTGGTGCCTCTTTTTTATTGGCTTTGGCAGGCTGATGGCCCGCGGGGTCGCCCCCGGGGTCCGCCACACTCCTGGACATCCCGGGATCATTCTTCTCATTCTTTTCTTTTTCTGGGAGCCAACTCGCCCCTCTTCCCTGTTGCCCTTGGCCATCGGCACTGTTCAGGCTGCTATCTGCACCTCGGCTGAAGAGCTTGCCAGGAGTAGGGGGGCTGGCAGCATCGGAATCCAGAGAAGTGTCCTTCTTCTCCTCTGGCTGGCTTGTTCTTGGAGATTCCTAGGGAGCAGAAGACCGTGTCAGAAAGGAAGACGTCAGGAATTAATAAAAGGGTTTAGAGACTTGCTACAAGACGGAGCTGACATTCCTTGACGCCTACAGTTCTGAAACTAATGGCTATCCCACACCTCAAAAGCATTTAAAAACACAGATTCCTGGCTCCAGCCCAGCTCCACTGACTCTGAAATTCTATGGTGATCTGAATACACCCAACCTGACCCCCATCCACTGAGGAGTTTGGAATCTAGTGCACTGCACTATACAACTCTATCACCACCCATCACTTTCTCGAGTAATAAATCTGGCTCATTCCAGCCCCATTAGATGGCAGGCTCAGAAGTCAATATTTGTTTACGATGATGATGACGGAGAACCGCATGAGAGAAAAGTACCAAAGTCTAGAGTTTCCATTTTTAAAAGGCAGCAGGGAGGAAATACCAGGAGGGTACCCTTCTTGCACAGCAATGAGGGTAGCTCTCTCCCTATAGCCTCCCCCTTAGGGAGGCTGCATAAGCAGCCCTGGAGCCAGGCTCCTCTGTCGGAGGACCATCAAGTGAGTCCTCCGGGCAGCAGGTGCCAGATGGGGTGAGGTGTGTAGAAGACTGATTGGGGGAAATGCCCATGAGGATACGGGAGGCGGGGAGAGGCTTGGGAACGCAGGTCTGAGACCTGTGACATGGGAGAGGGAAGGAGGGGGCTTGAGTAGGAGAGCCTCAGGCCACAGCACAGTTCTGAAAGGGTCTCAGCCACATGGACAGTCCCGCAGCCGTCATGCAGAAATGGCCCTGCTCCGGGGCCTGTCGCACCCCATCAATTCCATCAACAAGCCCGGGGCTTCCCTGGTGGCGCAGTGGTTGAGAGTCCGCCTGTCGATGCAGGGGACGTGGGTTCGTGCCCCGGTCCGGGAAGATCCCACATGCCGCGGAGCGGCTGGGCCCGTGAGCCATGGCCGCTGAGCCTGTGCATCCAGAGCCTGTGCTCCACAACGGGAGAGGCCACAACAGTGAGAGGCTCACGTACCGCAAAAAAAAAAAAAAAAAAAAAAACAAGCCCGGCCTTGGCACGAGCCGGGGTGGATCAAAGGTTCAGCAGCTGCAGGCCGTTAATCCCCCAAGGTCCCCTCTGCAGGGTCTCTTGAAAGGAGATGGGATCAGGGCACCTCTACAGCTGCCCACCCTGCTCCTCACTCACAAACCCCATGGTAAAGACCAGGAAAAACCTTTAGAGCTACCACAAGAGAAAAAGGAACTCCCCGCTTGGAAATACAGCCAGCGATCTCTCCTAGGCTCAAGCAGAGAAGCCTTCTTCCCAGAAAACACCTGCCCTAAACCTGGGCTGCCAGCGTGAGCAACTTCTTGGCAGGGATTTTTGAGACTTCCTGAAGCCTGACCCTGGACACTCCAACAAGAAGCGTGATGACTAGAGTCCAGAGGGCCAAGGAAAAGCCCCAAACACGCCATTCACCATGCTGTCTGCCTGTTAAAGGATCCACGGAACCCAAAACCATGACCATCCACTGCAGGTCTGGCAGCCGACTGACAAGCCCACCCAAACTTTCCAAGGATGGTTAAGAGAGGCAGGAAAGCAGAGCACTTCAGAGCCTGACTTCGGAGATAGAACACCCAGGTTCAAATCTTGGCTCCGTGCGCTAGGCAAACTGTTTAACTTTTCTGGGCCTCAGTTTCTTCCTCTAAAATATGGGGGTATGGGCCTATCTCATAAGATTGTTGGGAAGGTTAAATAAGTTAACACTCATGAGTGAGTAAAGAACAGAGAACTGTGCCTGGCACACCGTAAGCGCTCCATAAACGCTAACTCATGTTTTATGATGAGACCCACAAGTTCATTCACGGAGCACCTTCTATGAGCCAAACCCCACCGTGGTGACCTGAATAGGAAGATAGATCCTGCCCTCAAGGAACTCAGCTGAGAATGGAGAAAAGTGAAACATCCCAGGTGGCCCTGGCTATAAGCCTTTAGTGCCCAAAGCAAAGGGCACCGGACACGGTGGTGACGCTGTGGTCAGTGCCACGCCTGTGCCAGGGAGAAAAGCAGAGGCTGAACAGAGAAGGGGTGGGATTCCCTCATGCCCTGGCAGCACAAAGGCAGGGTGCCCTCCACTGCTGCCCACCCTCCTGACACCCTAACTTATAGAGTGGAGGAAGTCTTCACGGTCACTGGGTGCAGAGGGGCCAAGATGAGCTCCTCCTCTTTGAGAGGCATCTTCAGGGCGAGGCCAGGTGTCCTCACCTCGGTGTCCCCACAGCAGCCGGCTCTCAGCAGCAGCCAGCACGCAGTGACCGGTCCGTGGGGCTCCTGGATGCCAAGAAGGACGTGGGAGTGTCTCGGGGGGAGTGAGGGGGTCTAACTCAGCAAGCACAGCCAAGCCACCCCGGCCGTGCTCATCTCATGATGAAAGAAAGGCAAGAGACCTCGGATTAGGGGGCAGAGGAGGTGTCGGACCACCAGTTCACATCTCCTCACACGGCCCACAGCCCTTCTCACCCAGCCCAGCCCTGCTTGCTCCTCTGAGGTCATCCCCAGACACACACGTCCTGCCTGTGAACAAACATTACACCATTTCCCTGCTCTGCTGTGTGCGTGCTTAATACACACACAATCTACCCTGACAAGCTCCCACTGGTCCTCACGGCATCGCCTCTTCCAGGAAGCCTTCCTGAGATCAGCCTTCCTCATCCTTTTTCACAACTACTGTCTTATAACTGCTGACTTCCTTGCCTGTTGCCCTCACCAAATCAGCTCCCTGTTATCCTCGGTGTCTAGTTTCTGGCACATAATAGGTGCTCAGTCAATGCTTGTTGACTGAATATTAAAAGTGATTAAGTGGGGCTTCCCTGGTGGCGCAGTGGTTAAGAGTCCGCCTGCCGATGCAGGGGACATGGGTTTGTGCCCCGGTCCGGGAAGATCCCACATGCCGCGGAGCGGCTGGGCCCGTGAGCCATGGCCGCTGAGCCTGCGCGTCCGGAGCCTGTGCTCCGCAACGGGAGAGGCCACAACAGTGAGAGGCCCGCGTACCGCAAAAAAAAAGAAAAAAAGATTAAGTGGGTCAATGCAGATATAGGAGTTCCTACTCTGTAAAATGGAGGTGTGATATTATCTATTTTACAAAATTATACAGGGATTAGACTATTATTTGTTATAGCACTTATGAAATGGAAAATAGCTAAACAAATATTAACTATTAATATTCAAGATGACGGAAAAACAATAACCTATCAAAAATCAGAGGACCCCAGATCCAGGGGGAGATTCCCATTCTTACACATGAGAGAATATGGCCAGACTACAGAATGTCAGGCCCAGGCTATGCCACTCTCAAGCTAAAATTATTCAAAAGAAAAATGTTCCATGGAGCTTATCCTATTCTGTCTACATAAATAGTAAAATATTAAAACATGGCTAACATGAAAATAAGTGAACTTGCATTCCCTGCGCCCACATCAACTAACTGCAATGAGAGGACAGACGGGGGGACGTCTTGAGGGGAAGGACAGCAGGGGGAGACTAGGCATTTGTTATGGATTATCCACAAATGGATGAACGAGAGCTGAGTGTCTGGAAAACCCAGCTGACTCCACGCTCCCCTCCTTTAACTCAGCCCCTGCTCTTCATTCCATCGCGGGGCCCATGGCCTGAGGCCCGGCACAGGACGCACACCCGGGCCCCTGCGCACAGCCTCCCGCGCCAGTGTTCTGCAGGGCACCCGGGGGATGTACCCACAGCACGGCTCTGCTCTCAGCTCAACCGTGCTCACACTCCTTCTGTCTCCTCCTGTCACAGCCCCAGGTCCTTGAGTATAAGGCAAATTCCTGCTGTCTTTTTCCAAAAAGACTTTGCCATCTGCATGAAGAGGGGGGTGCGGGAGAGTGCCTGTACGAACCATTTCATGAATATTTAACATATCCCCCAAAAGCTATGAGGTCTCCCATGCTGCAATCCCCCTCCTGCGGTCCAGAGCACAAAGGCAGGGGCCCTACATTCCACACGGCTCAGGAGGGTGAGAGTGGGAGACAGGGGAGCTGAACACCATGTCCTTGCATTGATCCCGTTCTGGGGAGACCCCCCCCCACACCAAGCCAAACACCAATCGGTTTATTTTCCATGACTCCTTCCCACCCAGTCGGTCTCAGTTCTTTGCACTACTCCCCAGAGCTGTTAGCGCTTTCCAATCACACTGACGTCATCCTGTTATTTCTAAGCCCAGCTCCCTCCCTCCCCTTTGATCTGCTGATGGTCTTTTCACCAGCACTACAAGGCCATCTGCTGCCTGCTCACCTACCCTTCAGCCTCCCCTCTTTCACTCCCATCCATTCTCAGTGTCTGTTCCAGGAGTAATAGACTAGAAACGGGTTTAAGTTGAAGGCAGGAGAGAGAGAGAGAGAGAGAGAGAGAGAGAGAGAGAGAGAGCGAGGGAGAGAGGGAGAGAGGGAGGGAGGGAGAGAGAGAGAGAGAGAGAGAGAGAGACATTCTTGCCATCCTACTGCCCTCTCATGGAATCACGGGCAAAGTGACTGTTGACAGCAAAACAGGGTAAAACAAACCACAGGATAAGCTCTCCATCTCAGGCTGCCGGGGCTGCCCAGAAGCGGGAAGAGGTGGGCAGCTCAGAGGACCCAAGGTCTATAAACTGGGACAAAAGCCATTTTAAAGGGCATGGTAAGCAGAGGCAGCTTCGTCTGTCCTAAAACCCCCTTCATCCCCACCACTAACCTTCCCCACCAGGAAGAGCCCCAGTTCCTGCCTGAGGTTGGAATGCAGGAATTCAACACTCCATGTGGCAAAAAGAACTAAATCTGCTGGGATGCTAGAGATGGGGGGGTGGGGGGAGTGTATTTAACACCTCCCACTCCAGACATTTCTCCCCATCACACTGGGTTGCCTATTTATATTAAAGAGGTTATAAAAAATATATTTAAAAGCTCCACTCCCCCAAAGAAGCATATAAAGATCAGAAGGGAAGCTTTTGAGAATCCAGGACATGTCAAAGAAGAAAATCCCTTTTTGTGTTGACATTTGTAAACTATTATAGAGGAAAAATTAACTAGCCCAAGTCAAAGCACATTATGATTGATCCACATCGGGATCTTCAACCCACCAGCTGAAGCGGGGATCCAGTGTCCACTCTACCCAGGACCTGGGAAAGCCCAGAGAAGAAAAAAGCACAACACGACCTGCCAGGATACCCTCTGGTCCCAGCGTGGCTCATTCATTCACTCACCTATTCATCCACTCAATCGCTCAGCAAAACATACCCACGCACTTCCTAAGTTCCAGGGAGCAGGCCAGGTTCCAGACACACACACATGAACGGGGCACAGTCCCTACTCTCAATGTGCTCAGTCTTGTGGAGACTACCCTCTT
Organism: Phocoena sinus; assembly: GCF_008692025.1. NCBI lineage: Eukaryota > Metazoa > Chordata > Mammalia > Artiodactyla > Phocoenidae > Phocoena > Phocoena sinus. The sequence continues at coordinate 15,084,312 of NC_045770.1, forward strand.
TCTCTAAAAGCCGGCGAGTCCCGCTGACACCTCATTCCTACTCACGGACATCCTTCCAGGCTCAAAACCTGAGCCACTGATTCCATCAGCATCGTAAGGTCTTAATGGCAGATGAGAAGAAATAAAGTTATCATGTCAGGGAACCCAAAACAGAAGGCTTTGGATTTAATGCCAACAGACCAGGCCCCATTCAGAAGGAAGTGTCAAAGTAGAGCCAGATCAGGTTGATGACACTCAGAAAATGTGTCACGTGGCAGAAAGCATCAAAGTCACAATCAAAACATATCTGATTGGGCAAAGCCAAAAACGGGGACAGTTTCTGAGGCTACAGAGTGAGCCTAAGTATAACACGGGGCCTGCCCAACGGCTAGAGCTGGGTCAGCTGGGAGAGCCCACCTACACCTAGGTGTCAGCCAGCATTCTCAACTTCAGCCCACCTGGGACCTTCCCCCTAGCTCTCAAGGTGAGCTGAAGACCAAGAAGTAAGAGTCAGAAACAGTAAGACAGTGGAAAGGGATGATAAGGACATAAATAAAAGATAATAAGGAAACATTTAAATCCATGATACGGGCACTGCTGTTTCACTGGTCAGTTTTGTGGTCATTCTAATAAATGTGAGTGATCTCTTTCAGTTCAAAGCCTTTAAAAGAATTTTCTATTTTGTGAAAAGTTTAACTGACCTTGCAATCAATATTTCAATGTCTGGGGAAATCTGAGTTGTTGACTTCATGATTTATTGGTTGTGTGAATACTTTGGACATATTCAGAGAAAGCTTAATTGTTAAAAATTAATAAATTAGACAATAGACCAAGAACAAATAGAAGGGAATGTTCTTTTTCAAGTAGAAGAATGTACTGGGGTTTTTTAGTTATTACGACGACATGATGAGTTTCAGGTTTTGTTTGTTTGAAAGAACATTCTGGGACTTCCCTGGTGGCGCAGTGGTTAAGAATCCTCCTGCCAATGCAGGGGACACGGGTTCGAGCCCTGGTCTGGGAAGATCCCAGATGCCGCGGAGCAACTAAGCCTGTATGCCACAACTGCTGAGCCTGCGCTCTAGAGCCCGCGAGCCACAACTACTGAGCCCGCGTGCCGCAACTACTGAAGCCCGCGCGCCTAGAGCCCATGCTCTGCAACAAGAGAAGCCACCATAATGAGAAGCCCGCGCACTGCAACGAAGAGTAGCCCCCGCTCCCCCGCTCACCGCAACTAAAGAAAAGCCTGCGTGTAGCAACAAAGGCCCAACCCAGCCAAAAATGGAAGGAAGGAAGGAAGGGAGGAAGGAAGGGAGGGAGGGTGGAAGGGAGGGTGGGAAGGAAGGAAGGAAGGAAGGAAGGGAGGGAGGGAGGGAGGGAGGGAGGGAGGGAGGGAGGGAGGAAGGAAGGAAGGAAGGAAGGGACATTCTGGTGGGAGTGGAGGACAGACCAGGGAAAGAGATGAGAAGCAGCAGGACTACTGGCGGGATATTCCGGAAGCTAGTTCCATCCATATTCTGCATTTCCCAGGCCTCGTGCCTTTGCTCAAGCTGTCCACCTGCCTAAAACATCCCTTCCACCCCCACATCTAAAACCTCCCTACTCTTCAAGACCGGGGTCAAATGCTGTCTCATCCAAGTTCTCCCTCATCTCTGGGCAGGTAATTTCTCTGCCCTCAGAACTCCTCCAAAGAGTGTACCTGTGCTCGAGCTCTTTATACACCTGGCCCTGCTTTACAGTTTCCTAAATATTCATTTATTCAACATGTACTAAGCGCTCACTAAGCACAGAGTGCCCAGCATCCTTTCTCTCCAACTGCACGCTCCCAGAGGCCCGCCCAGGCCACTCCTTACCAGTGCTGGGATCAACCACAGCACAGCTGCCGCCACACAGCCAGCATTCGACAAATGCTAAGCACCGGGACAGCATTACACCTCTGTTCAAACCCTCCCGTGGCTCCCAGTGCCGGTGTAACCCGGTCCCAACTTCTCAGCTGGCACTCGGGTCCTCCACGACCCAGCCCAACCTACCTCCACAGCCCCACTTCCCACTCCTCTCCCACACGCGCCTTGGGCTCCAGGCAAAGGAGACACCCTCGTGCTCCGCTCCTGCGCAGTGCCCTGCAGCTGGAGCTCTCCCTCGCCACTCGCCTCTGCTCGTCCGGTCCCGCCCACCGTCCTTCCTGGCTCACCTCAGATGTCAGATTCTCAATAAGGCCTTTCAGACGGACAGGAGACCCCGACTTCTCCCCAGCCACAACACTGTGTTTTACCACCCTGACGGCGGCACTGCATTCCACTCTGAGTCCCAGCTACGTAAGTCTCTCTTTTATGAGACTGTAAACTCTTTGAGGGCAGGGATCACAGCTAACTGAGGCGTGCGTGGCCAATAGCACCTAGCAAAGTGCCTCATGTAGAAACATTCAAGAAACGGTGGTTATCTGAGAAATGAGTGAATGGATGAATTCCTTTTCCCGCTTGTGCCTCCCCAAACCCCAGAAATCCCATCTGGACAGGACTGGGACAAAATGGTACTCTTTCCAAATAAGTCTCCCACAAGGAGGAAGGCTTAAGAAGGGAGGAGGGGGACTTCCCTGGCGGTCCAGTGGTTGAGACTATGCGCTCCCAATGCAGGCGGCCTGGGTTCGATCCCTGGGTCAGGGAACTAGATCCTGCATGCTGCAACTAAAGATCCCGCATGCCGCAACTAAGACCCGGCGCAGCCAAATAGATAAATAAATAAATTTTTTTTTAAAAAAAGAAAGGAATGAGGGACCTGCCAGGCTGAGGCATCTGCCTGCAGGGGCTTCAGGCTCTTACCTCATACTCGAAGTCACCCCCCAGTGCCCCGATGTCCAGGTGCAGGTTCTTAAGAAGCTCACTTGAGCTTCGGACACTCTGAAAATGGAAACGATGGCAAGGAAACTGGTCAGCCCAGGGGGCCGAGAAGCTCCTCACTGGTTATACTTTCTGGGTCAGACCCAGCAGGTATACAGACTGAGCAAGGAATGAAGCTGTAGGCTGGAAAATCATTTTCACTTATTTTCAAAGTAGCACAGAGGTTAGCCCAAAGGTAAAGACAGCTCAGCTCAACTATCCACCAGCAGATGAACGGCTAGACAAAATATGGTATATTCATACAATGGAATATTATCCAGCCACATGTGCTACAACATGGATGAACCCTGAAAACATTATGCGACATGAAAGAAGCCAGACATAAAAGGACAAAGACGGTATGATTCCACTTATATGAAATGTCTAGAATAGGCAAATTCACAGAGACAGAGAGTAGATCAGGGACTGGGGAGAGGGGAGGATCCAGAGCTTTGTTTAAAGGGTACAGAGTTTCTCTGGGATTATGAACAAGTTCTGGAGATGGATAGTGGTGATGACTGTACAACACTGTGAAGGTAGTTAAGGTCACTGAGCTGTACGCTTAAAAGTGGTTAAAATGGTAGACATATTTGACCACAATTTTTAAAAAAAAAATTTTTTTTTCATAGCACAGAGGGTTTCCAGGCCAAGAAAAGGATTCATTCTTACCTGGTTGTCACTCTCCACCTCATCCTCCTCATTGGTCTCCTCTCCTAAAGCCAAGAGGCTGAGAGCATTCTTGTCCTCATGGATGGAGCCCAGGAGACCCTTCGTATACGCAGAAGTCTTGAGACCCTGTGAAGGCTCCAAAATAGAGAAGGAAAACCAAGGCACTTATGGGGAAGACCCTCAGATTGCCTTCTCCTCTCTGTTTCTGTTTAGACGGCTCCCAGAGCAAGCCCACCACCTCCAGGAAGCTGACCCCAGCAGCTCCAGCTCACTGATCCCTCCCTGTCCAACTCCTGCTGCCCTGGCTGCAGGGACTGGGAAATCACCACTGCAGTCCCTATGCCCTGGGTCCATCCTCCACCACCCAGAGCCCCTGTTCAGCATCCTCCAGGTGTGACTCACCTTCCCCACTAGATTATGAGCATTAAGGACTCAGCCCATGCCCTCTATTTCTCATCCATGGGTCACGGTTCCTAGCATGGAACATGGAGGCCCCACGGTAACTACACTGAACACAAGAAGAAGCATTTACCATTGAGAGTTCTCCATGCTGACCAGACTCCACCGAGCTCCCCAGGCTCACGCTTTGAGATCCACGAAGAGCAGAGGGCGGGGCATCCACCAGGCCCCTTAACGGGGCCAGACCCCCGAGAGGAATGTGGACGGGGGCTAACGGGGAGCCCAGGGCCTGGGCAACAGAAAACATCCTGTTACAAACCCAAGAAACCACAGGGTTCTGAGAGTGTGGAGATGGATATAAAAATAAAACATCTAAATCCTGCCCGCTCAAATTTAAACCGCCTCCGTTCGGAGGCTGCTAATGAAACACAACATCCAGAAATTACCATTGTGCCAGCCGTGCGAGAATCACGGGCTGGCTTCCTGATTCTCGTAACTCTGGGCCTGTCTCTCAGCAAATGGTTCTTTCACATCTGGCAGATGCTGCAGGGGACTCTGCTCTCCCTCCGAAGCCACAGAGGAAGTTGGGGGGTTGGGGGGAGAAGAGACAAAAGCCTCATCTACCAGCATGAGAAGTCTCAATAGATACAGTTGAAAACGGATGAATCAAGAAAAAGCGGTCTAAGCATATTATTTACAAATATGGAAGCAAACACTGGGAAGAGAGCCGTTGCCTCTGGGGAGGGGTACCCACACCCGAGAACTGCTATATTTCGTTCTATGCCTTTTGGCTCGACTTGACATTGTTTAATAACATGGGCATGTATTACTTCAATTAAAATAAATATTAACTATGAAAGATACACATGAGCAACAAAAGAACTCTCTTTCCGCTCTCCACTGACGAGGAAAGGGGCTGGAGGGAGCCTCGCCAGAGGACTGTGCAGGCCCCTCCTTCGCCCTGTTCTTGGGATGGCCAAACGAAGGCTTTGTACCAGGGAGGACTGGGGAGAGAACCAACTGGGTGGCAGAATTTGTGAGACGTTGGGTCGCTCACGGACTCGTGGATTCTCAGTTTACTCCTCTGCACAGAGATGATGTGTGTCTTGCTACTTAAGAAGGTTTGTTGAGAAATTCAAATGAGATACTGACAGCAAGGAGCATGTGTGCGTGGCCCAGGGCTACACCAGCGCTGTGGAATTGCTATCATTACAGGGATTCACATCACAAGAGTCTGGGCTTAGAAGCTGAGGCAGGATAGCATTCTGGGGACAGTTTACAAAGAGCTCTTTAAATATCCTCAAACTTAAATTGTATATAAAACAACACAAAAATTCCATTCCTCTCTAATCCCATGGAGACTGAAGAGAGAAAAGGGGAACCTGAGGAGGTCAGGCAGAGTTCAGGTGGCCCATCTTCTCACCTGCAGCTGGGCCTGGGGCCAGACCATCGGGTGGGCTCTGAACACAACCCATTTCTGCATGGGAAGGGCATCAGATGCTTATCTGAAAGGTGACACGAGACCCCCTCCCAAACCTTTGTAGGTTCCCAGTCACCTGGCCTGCTGCAGGGTATCTTCGTTAGACAGAAAAGGAGCTGATAATAAAAAAATTGGCCAACTTTGCCTGAGCCCTGGGCACCGGGGTAAGCACCTGTCTCATTTCACTGTCAAAACCATCTGAGGCCACAGTCCCCACAAGAGCAAACGGAGACTGGTGAGGTCAAGACCCCTGCCCCAAATCATAGGGCCTGCAATGAGGGCAGACGTGGGACCGGAACGCAGGGCAATCTCTAAGCCAGTATTGTACACTGCCTCCTGGCTATGGCAGAAAAGGAGCCCAGGAAATCTTCTCTGAGGTGAACTGTTAGCAAACCCAGCCTGCTCCCCGCAGCCAGCCCAGTGGATCAGCGAGTAAAATTCTTCCCATACTATATTTATGGAAAATTACAGACTCCTAACATGGCTAATTTGCTAACGTGCTGGGGGCCTGAGGGAGGGAGACAGACCCGCTGAGGGCTTTGTTCTCCCAAGCCTTTACCAAATCAGCGGTTAGCAGGGAAACTATACATCCCTGGCTCCTAGCTGATCACGCACTATGGGCTGTGCGTGGCGTTGTCCTTCGGAGAGGATAAACTTGCTGCCATTGGGCTAATTAAAACTTCCAGGATAATCTGCAGCTTATCTGATATTTATAGTGCTACAGCAGTTATCAGAGCTAACGGAGAACCAGGGCACGCCAGCAATTAGGAACCGAGGTAACAACTGGGTAAAGCCACAGCTGGGCAACAGCCAAAGAATAGCCGGGGAAATGCAGATCGACCCCCAGGGTGGTCTGGGATCCAATTTGACTTCTGAATGAAGCTAGTGGTGACTCTTTAAAAGGAAAAAGAGTCGGAATGACAGGGCAAGCCCAACCCTTTGGTAGAGCCCAATAGGGGAGGAAGTGAAGGCTCACGTGGTCAGCACAAGCCTGACACAGATTATTCACATGGTTCTGGAAACCCTGGGAAGCAAGGAGCAGAAGCAGCTCACTGAACGGCAGAGAGAGCCTGGGCTTCAGCCTCTCATGACAGTGTTAACTCTCTAGTTCTGTGTGATTCCCAGAAGGGACTAAGTTCAGAGGCTGGGGGTAGGGTGTCTACTTGGGAGGACCTCTCCATAACCAGCTGATGGGGAAGGCTTCCCAAATCCTGGGACAGTACCTATATCTTGCATGAGTGCCAGGATAAGTGCCACCTTGCTCACCCTCAAAACTGAGCATCGTCAGAGCGCGTGAACCACCCACGAAGTACAGTTAGGTCAAGAGAAGGGAAGTCTAGATACCCTCAGCCCCTATCTTGCAGGTGATGGGGCAGAAGAAACAGGAACCGCATGTCAACCCACAAGATGGCCATCCTGGGTGGTTAAGGGATCAATAGTTACCAAGGGAGGACAGATAACAGGAAAGCAGACCTGCTGGCTGTGTTAGGGTGTCAGCTCAACCTGCGCCCTCCCTGTCAAGTTCACTGAGCCTGAAGGCCGTGCTCTCTAAGAAGCCTACCTGGTTGAGAAGCTGCATCTTGCCTGGCTCTGTAGCAAGCCCTCTGCTGGAACTCAGCTTGACCAGCCCCTGCCTGAGGGGGCTGCTGCTTGGCCGGAAACGAGCTTGCTGAGAGGCCTCCTGCCCAGCCGGGGCGCCGGCCACCTTCTGAGGATGCTCCCGCGTCTCTGGCCCCCAAGACAGAAACCTGGAGCCCATGGCTCTGATGGCCTCGTGCTCGCCCTCACTAGACATCCTGGAAGACTCAGCTGCCAGGCGGCAGACCACGCTGGCAAGGTCTCTGCACGGCCTGTCCCGCGTGCTCTCGGGCGGCCCTGGGCCCTCCAGCCGCCTGGAGAGCTTGAACATCTGCAGGATGTGCTGGTAGAACCTCTGGTCCTCAGAGTAGTCTTCACTCTCTGACTGCTCCTCGGCAGAGCTCTGCATGTGGGACAACTGGGGCGCCAGGAAGGGGCTGGGGTGCTGCTCCCTGGGTCCGGGGCCTAGCTCACCCACACCCCGCTCAGATCCCCGTGAGCTCTGCAGGTCCCACGGGAAGTTGGTCACCTCCCCCAGGACCTCAGAGCCCAGGTGTGAGGCCAGGCTGCTGCTGCTGCTCTCCAAGTCAGGCCCAAACCTGCCCAGCCTCCTGTCCTCTGCAGGGGGCTCCAGAGAGCCTGGGGGTGGTGTCTTCTCACTGGCAGGAGACCCTCGAGGGGCCTGCGAGGCGACTGCAGGGGCGCTCTGGGCTGGTTCTGAGACCAGGGTATCAGGGGGTATTAGCAAGAGCCCCTGAGGTGGACCTATGGCTGAGGCCCCTGGAGCCTCAGGGTCTTCGGGCTCTATTTTCTTGCTGCCCCAAGGGGCGTCCTTGTGGACAAGCTTGGAGACCTGTCCCATCCACAATCCCGGGGGCTCTCTCCTCCTCCTGCCCCTGCCCATGCTGCTCTCCTCCCCAGAAACGCCCTGCCAGCTCTGGTCTTCAGCTGGGCTGCTGACTAACAAGAAGGGCTTGCTCTTCCTGGCAGGCAGCATGGGGTCAGAAGAACAAAGGGACAGGGAGGGATCCTCCTCAGGGGATGGTGAGGGAATGGGGCTCTGGCCCTTGTCCCCCGCAGGGCCAGTGGAGCTCCGCTTGGCCATGTTATGGCTGTGCTGCTCCCCTTTCAGCTGCAGGCCCTTGAGGGCTTCCAAAAACTTCAAGTGGACCAAGGCTTGGCTCCTGCTCTCTAACGCATCCTGCCCGTTCCGGAAGGGCCTGCTGTGGTCAGGGCCCAAAGCGCCAGGTTTCTGCTGTCTGGTCCTCATTTCCAGCTCTTCTATTTCAGGGTCTGAAAACCCCAGGTAGATTTTCTCTGTCGCCTGCTGGGGCTTCTCCAGACCCTGCTGATCACCTAATTCTGTCCTGCAGTGGGCTGGGGCCCTGCCTAAGATTTTCTCCACGTCGGCAAAGATCTGGTGGGTTCGGGAAGCTTGGCCCTTGAAGAGTGGCTGTAGCTTGCTGGGCAGGGAGCCCGTGAGAGACCTAGGGATGTCAGCCAGCATACGTGGGCTCTTCCCTTTCTTAAAGGAGCCCTCACTTCTAGCCTGCATCTCTTGGTCTAGGTCCAGATCAGCCAGCCCAGATGCTGAGAGAGGGGATGGGCCATGGAGAAAGGAGGAAGAAGGCAGAAGTCCCTGCTCAGGCTGTGTTTCCTAGATGGGTATATAAACAGGCAGAGAAAACTAAGACAAAGCGCTTCTGATTTCTACTTGCTACCTTAGCCCTTGGCAAACCCTTAGCAGAAACCCACCCTCCATTTAAAGAAAAACACAAACCCATGAGGGAAGAAAAGCTAAAAACTCCCTGAGCTTTGTTGTTTTCTGGGCCCTAGTTTCCTTATCTATAAAGAGGAGGTTCGATGAGATCAATGGCTTACAAACCTTGCGCCATGGAACCCACATATTGGTTCCGCCTGGTACCTTGGGGGCTGCTATAGTGGGCATATGACGGGGAACAGGCATCACCAAGACCCACACCCCCAGGTTCAACCAGAGCAGCTCCACTTCTTCTTTATCCACTGGCCCTCTATGGGAGAACTGATGTGAAGACAGGGTTCCATTGCTAACAAATGTCTGAAAATCACCAACTAGATTACCCCAAAGGTACCATCAAGCTCTCAATTCTGTGATTGGTTAATTTCATAAAATCCACCATCCTTATCAAGGACTATCAGAAAGAGTCTAAGAAGGGAGGAAAGAGGGGAAACATAAGCAGTGAACCGAGCCTTGGGAACTTGGACTAGGTCTTCTACCAAAGGCAAGAGTTGGCACTGCTCAAGAGAGGTCCACAGTCAGGGAATCTTGGGGTAGACAAAACCATAAAAGATCAACCACATCCTGCATTCACCCTAAACTCCACCCAGCTCTCCTGCAGAGAGCCCAAACCACCTGAGCCCGGTCGCCCACCTGGTCAGGCCTGCCCCTGGACAAACTGGTTTGCACCTGTCCTGAGCCCTAAGATCCAGACTGGCAGCCCAGGGCAGTCCACTTGCCCTCAGCTCCTGAAACCACAGGAGGAATCCTTTTTAACAGGGAGCTCCTGGAACTCAGTCACACACCCAGAGCTCAGTCTATTACCCAGCCCTCCACCCCAGAACCCTCACTTCATTCCCTCTCTCACCTTCAGCCATGGCAGAGCCTGCCCAGATGCTGATTATCATGTAAAATAGTCCGGGGTTAGTGAAAAGCCCATTATACATCTTTTACCTTTCAAACACATGCCATTAGAAAATTCAGCCTCTTTGGAAATTACCTGTTCTCTTTTCTCCACCTGGAAGAATGGACTTGCTGTCTTATTTCTCAGAACCATGATTAGTAATATTGGGGTGGGAGGGAGTAACTGTAGAGCTTGGAAATGATTAAAAGAGCTAAATTCATCAGCAACTATCCAATGTCAGAACTGACACCTTGCAAAGGAAGGAAGATGGAGGAAATCTTCACTGAGAAGTAAGCACCAGGCACCAGTGGGAAATAAAGACTATAAATAAGAGAGCAAATCAACTCGACCATTAAGAGGGTTAAAATGGTATTCCCAGCGTTCCCCACTTGGCTGAACTGGGTTCCCAAGTCCCTCCCTCTCCTCAATGTGGCCCACCTGCCTCACACCTGGAGGGACAAATAGAATGATAATGGGAAAGATAACTTTCAACTCTGAGTAAAAAAGCTACTTGGGACCAAGGTGGTGACATTGCAATCAAATGTCAGTTATCCACCATGAACCGAGGACACCGGCAGCAAAGGCCATCCACAGGGCCAGATAAAGCCTCAAGCTTTTCTTTCTGGATCTTGAAGGCACTGATGTTCTGACAACTGAATTATGGCTCATCAGACATCTAGGAATTTGCACCACCGAGACACATGATGAACCCACACGAGGAAAGCCTGGCTCGGAAAGGAGAGGAGAGGCACTCGCTCCTCTGGGTTCTCTGGCCTCCACCAAGTGCTCCCTGTGCCCCCAACTCTCCAGAGGGGCAGACGGCGTCACTGCAAAACCCCATCCTCAGCAGGGCACTCCCTCACTAATCCTATTATGTCATATGTGCCTCCCAAGGGGGAAAAAGAAATTGCTTAGAGATAGTAACCACTTCTAGAAGCCTAAAAGGAAAATTTGCCAGAAGACAGGCATAATTCAGATGAGGCACTATCAAAAAGTTACTATATTATTGTCGTCATTCTTAACCTCCCAGCTGTAAACAGCTAGAGGTTCCCGATATGCCTCAGGTTTCAGGCCTGGCCTCTCTGAGAGCTGGCATCCACTGACTCACCAGGGGACTTCTGGAGGTCTCTTTGTCCTTCTTGTCTTTCTTTTCCTTTTTCTTTTTCTTTTCTTTCTTCTTAATGGCCCCAGGAGTCGACAGCTTCCCCCGCTCTTGGATCACCAAGTTCCGGTAGTGCTCATCACAGGGATGGTCCCACATGGACTGCCCGTTGGCAAAGTTGAAATAGTAAATATCACCTGTGATGTCCTGGCTGGGGATGAGCAGAGGTCACAAGTTAGTCCCTGCTCAGGTCCAAAGCTACACAGGAAAAAAAAAAGAAGAAGAAAAATGGCGAGGAGGCAGAGAAGAAGGAAGAACTGTGGGGAGAAGGGGAGAGAGAGAAAAGAAGAGAGGAAAGGATTAACACAAAATTGAAGGGTAGGGACTTTCCTTATGGTCCAGTGGTTAAGAATCCGCCTTCCAATGCAGGAGACATGGGTTCGATCCCTGGTCAGGGAACTAAGATCCCACATGCCTCGGGGCAACAAGCCCGCGTGCCGCAACTAGAGAGAAGCCCGTGCGCTGCCACGAAGAGCCCGCACCATAACAAAGACCCAGTGCAGCCAAAATTAAAAAAATAAAAATTGACGGGTACCATTTGGCTAAGAATAAAGAGTTTCCTTAGATAGAAACAAAGGATTGGGATACCTAAGGACTTCTCTAGATGGAGACGTTTAATTGTTAAGGTTCCTGAGAATTCATGGTAGACTAGAGTAGGAATAAACTTTGTTTTAGATGGATAAATACAAACACTATGGTATCATGGAGATAAATTCTGGGATAGAACTTGCTTAATATTTTCATAAATGATCTGAAGAAAAAATATGCGTTGTGATAGCTCTGATTTTGCAAAAGATTCTAAACTCATAAGAGGTGATAATCCAAGCTAGTGGGGTCAATCAACAATAAAAGAAAATAATGTAGAAGGTAGGTCTCAACATGAACAAATAAGCCGTTCATCCCACCCACCATTATCAGTAATCCATATATTGCAATATAATCCATATATTGCAATATAAAAGATGCAATACCCAGGAATAAATCCAAAGTGTGCAAAATCTTCATAAAGCTTTATTGAAAATTCAGGGGAAGAAAAAAGAAAAAACAATTGGAGAGACACCCAGTGTTCCTGAATAGAAAGATTCAAGTCTGTAAACATGCCATTAATCCTCAAATTAATGTATAAATCCAATACAATCCCAATCAGGCTCCTTATGAAATTTGACAAGCTCAATCTTAATTCAAATGAAAGAGAAAATATGCAGTAAAACAGGAAAAATATCAGAGGTAAAAGATAAAAAGACATACAAGTGACCAAGAAGCACATGAGAAGATGCTCAACACCACTGAAGATTAGGGAAGTGAAAATTAAAACTACAATGAAATGTCACTTCACATCCATTAGCATGGCTATTATCAAAACAGCAGAAAATATGGGCATTCCCTGGTGGTCCAGCAGTTAGGACTCTCACTGCTAAGGGCCCGGGTTCGTTCGCTGGTTGGGGAACTAAAATCTCACATGCTGCAGGGCGTGGCCAAAAAAAAAAAAAAAGCAGAAAATAACAAGCGCTGGCAAGGATGTAGAGAAACTGGAACCCTGGTGCACTACTGGTGGGAATGGAAAATGGTGTAGCCACAGTGAACACAGCATGACAGTTCCTCAAAAAATTAAAAATAGAATTACCACTTGAACCAGAAATTCCACCTCTGGAGGCATACCCAAAAGAATTGAAAGCAGGGATTCGAACAGACATTTGCACACCAATGGTCACAGCACCACTATTCACATAGCCAGACGGAAAGAGAAATTCTCAGGTGCCAGAAACAAAAAGAAAACATGAAACCTGAATAATAAGTCCATGAACTGACAGGTCAAAACTGGTATCTGACCTGGATATAGGCCTGTGGAACTTGGGCTTTAATGCCAGTTTAGAACAAAATGTGGCCTTAGGCCTTCGTGAATTTAGGAACTGGAAATGAGACACTAGGTGTATCTGGGGTCCTTCGGGCTGTTCCCTCCATGAATAAAAGGACCTAGGTCATGGAAGCAGCAAGGAAACATGTCAGGTTCTAGGTGGGGAAAATAAAATTTAATGAAAAACTGAAACCCCAAGACACATGTAGATATATAGTCCAAAATGTGGTAAGGGAACCCCAAGTCAGGAAATTAATGGAAAAATTTAGTCCTAAACCACTGAAAACTCCTTGGCAGAAACCACTGTAAAGCCACTCAACAACCTAGGAATGAGACACTCACAGAAAATAACCTCTGCTGAAGATGAATTCACAAAATGCACAATAACTAATTACAGAGGAAATGTGAGCATAATTTTCGCCATGAGGGAAAATCAGTAACACAATGAAAAGAAGAACTGAGAGAGTAGAACAATCAAAAGAAGACTAAAAATAACAATATTTAAAATTATTGTAGGGATAAAGGAGTAGAATCCATAATGAAAGAACAGAACTCTAAAAAAACCTAGACATATTGAAAAGAACATAAGAGAGCTTGAAGGAACTGGTAGTCATTAGATTCAAAATGAAGAACAACCAGATCTGATGCAGTCAAGAAGAAACAAATAGTGAATTGGGAAATAAATATGCTAAAGGAAATTATAAAGTGATTTTTCAAATATGAAACAGAAGTTAAGAGACATGGAGGATCAAATAATAAGGTCCAATATATTTCCAGTAAGAGGTGTAGAAAAGGAAGTGATAATGGTTGAGAATTTTCCAAAATTGAAGAGATATATGAGTCCTCAGAGTAAGGAAGCACTCCAATTCCTATACACAGTAAATAACAATGAATCCACACCTAGACACACTGTTGTGAAATTACAGAACACCAGAGATTAAAAACAAAATAATAAAAACAACCAGAGGGGGGAAAAGTTGGTTACCTACAAAGAAACAACTAATGAAACCAAAAAACATGTCTTACGAGCAAACCCAGCGGTCAGAAGATAATGGTATTGTAAAGCAATTATACCCCAATAAAGATGTTTAAAAAATAAAAAAAAAATAAAAAAAATAAAAAAAAAATAAAAAAAATAAAAAAAATAAAATAAAAAAAAATAAAAAAATAAAAAAAAATAAAAAAAATAAAAAAAAAATAAAAATAAAAAAAAAAATAAAAAAAAAAAAAAAAAAAAAAAAAAAAAAAAAAAAAGAAGATAATGGTATACAGTATTGTCAAACAGCTGTTGACAAATCTGTACTCAACTAAACCACTATTCAAGTGTGAGACCAGGGACTTCCCTGGTAGCACAGTGGTAAAGAATCCGCCTGCCAATGCAGGCGACACGGGTTGGAGCCCTGGTCCGAAAGATCCCACGTGCCTCGGAGCAACTAATCCCGTGCATCACAACTACTGAGCCTGCACTCTAGAGCCCGCGTGCCACAACTACTGAAGCCTGTGCGCCTAGAGCCCGTGCTCCGCAACAAGAGAAGCCACCACAATGAGAAGCCCGCGCACCGCAATGAGAAGCCCGCGCACCGCAACGAAGACCCAAGGCAGACAAAAATAAATAAATAAATTTTAAATTAAAAAAAAAGTGTGAGACCAGGGATTTCCCTGAACTCAGAGCTTTCACTGCTGGGGCCCAGGTTCAATTCCTGGTGGGGAAACTAAGATCTCACAAGCCACACAGTGCAGCCAAAAAAAAAACAATACAAAAACAAAGAGTGAGACCAGACAACAATTACTCAGGACACAGGAAGATAAACACATTTAGCATGCTTGATACAAAGGACATTTAAGAACCCTGTATCCAAAAACAGAAACAGACTCACAGACTCAGAAAACAAATTTATGGTTACCAAAGGGGAAAGGGATGAGGTAAGGAAAAGTCAGGAGTTTGAGATTAGCAGATACAAACTACTATATATGAAAAACAAGGTCCTACTGTATAGCACAGGGAACTATATTCAACATCCTGTAATAAACTATAATGGAAAAGATTATGAAAAAGAATATATTTTTTAACATCTTTATTGGACTATAATTGCTTTACAATGCTGTGTTAGTTTCTGCTGTATAACAAAGTGAATCAGCTGTATGTATACATATATCCCCATATCCCCTCCCTCTTGCACCTCCCTCCCACCCTCCCTATCCCACCCCTCTAGGTGGTCACAAAGCACCAGGCTGATCTCCCTGCGCTATGCAGCTGCTTCCCACTAGCTATCTATTTTACATTTGGTAGTGTACATATGTCAATGCCACTCTCACTTCATCTCAGCTTACCCTTTCCCCTCCCCATGCCTTCAAGTCCATTCTCTAAGTCTGCGTCTTTATTCCTGTCCTGCCCTAGGTTCATCATATATTCTTATATGTGTGTGTGTGTGTGTGTGTGTGTGTGTGTGTGTATGTATATATATATATATATATATATATATATATATAAAAAACTGAATCACTCTGCTGCACACCAGAAACTAACAAAAAATTGTAAATCAACTATACTTTAATAAAAAAAAAGAACCTCGGTGACTTCCCCGGTGGCGCAGTGGATAAGACTCCGCGGTCCCAATGCAGGAGGCCTGGGTTCGATCCCTGGTCAGGGAACTAGATCCCACATGCGTGCCGCAACTAAGAGTTCGCATGCCACAACTAAGGAGCCCGCCTGCTGCAACTAAGCAGCCCACGGGCTGCAACTAAGACCCGATGCACCAAATTAATTAATTAATTAAAAAAAAAAGAACGCTGTATCCAAAAATGAGAGACTACATTCTTATCAAGCACACATAGAACATTTACATACACAAGATCACTTACTGAACAAAAGAACTCTCAACGTGTAACAAAGAATAGATATAATGAACAAATAAAATTGGAAATCAGTAATTTAAAAAACACCCAACTCTATCCATCTCATTGCATTCAAGCTATCACTTTGGAGCAAAGGTACTTAACAAAATTTTTAAAAAATCAAAGCCAGGGCTTCCCTGGTGGCGCAGTGGTTGAGAGTCCGCCTGCCGATGCAGGGGACACGGGTTCGTGCCCTGGTCCGGGAAGATCCCACATGCCGCGGAGCGGCTGGGCCCATGAGCCATGGCCGCTGAGCCTGCGCGTCCGGAGCCTGTGCTCTGCGGCGGGAGAGGCCACAATGGTGAGAGGCCCGCGTACCGGAAAAAAAAAAAAAAAAAAAAAAAAAAAAAAAATCAAAGCCAATAATATATAATCATTACCAAGCAGAGTTTACCCCAGGAATGTAAGGTCGGTCTAATATTTGAAAACCAATCAATATAATTGACCATATTAACAGACCAATATAGAAAAATCATATGATTCTATCAATAGATACAGAAAAACTATTTGATAAAATCCAACATCCATTTTGGATTTAAACTCTCAGCAAGCTAGGAATACAAGGGAACTTCCTCATCCGGACAAATGGCATTTAGAAAACCCTACAGCTAACATCACCTAACATCATACTTAATGGTGAAAGACTGAATGCTTCCCCTTAAGGTCAGGAACAAGGCCAAAATGTCCATTGTCACCACTTCTATTCAATTGTACTGGAGGTTCCAGTCAGTGCAGTAAGGCAAGAAATAGAAATATAAGGTATCCAGGTTAGAAAGGACATGTCCCAGAAGACATACCATCTATGTAGAAAATCCTATAGAATCTACAAAAAAGCTACTAGAACTGACATAAGTAAGTTTAGCAAGGTTGCAGGCTACAAGGTCAGTATACAAAAACCAATTTTATTTTTATATGAAGGCAATCAACAATTGGAAATTGACATTTCAAAAAAAACCATAATGGAAAAGAATATGAAAAGAATGTATATGTATTTATAACTGAATCACACTGCTGTATAGCAGAAATTAACACAACATTGTAAATCAACTATACTTCAATAATATAAGAATAAATAAATAAAAGATAGCATTTACAGAACCATCAAAAGAAGAGAGATAAATGACAAAATATGAGCAAGATGTGTACACTAAAAACTATAAAAGATGGGCTTCCCTGGTGGTGCAGTGGTTGAGTCCGCCTGCCGATGCAGGGGACACGGGTTCGTGCCCCGGTCCGGGAAGATCTCACATGCCTCGGAGCGGCTGGGCCCATGTGCCATGGCCATTGAGCCTGTGTGTCCGGAGCCTGTGCTCCGCAACGGGAGAGGCCACAACAGTGAGAGGCCCGCATACCGCAACGGGAGGAGGAATTCCTAAAGAATCAGTCTTTGAAGCCTAGTGGGATTTGATTGCAGGACTTCAACAAGACTGGGGAAAACAGAGACTCCACTCTTGGAGGGCACACACAAAGTAGTGTGCACATCAGGACCCAGGGGAAGGAACAGTGACCCCAGGGGAGACTGAACCAGACCTACCTGCTAGTGTTGGAGGGTCTCCTGCAGAGGCGGGGGTGGTGGGGGGGGGGGCACGGGGCACTGTGGCTCATCATGGGGACAAGGACACTGGCAGCAGAAGTTCTGGGAAGTACTCCTTGGCGTGAGCCCTCCCAGAGTCTGTCATTAGCCCCACCAAAGAGCCCAGGTAGGCTCCAGTGTTGGGTTGCCTCAGGCAAAACAACCAACTGGGAGGGAACCCAGCCCCACCCATCAACAGTAAAGTGGATTAAAGTTTTACTGAGCTCTGCCCACCAGAGCAACAGTCAGCTCTACCCACCAGCAGTCCCTCCCATCAAGCCTCTTAGATAGCCTCATCCACCAGAGGGCAGAGAGCAGAAGCAAGAATAACTACATTCCTGCAGCCTGTGGAACAAAAACCACATTCACAGAAAGACAGACAAGATGAAAAGGCAGAGGTCTATGTACCAGATGAAGAAACAAGATAAAACTCCAGAAAAACAACTAAATGAAGTGGAGATAGGCAACCTTCCAGAAAAAGAATTCAGAATAATGATAGTGAAAGTGATCCAGGAACTCGGAAAAACAATGGAGGCAAAGATCGAGAAGATGCAAGAAATGTTTAACAAAGACCTAGAAGAACTAAAGAACAAACAGAGATGAACAATACAATAACTAAAATAAACTAGAAGGAATCAATAGCAGAATAACTGAGGCAGAAGGACGGATAAGTCACCTAGAAGACAGAATGGTGGAATTCACTGCTGCAGAACAGAATAAAGAAAAAAGAATGAAAAGAAATGAAGACAGCCAAAGAGACCTCTGGGACAACATTAAATGCAACAACATTCACATTATAGGGGTCCCAGAAGGAGAAGAGAGAGAGAAAGGACCACAGGAAATATTTGAAGAGATTATAGTCGAAAACTTCCTTAACATGGGAAAGGAAATAGCTACCCAAGTCCAGGAAGTGCAACAAGTCCCGTACAGGATAAGCCCAAGGAGAAACACGCCAAGACACATAGTAATTAAATTGGCAAAAATTAAAGACAAAGAAAAATTATTGAAAGCAGCAAGGGAAAAACGACAAATAACATACAAGGGAACTCCCATGAGGTTATCAGCTGATTTCTCAGCAGAAACTCCACAAGCCAGAAGGGAGTGGCATGATATACTTAAAGTGATGAATGGGAAGAAACTACAATCAAGATTACTCTACCCAGGAGGGATCGCATTCAGATTCGATGGAGAAATCAAAAGCTTTACAGATAAGCAAAGGCTAAGAGAATTCAGCACCACCAACCAGCTCTACAACAAATGCTAAAGAAACTTCTCTAAGTGGGAAACACAAGAGAAGAAAAGGATCTACAAAAACAAACCCAAAACAATTAAGAAAATGGTGATAGGAACATACATATCGATAATTACCTTAAACGTGAATGGATTAAATGCTCCAACCAAAAGACACAGGATTGCTGAATGGATACAAAAACAAGATCCATATATATGCTGTCTACAAGAGACCCACTTCAGACCTAGGGACATATACAGACTGAAAGTGAGGGGATGGAAAAAGATATTCCATGCAAATGGAAATCAAAAGAAAGCTGGAGTAGCTATACTCATATCAGATAAAATAGACTTTAAAATAAAGAATGCTACAAGAGACAAGGAAGGACACTACATAATGATACAGGGATCAATCCAAGAAGAAGATATAACAATTATAAATATATATGCACCCAACATAGGAGCACCTCAATACCTAAGGCAACTGCTAAAAGCTATAAAAGAGGAAATCGACAGTAACACAATAACAGTGGGGGACTTTAATACCTCACTTACACCAATGGACAGATCATCCAAAATGAAAATAAAAAAGGAAACAGAAGCTTTAAATGACACAATAGACCAGATAGATTTAACTGATATTTATAGGACATTCCATCCAAAAACAGCAGATTACACTTTCTTCTCAAGTGCGCACGGAACATTCTCCAGGATAGATCACATCTTGGGTCACAAATCAGGCCACAGTAAATTTAAGAAAATTGAAATCACATCAAGCATCTTTTCTGATCACAATGTTATGAGATTAGAAATGAATTACAGGGGAAAAAAACATAAAAAACACAAACACATGGAGGCTGAACAATACGTTACTAAATAACCAAGAGATCACTGAAGAAATCAAAAAGGAAATCAAAAAATACCTAGAGACAAATGACAATGAAAACACGACGATCCAAAACCTATGGGATGCAGCAAAAGCAGTTCTAAGAGGGAAGTTTAGAGCTATACAAGCCTACCTCAAGAAACAAGAAAAATCTCAAGTAAACAATCTAACTTTACACCTAAAGGAACTAGAGAAAGAAGAACAAACAAAACCCAAAGTTAGCAGAAGGAAAGAAATCATCAAGATCAGAGCAGAAATAAATGAAATAGAAACAAAGAAAACAACAGCAAAAATCAATAAAACTAAAAGCTGGTTCTTTGAGAAGATAAACAAAATTGACAAACCATTAGCCAGACTGATCAAGAAAAAGAGGGAGAGGACTCAAATCAATAAAATTAGAAATGAAAAAGGAGAAGTAATAACTGACACTGCAGAAATACAAAAGATCATGAGAGATTACTACAAGCAACTCTATGCCAATAAAATGGACAACCTGGAAGAAATGGACAAATTCTTAGAAAGGTATAACCTTCCAAGACTGAACCAGGAAGAAATAGAAATTATGAACAGACCAATCACGATTAATGAAATTGAAACGGTGACTGAAAATCTTCCAACAAACAAAAGCCCAGGACCAGATGGCTTCACAGGTTAATTCTATCAAACATTCAGAGAAGAGCTAACATCCATCCTTCTCAAACTCTTCCAAAAAATTGCAGAGGAAGGAACACTCCCAAACTCATTCTATGAGGCCACCATCACCCTGATACCAAAACCAGACAAAGCTACTACAGAAAAAGAAAGTTACAGACCAATATCACTGATGAATATAGATGCAAAACTCCTCAACAAAATACTAGCAAACAGACTCCAACAACACATTAAAAGGATCATACACCATGATCAAGTGGGACTTATCCCAGGGATGCAAGGATGCTTCAATATACGCAAATCAATCAATGTGATACACCATATTAACAAATTGAAGAAGAAAAACCATATGATCATCTCAATAGATGCAGAAAAAGCTTTTGACAAAATCCAACACCCACTTATGATAAAAAAAAAACTCTCCAGAAAGTGGACATAGAGGGAACCTACCTCAACATAATAAAGGCCATATACGACAAACCCACAGCAAACATTCTCAATGGTGAAAAACTGAAAGCATTTCCTCTAAGATGAAGAACAAGACAAGGATATCCACTCTCACCACTATTATTCAACATAGTTTTGGAAGTCCTAGCCACTGCAATCAGAGAAGAAAAAGAAATAAAAGGAATACAGACTGGAAAAGAAGAAGTAAAACTGTCAGTGTTTGCAGATGACATGATACTATACATAGAGAATCCTAAAAGTGCCACCAGAAAACTCTAGAGCTAATCAATGAATTTGGTAAAGTTGCAAGATACAAAATTAAGGCACAGAAACCTCTTGTGTTCCTATACACTAATGAAAAATCTGAAAAATAAATTATGGAAACACTCCCATTTACCATTGCAACAAAAAGAATAAAATACCTAGGAATAAACCTACCTAGGGAAACAAAAGACCTGTATGCACAAAACTATAAGACACTGATGAAAGAAATTAAAGATGATACCAACAGATGGAAAGATATACCATGTTCTTGGATTGGAAGAATCAATACTGTGAAAATGACTCTACTACCCAAAGCAATCTACAGATTCAATGCAATCCCTATCAAATTACCAATGGCATTTTTTAAGGAGCTAGAACAAATCATCTCAAAATTTGTATGGAGACACAAAAGACACCGAATAGCCAAAGCAGTCTTGAGGGAAAAAACGGAGCTGGAGGAATCAGACTCCCTGACTTCAGACTATACTACAAAGCTACAGTAATCAAGACAATGTGGTACTGGCACAAAAACAGAAACACAGATCAATGGAACAGGATAGAAAGCCCAGAGATAAACCCACGCACCTATGGTCAACTAATCTCTGACAAAGGAGGCAAAGATATACAATGGAGAAAAGACAGTCTCTTCAATAAGTGGTGCTGGGAAAACTGGACAGCTACATGTAAAAGAATGAAATTAGAACACTCCCTAACACCATACACAAAAATAAACTCAAAATGGATTCGAGACCTAAATGTACGACCAGACACTATAAAACTCTTAGAGGAAAACAAAGGAAAAACACTGACATAAATCACAGCAAGATCTTTTTTGATCCACTTCCTAGAGTGATGGAAATAAAAACAAAAATAAACAAATGGGATCTAATGAAACTCTAAAGCTTTTGCACAGCAAAGGAAACCATAAACAAGATGAAAAGACAACCCTCAGAATGGGAGAAAATATTCGCAAACAAATCAACGGACAAAGGATTAATCTCCAAAATATATAAACAGCTCATGCAGCTCAATATTAAAGAAACAAACAACCCAATCCAAAAATGGGCCGAAGACCTAAATAGACATTTCTCCAAAGGAGACATACAGATGGCCAAGAAGCACATGAAAAGCTGCTCAACATCACTAATTATTAGAGAAATGCAAATCAAAACTACAATGAGGTATCACCTCACACCAGTTAGAATGGGTATCAGCAGAAAAATCTACAAACAACAAGTGCTGGAGAGGGTGTGGAAAAAGGGAACCCTCCTGCACTGCTGGTAGGAATGTAAATTGATACAGCCACTATGGAGAACAGTATGGAGGTTCCTTAAAAAGCTAAAAATAGGGCTTCCCTGGTGGCGCAGTGGTTGAGAGTCCGCCTGCCGATGCAGGGGACACGGGTTCGTGCCCCGGTCCAGGAAGATCCCACATGCCGCGGAGCAGCTGGGCCCGTAAGCCATGGCCGCTGAGCCTGAGCGTCCTGAGCCTGTGCTCCACAACGGGAGAGGCCACAACAGTGAGAGGACTGCGTACCGCAAAAAAAAAAAAAAAGCTAAAAATAGAATTACCATATGACCCAGCAATCCCAGTACTGGGCATATACCCAGAGAAAACCATAATTCAAAAAGACACATGCACCCCAATGTTCATTGCAGCACTGTTTACGATGGCCAGGTCACGGAAGCAACCTAAATGCCCATTGACAGACGAATGGATAAAGAAGTTGTGGTTCATATATACAATGGAATATTACTCAGCCCTAAAAAGGAACGAAATTGAGTCATTTATCAAGATGTGGATGGATCTAGAGACTGTCATACAGAGTGAAGTAAGTCAGAAAGAGAAAAACAAATATCGTATATTAACGCATGTATGTGGAACCTAGAAAAATGGTACAGATGAACCAGTTTGCAGGGCAGAAGTTGAGACACAGATGTAGAGAACAAACATATGGACACCAAGGGGGGAAAACCACGGTGGGGTGGGGATGGTGGTGTGATGAATTGGGCAATTGGGATTGACATGTATACACTGATGTGTATAAAACTGTTGACTAATAAGAACCAGCAGTATGAAAAAACAAACAAACAAAAAAACAACTAAAACTAAACTTTCTTTGGGTTATCTGTATGGAAATACGTTAATATAAATGTTTCAGACATTACATGAAATTTCTAAAAATCTTATATGTTCTGGTATAATGTTATAAGTCATAATTCTAGTTATTACTTTAAAATGTATATCTCAGAAGTAACTAAATTTCCTTGTCAATTGCATTACTATGAACTTTCATCAAATCTTTAACCGTGGTCATTTTTAAGTCTTTTGTCATTTACAGACAGTTCTGGGTGTACTCTGATGCTTTTGCAAAAATGTTCCTATAAAAGGGTTTCATCTTCAAGGAATTCATGGAAAAGACCCTGACAAGTACAGGTTTCTGGTAACTGACTATACTGCTGAACTGAATGAATAAGCATTTTCAGAACTCTAATGGAAAACTGATGAATTCATAAAAGTGCTAACAAAAGATCAAGATAAAAAAAATTAATTACATGGGACTGAGTGACCTGATGAGGATGATTGTAATTTTTGTGACTTTCTGTTTGAATAAAAAAAAAATCCCACAAGGACTCAGGCAAAAAAATATACAAATCAATTTTCACTGCAAAGTAAAGGAGCTGTTACAGTGGAGGATTCCTGGACTGAATGTCAATATTATGACATAGTATGAGTGTGTTTCGTGTTTGGTAATTGCAATCATTGTTGCTTTTGTTGTGGTCATTCATTTACAATGGTTGGTGTCAGTTTATTTATCTCTTGTAAAAATAAAATACAGTGTGTGTGTGTGAGTTGCGGGGGGAAAATAAACGAAACACAGAATATCTTCACGACTTTGGAATAGGCGAACATTTCTTAAACAGGACACAAAGCATTAATCATATTTGAAAAGTCGATAAACTGGACATCATTAAAACTTAAATTATGTTATTCAAAAACTACCAATTAAAAGTATAAAAACAAAAACAAAAAAAAAAGTATAAAAACAAAAAAAAAGAAGTAGAAAAAAAAAGGAAAGCGTATTTTAAAAACTTGGCCTATGAAAAACCTTAAAATCTCTTACACAGATATTAGTAAAAAGTTTAAGCCATCTGGGCAATTCACCTTAACTAATACCATTCACCAGAAACACAATTTGTATCCAACTGTTCTTTATAAACTAGTGAGTTTTGCATTATCATTCCTGTCTCATGGCTAAAATTTAAAAGCAAGCTGTAAGATCTCTGTTTGTATCTGCCTGTATTTTTATATATGTCTATGTACGTATGTAATAAATTTGTGATTTTTTTCTACCTGCAAAAAAAAAAAAAAAAAAGACAGTACAGTATTGGTGTAAAGGTAGACAAACATATTAATGGAAGAGAAGAGAGGATCCAGACTTCGAAGGAATTCCCCAACTAACAGCAGTTACTCATGGGACTGGGAGTAAGGATGAAAGAAGACACATATACATAACTTTCAATGACTTACTTTAAAAAGTGAGAAATAGTTCATGCTCTCCTTACCGGATGAGGCAGTGTTAACTACCACCAGCAGGTACCTGAGGGCCGCTGGCATGACCCTGGCACACAGCTGGGCCACAGCCGATGACAGTTCCTTCCATCACCCTTTTTCCTTTTTACATCACTGCAGCCATTTATTTATTATGTGCACATTAAGGTATTATTCTGATTACATTTCTCATGTGGTTTTTAATTAGAAAATGTATCCAAAAGCAGAACAGCACAGACATATACAGATTTAAAAACATAAAGAATAAAGGGATTAATGATAAGGCAAATGTGGCTAGCAGGGTGGATGTTGGAAACCAAACAGAAACCACTATCCTACAAACTTTTCCTATAAACACAACCTTGAGTCCTCAGCACCTGGAATACTGGGTGCAGTACTGATGGCTTTAGTAGAAAAAAGATGTCATAACCTGGAGAAGGTCCAAGGAAAGGTGGCTAAAAAGATCCAGAGAACAGGGAGCCCGTCATGCGAGGAGAAACTGGAAGGATTAGGACCCTGCGGCGGGGATAAGTAAAGCTACGACTGCAGTCATTTTGAAGTATGGCCAACGCATTAAGTGGTTCAGGGAAGAACAGGATAATTATACCTTGTACACAAAATTGCACAATCCCAGCAGAAAAGACGACCCCCCACCCCAAGATATCTGGGGGCTAGTTTGGGAGAAACAGGAAATCCCACGCTACGGTAGGAAGTAAACTCGGGGCACCGACCGTAAGAAGGCCACCTGGAGAGAGCTCCGTGCAGGTGGTGAGGACAGAGCAGCGCCCCCAGGAGTGGGAGTCCTGGCGTGGGGAGGGTCGGGGGGAAGGCGGTGGCTGCCCCGCCTCGGCCAGTCTGTTTCCTCACCATCAACCTCTGATCCCCTGAGATAAGCTGAGCGAGTGTCTGCTCTCACAGTTCAAAGACTGCCAACTGAAACTGGAAATAGGAACCCATTCATGCACAAGTCACTCAAATTCAGGGCTGGGCTGTCAAAGGAGACGGAAACCACTGCCAGTCTGTGTAGCCTCACTCAAACCTCTCCAGCACCAGCATCCACTCTGGACACACTGAGGAGGTCCCAGTATTGTCACTCTCCATCTCAGTCCGCAAAGGATAATAATGACACCTCCTCCGTGTGTCCAAAACGGATGCTGACGCAGGGCGGCAGCTTAGATCATGGGACCCTGGGTATCCCTGCTGAACCCCTCCAGGGACCATCAAGGCGGCCTGGGCTCAGGCCCAAAGCATCAGGCGGCCCAGCAGAGGGATGGACCATTGCAGGACAGGCTTCGAAAGGTGGCCGGTTAAAGCTGATCTCCGGTGTCAGGCCCCCTCCGCCTCAAAGGCCAAGCCAGAAGGCGGCGCCCGTGCTGACTCACCATGGTTTCCACTCCCCAGGCAGTGGGGCCACAATGCCCTCCCGTGCCAGCCACATCAGCTCTGGTTCTTCTATGGGATCAATACCAATCTCTTTGGCAAATTCAAGAATTTCTGCAAGGAGGGGTAGGAGGGTGGGAAGGTAAGAGAGGTGGGGGTGGGAGGAGGGTGGATACAAAGAAGGAAGAATCAGTCAGTCTTGGGAGATAATAAGAGAGCTATATATTGGTTTCTGCCCCCGTTCCTGTTAATGTTTGGTCTTTGGTCCCAGTTCCTGACACAGAGTTCCTAAAGCCTTTGGAATTTCCTGAGTGACAAGAGAGTCTTCTGTCTCAATGAGGCGACTCTGGGTGGGCTCCTGGACGGGGCCTGGCCACCAGAAAGACCAAGTCATGATTAGAAGCTTGGAACTTTCAGCCTCTCCCCTCATTCTCTGGAGAGGGGCTGGAAAATGAGTTAATAAGCGATCATACGTACATGACGAAGCCTCCATAAAAATCCCTAAACTCTGGGGTTCAGAGAGCTTCTGGCACTTACACGTGCAAGGAGGGTGGCACATGCCAGCTCCACTGGGACAGAAGTTCCTGCACTTGGGACCCTCTCGGACGTTGCCCTATGTACCTCTTCATCTGGCTGTTCACCTCTACCCTTTACCATATCCTTTATGGGTCATCTCAGTGGAGGACTCTGGAAGATGACATACCTGGGGACTAGGAAAGGCAAAAAGGACCAGCCGAAATTTGGTTAGCCAAGGACTAACGTGTTCATTAATTTCACACGTATTGTTTGAGTGCCTCCTATGTGCCAGTCACCATGGGCCATGACTAAGAGAGAAAAGCCCTCTGTCCTTATGGAGCTTACATGCTGGTAGAAGAAACAGCCAGCAATGACATCAACAGATAAATAGGCAAGGAATTAAGGCTTCTGATAAATGTAATGACGGAAGTGAGTGAGGTATGAGACAGAGTTTGTCAAGGTAGAGGGGCAGTCTTTTTACAGAGGGTGGTCAGAAAACCTCTCAGAATGGGACACTTAACTAAATCCTGGAGGAAACAAAGGAGCCAGCTAGGCAGAGCACTGAGGAAAGAGGACTCAGGTAGAAGAGCAGGTTCAAAGGGCCTGTGACATGTGGCAGCCTGGCCTGTCTGGGGGCCGTCAGAAAGACCATGTGCCTAGCAGAGGGAGGGAGAGAGAGGCGCTGGGTGAGCCTGGCTGGGTGGCAGGGCCGGGTCATGCACAGCCCTGCACATCCCACTGAGCATAATGGAAGATTATACGGAAGATTATGAAAAGCAGAGCCCTGATATGATCTGCTTTACACTACAAGATCACTCTGGTGCTAAGTGGAGCACAGACTGGAGAAGGGCAAGAGTAGAAGCAGGAGGCTGATTAGGAAGCTGCTGCAAGTCCAGGAAGAGAAAATGGGGGCTCGAGCTTAGGACGTCTACGCGTGACTGAGCAGAAGAGTTTTTCATAAATAGCCTTAGAAAAAGTTAGACCCCGTTTATAATAGCAAACCAAAATGAATCAAATCTTTAAGAAATAAACTGAGCAAGAAATGTGCAAAACCAAAATGAAGAAAACTTTTAAGTCACCCCTGAAGAACAGAAAAAAGACACAAACGGAAAGGAATAGGTGTTCTTTGATAGGAGCCTCCAGGTTGACCTGGATGCATAACTTAACTGCATAGAGATGTCAATCCTCCCCAGGCTCATTCATAAATTGAACACAATTTTCTCTAAAATACCAACAGTTCCCCAATACACAGCCCTCCCCAGAAAAAGACAGGGTGTTTCTAAAGTTCATGGGGAGATAAAGCAGATAAGATAACCAAGAAAACTTTGAAAAAAGAAGAGGAATGAGGGTATTTCAGCCTTACTAGATACAACAATTTATTACTGAGCCTCAGTAGTTAAGAGCACAGTTCTGGCGTTTGAACAGACAGCCCCATGGAACAGAAGAAAAAGTAGACCCTAAAACACACAGGCGGCACTCAACCAGTGGGTGAAAGATGAGCTATGCCACGAACAGCGTGGGGACAAACCTGAGGACAACGTGAGAGCAGGGAAGCTTTTCTAACTATGAGACAAAATTCAGGGGCCATATGAGAACAGACTGATATATTTAACACAGAGATTAAAAATTTCTACACGGCACACAAACAAAACTCCTATCCTATCCTAATGTGGGATCCACGGACTCCTACAGACGCAAGAGTTCTTCCCCAAAACTGGCTCGCAAACCGCCTGAAGTATAAGAAAATGTGTGTCCAGGTCCGCAACTCATGAGAAATTCAAAGAAATCTTCCCTGCCCCAAAATAGCATGTGCTTCAAAGTGTAGGCCCTGGAGCTAGAATACCTAGGTGTGGATCCCAGCTGCCCCGATTAGTAAACTGTGTGACTACAGGGAAGTTACTTAACCTTCCTGTGCCTTGGTTTCCTCATCTGTAAAATGGGGATAATAATCGTATCTAACTCACAGAGTTGCTGTGAGGGTTGAAAAGGAAACACATGCAGAGTTCCTAGTAGAGAGACTGGCACACAGTAGCACTCAATAAATTTTGTTATTATTGTTATTAATAATGTTATTATTGTTTTTTTTAAAAAACACACAGCTTTAGTTTGTTCTTAAGAAATTGGGTTTCCCCTGGCCTCAGGATATACTGTATTTCATGATATCCTCTACTATATTTCCATTTAAAGTTAATCATTGATCTGACCCAAGGTCACCAAACTTTTTCTGTAAAGGGCCAGACAGTAAATATTTTAGGTTTTGTGGGTTGTATGGTCTCTGTCACAGCTACTCAATACTCTCCTATAGCATGAAAGAAGCCATAAACAAGACATAAATAAGCATGGCTGTTATCTAATAAAACTTTAACTACAAAAGCAAGCAACAGGCCAAGTTAGGCCCGTGGGCTACAGTTTGCCAACCCCTGATCTAACCCAAATACACTGAGCAACCCTGTGCATGTACCATACTTTGCACTAGAAGAACAAAAATAAACCATAAAAATTGCCCTCAAAGAACTATTACAATACACCCAGGCCTCTTACCTTGCTCACTGGGGATGTAGGTCTCATCATAATCTTCCTCCAGAACCAGCTGGTCTCCTATGCGGATGGGTCTTCCGGCCATGATTGGTTTGGGCTCGAACACCTAGATCCCAGAGGCCCCACCCACCCAAAGAGAAAATCAGTGCCCCAGCTTAGAAGGGGAAAAGGTGGAGCTGGGTCATGGAGCACCTGGGCCAGACCAGCCCCTGCAGGCCAACTGAGCCAGGGAGAGCGGAGGGTGGGACCAATGGCTCAGAACTCAGGCCTTATGGCCTCTGCACCCTGGAAAGTTCTTAGACACATCTCCCCCCAAAGCCCTGCTGAATACTCTAGTGGACCATAAACGATCTGGAAACCCAAATGTCTCAAGGGTTTGACTTCACACTCTACCCACCCCCCCAAATAGGAGTAAGAACACATATGTGTCCCAACACATAGCCCTGTTTGCATGTCCCTGTTTACCTTGAACAATGCCCTCAGGGAGCTTACAGTCTAGCAAGGCAGCGTACACAGCTTCAACAGCAGTAGAAGGCAGAAGGGAAAAACACATCCTGCTCTGGGAGTACTAACACAGAAGTAACATACTCCCACTGCGGGGATGAAGGAAGGCTTTGTCAAGGAGCTGGGTACCGACGGCTGACAAGAATTCTGACAGCGGAGGGAGGAATCCCAGGCAGAGGGAACAGCATGTCAGGCAAGGTGGTCTGGGGAGCCGATGCCAGCGCGCATGGCAGGGGCTGGGGTGGAAGCCAGGCCTGGGTCTGGTCATGGTGATCTCAGTGGATGATGCTGAAGGGCCTCAACTCTGCCCTGCAGCAGAGAGGAGCCACTGTGGGCTTTGGTGGAAGAAAGTGACACAGAGTGGCCTTTTTTTAGGATGAGAACTTTGGCAGGAGTGGCCTGGCCGGATTGGAGAAATGAGAGACTGGCATCAGGAAAACCACTGAGGCGGCTACAGTCCCCGGGAAAGATGATGAGGGCTTAAACTAGGGCAGAAGCAGTGGGAATGGAGAAGAAGGGACAGACACAAGGGATGCTGTGATGTTAGGTTTAATAGGACCAGGAATGGGGGGAGGCGGGGGCGGAACACTGGAAAGGAATCCAACCTGAATCCAAGATTCCTAGCTCCAGGGGTGGGGCGGTGCCACCTTCTTCAACTGACAAGCTGGCACGGTTCTAGAATTGCTCCTTCCTTTGCATCCCTACTCCTACAACGACCTCAGGACCCCAGGTCACAGCACCCCTCCCCTACAGCAGCTCCCACGCTGAAGCCCGATGACACAGGGACAAGTCACCCTGTAAAGTGGCTGCCACGGACAGCCCTTCAGAATGCCTCCCTAACCAGGCGGTGGCAGCCACACCGGTGTGACCGAAGGGAGCCTGGAGGAGCAGGTCCTGACCTCTCCTGTAGCCACCTCTTCAGACACTGTCACAGTTCCACCGGGGCAGCAAGCAGGACACAGCCCTCATAGCAGAGGAAGTGAGCAGAAAGACCTCATCAGGACTTCCCTGGCGGTCCAGTGGTTAAGACTCCACACTTCCAACACAGGGGGCACGGGTTCGATCCCTGGTCCGGGAACTAAGATCCCACGTGCCTTGGGGCAAGGCAAAAAAAAAAAAGACCTCATCGTCAAAA
Organism: Phocoena sinus; assembly: GCF_008692025.1. NCBI lineage: Eukaryota > Metazoa > Chordata > Mammalia > Artiodactyla > Phocoenidae > Phocoena > Phocoena sinus. The sequence continues at coordinate 15,114,538 of NC_045770.1, forward strand.
AGAAGGTTGGGATGCAGCCTGTAATGAGTGCTCTGAAAACGGCAAGATCTGGTGACTCTGAATCTGTTCCAAGATCCCTGGAGAGGGGCCCCTGATAAATGCAAAGGATCTCTGAGGGACCATTCCCGTGGCCCTCTCTGCACTCTGGCAGCTGACAGATGAGCAAGGGAGGTGTCTTGCCTTAGGGCTCACAAAAGATGGTTCCCTTTGTCAGTCACTGGACCCAAAGGAGCCAGGCTCTGCACCCTCTCATTCCCACCACGACACCTCCAAGCAGCACCTTTGTGCCTCAGGAAGAAAGGCTAAAGAAACATTCTTCCCTGCAGTACTTAAGCCTAAGTGGGAATCTTCTCCCTCCCCTAAGAACCTGCAACACCTGCGGACATAATGCTTGAGCCTCCACACATACAGTCAGAGATGACGAGGGCCAGACGCGGAAAAAGCGAAGCAGAAAAGGACCAAGAACCAGCGCAGGAGACGTGGCCACAGCCTGGAGGTTTAAGGAGCCCTCGGAATCTTTCATCCTCTGAGTTAGGGAGGAGAGGGAAAGAAAAAGGGAGAGGATCTCTGGGGAGGTAGGAAGCGCATTTTGGTGGAAGAACATCAGGCTGTACGTTATGCAATTCAACAGGCAGTGACCTATACAAGGCATTGTACCAACCATCTCAGAGAATTCGAGAAATTCTGCATTTGAAAAATGTTACCTATCCCTAGATACATCCCATCTCCAGAAAGCAGGGGGCAGGTAAAATCTCTGTCCTCCCGGCAAAATGCCTAATTAGCTATTTACTAAACTGTCTATGTTTAACTATTTAAAGGTCAGGAAGAATGTGGAAAGTCTAAATTCCTGGATTACTCAAATGTCAAACAAACCTTCTGCCAGAAAAAAATTAAAATACGGTGGGCTATAGTCTACCTTCTTTCCTTGCCTGGCTTCAGGAAAGATATAGGCAAGGACAGGGTCAAAAGGGCAGGAATTGCAGGAGTAAGGAAGGTGGTGGAAGAGAAACCACATTTGTTCAATGGCTACTAGAGATCATTTACTCATTCGAGAAGTATTTATTTGCTGCTGGGCGCTAGAGATGCAATGGTGATTAAAAACAGATTCAGCTGCTACTCCCCAGGAGCTAGTCTAGTGAGGGAGGGAGCCAAACCAATCAGTCACAGATAAGTGTATAATTTTAAATGAGGTAAGAGCTCTGAAGGAAAAGAGCCTGACTTGGATGAAGCCTGTGCCGAGAAGTGAAGAATGAGGAGGTATTCACCAGACAAAAAGAGGAGGAAAAGATGTTCTAACAAAAGCAGCAGCACATGCAAAGGCCCTTCAACGGCTAAGAGCACTAAGCAAGAAGAAGCATAGTCGGAGATGATGCTGGGCAGGTGGGTGGAAGCCGGGCCATGTGGAGAACTTGGCTTTTATAATAAGAGAGCTGGAAATCAGGAAAGGGCTTTTCCAGATACATATTTTGAAAAGATTACTCAGGCAGTCCCTGGAAATACAGACAGGAATGGAGGCCAGATTGGAAAAGAAGAAAATCAGAGTGGCTGCAGAGAGATTAGGTAGGAAACCACGAGCCAATCTAGATGAGAGGTGATGATAACCTGGGTGAGCGGGGGTAAGATGAGACATCTAAGAAAGCAGCCCTGAGATCAGCTTCAGGAAACACACGGCACACGTCCTAACATTTCCCTCTAAGCCTGAGACCGTGAGGGGCATCACTGGCAATCTTGGCACCCTAGACACGGCTTCAGAACCGTCAACGTGGTACTCCATGCAGCACTTACCGATAGATCAGATGAAACCTGATGAGATGTGCTTGCCACCAGGCCTGACCCTCACTGTGAGCCACGGAGTCGTGGGGAAGGATCACCCAACTGTCCTCATCCATCTCCTGCCAATCCCAGAATCTAGCAAAAAAGGAAAGGCTCGTACACCTTCTCCAGGAAGCCCTCCCTGGCCAACCTCGGCCTCTCCTGTCTACTTATAACTACCTCGGTACAAAGGACACAGTTTTCCTTTGTTCATAGGCATATTTTTCTCAGTATTACCTTTTTTATGGGAATGTGTTCCACCTCTCCTGTTAAGCCACAGGCTTCTGAGGGTCATGCCTCTGCCTCCTTCTGCATTTACCAACCAAGCCTAAAATAAGCTAAGTAAACGTAGGAACTTGGTCACTGCTCTAAACCACTAATATACAGCCAAAGAATCTCAAACGCAAAAAAAGCCCATAAGAGCTCTAGTCCAACTGCCCTTCCCTTGCCAAATATTTCCTCTCTATGCTTTAAGTGCCAGACAGCATAGTGGCTGAAGCACCAGTTTGGGGGCCAGAAACACCTGAATTAAATCCCATCTTTCTCATTTACCAGCTGTATGAACTTAAGCAAGGTACTTCACCTCTCTAAGCCTCGATAACCTCATGTGCGTAATTCAAACAATCATGATAATCTACATCAAAAGGTTGTTTGAAGATGAACTGAGATAACATATACCTGTACAGTGCCTAGCACAGTCCCTGGTACACAAAACATGTTAAATAAATGTAGCAATATTACTGATATTACTGCCAACTCCACAGTTAGATCATCCTTAACTATGGAAAGGTCTTTCTCTTAGTGAGCCAAAAATCTATGTCTAAGAAACTTCCTCCCATTTGCCCCATTCCACCCTCCGGACCCACAAAGGGCACCCAAGGCACCACTACTCCAAGCCAGGTTTTCCCAGCTCCCTTCCCTTCAATACATGCCACTGGTTCCCAGTCCCTCGACATTATGGTTACCTTACTGTGAATGTGGTCTAATTTGACAGGCACAGCCAAAAAGTTTTGCACACCTGCGTACTGACAGAGCATACACACGTATATGCATACTTAGGGTTCCCTGCGTATTTATTTCTTCCACCCTGCTTGAACAATTATAAAGAAAGTTCACCACCAGAAAAGAAAAGATTTACTGGAGAAGGCATTGAGGAGAACGTGGAAGACATTAGAGTTGATTATGCAGTGGTAATGAGCACAGGTTTGGGAACATTCTTGGCTTTGAATCCCAGCTCTGCCACTTACCAGCTGGGCAAGTTGCCTCAGTTTCCTCATCTATAAAATGGGGATAATAACAATGTCTATCTAAAAGGGTTGTGAGGATTAAATGACTCAGTACATGTAAAATACTCAAAACACAGTAAGACCTCAATAAATGTTAGTTGTTATTATTACCATTCACTTATTTAAAGGGCTTAGTCTACGTTGTTCTAGAGGACAAAGCTAGTACCAGGGAATATGAGTTAAGGCCATTCAGACATCCAATAACCACTTACTGAACACCTACCATGGGTCAGGCACTGTGCTGTCACAGCCACAAACCTGATAACGCTCCAGCTCAACCTAGTTGTGAAGCCAAATATGTAAATACATGATTATATAGTGTGTTAAGTGCATTAAGGGAAGTATCAGAAAATACGACAGGACACAAAGGAAGGGCAATTAACCCTACTTTGGAAGATCAGGAAAAGCACTGCAGAGTAGAGGACCATGGAGATGGCTCTTGAAGGATAAGCAGGAGCTCACCAGGATAAAGGAGTAAGGTTATTTAAGGCAGAAGACACAGCTTACACAAAGGCAAAGAGGCAGAAGAGAGTATACAGTAGGTGCAGAGAATTAATGACAACAAAAGCTTATATTCACTGAACACTTCCTATGTTCCAAGAACTGTACTATATATACATCATCACACCTCATCCTCTCTGCTAAGTAGAAACTATTATCCCCATTTTTCAAAAGAGAAAACTGAGGCTCAGCAAGTTTTCAGAAAGTTTTTTAAACTTGCCCAAGGTTTCACAGCTAGTAAATGGCACAGCAGAACGTGCATGCACCCACATCTATCTGACTCCAAAGCCCTGAGCTCTTAACCACTCTGACGTGACCAGCGCACAAGGGACAATGGCAAGAGAGAGATCTACAATGGAAGGCAAGGAGCACATAATAAAAGGCTTGGGAGGACTGAGGCTGTATCCTGACATGATGAGCAACCATCACAAGATTTCACAAAGGAGACTGGCCTCATCAGCTCTGTCGTTTAGAAAGATGATTCTGACAGCTGTGTAAGAACTAATTGGAGGAGGGCAAGAAAAGACGCGCAGGGACCAGTTAGAAAGGTATCCTGAAAACACAGGCAAGAAATTATGAACTAGGGACTTCCCTGGCGGTCCAGTGGTTAAGACTCTGTGCTTCCAATGAAGTGGGCACTGGTTCGATCCCCGGTTGGGGAACTAAGATCCCCATGGTGGCCAAAAAAAAAAAAAAAGCAAGAAATTATGAACTAAGTCAGTGGCTGTGAGAATGGAAAGGAAGGGCCAGATTCCAGGTGTATTATGAGGCAAAAGAACAGTACTTGATGTCTGCAGCAAGTAAGGGAGAGGCAGGACGATCAGAGCACTTAAAGCAGTATATTGTGAGTATCAGTTCACTTCTATGCCTTGCCCGATAGCCCCACCTAGCATACTGCCTAGATACAGGGAATGGCCAACAAATGTTGCTGCATGTATTATAATAGATGAATGAATTCCAAGTGCAGACATGGCTGACTGAGTGAATGGGTGAAGTCCTTCACTGAGACAGGAACTACAAAGGAGGAACAGATCTGGGGGACCGGGAAGGATGGGGCGACATTCAGTTGGGATGATCAGTAAGCAAGTCGGAGCTCAAGACTCAAGAAAAGAGGTCTGGCGGGAGCCACAGTTTGGGGAGTAACCGTTAAATAGATGGTAACTGAAACTCTGGGTGAAGCCGCTCAGAGATGGAGTGTAGTGAACAGGAAGTAAGGGCTTGCAAAGGCTGATGAAGGGGGCTGGGTTAGGAAACCCCAGAGAGAGAGGAGTCGTGGAAGGCAAGTGAGGAGCGCGGTTCCACAAGGAGAAGGTAGATTTTTGAATCAATGCAAGGAAAGGAAAAAATGAAAACAAAAAACTTACTAACTTCCCCAGCTGGCCAGAAGACAGCAAAATGATGGGCCAGCCCCGACTCGAACATGGGGGGGAAGCTTCCCCACGAGAGAAATGTTCAAGCAGGGTTCAGAAGACCGGCCGTACACACTAAATCCGAACAGGACAAATAAACGAGCGCCCCTGCCAGCTCACACTCGTGGCCCAGTGCCCGCTCTCACTGCCCCGCCAGCACTCCAGCCCAGGCCCTTCCGCCAATCAGATTTTGGATAGAGGCGCACTGATCTGGCCGCTCCATCTTCACCTCTTCCTTCAGTTCCCGCCCACGCTCATGCACATCCCGCTTGGTGGCACACGAGCGGGCCTCAACTTTCCCGCTTCCCTCCCTTCCTAGCCACCCAACCCTCCCTCCAGGGGGTTCTCACCTGTCCCCCACCCCGGGAGGCCCGGGGCGCTAGCTCCCGGCTCTGCGAAGCTTCCCCAGCACCAACCGGGCTCCCAGCTTCCAGGGACGCCGGGGTGTTGCCCTGCAGCGGCCAATAACCACTTCCGGAAAGGGTAAGAACCTAGCAACTGAGAGTCCCGCCTCTACTCAGAGTCAAAAGGTCGCCGAATGAGAGCCCTGTCATCGGATTGGTTAAAGTTCCCGTCGGATCACGGAGGCGATGTGTACGTTTCCCGTTGCATGATGGGAGAGGTAGTCCAGTATAGTTGATGGGGCTCCGCAAGGGGTTAAAAGAGAGAGAGAATTTAGCTCTGAGGGGAATTTCTTCCCGGGCAGGAAAGGATCATTCAGAGTATCGACAGTAACGTGACTTACCTAAGGCAATCTTTTGGTCATCGTTTTTAGTAGCGTGATTAACATCAGGTGAATAATATACTGATGCTCAATAATCAACCCACCGAGGCTTTAATAAACAAAAGAAAGACTCCCATTTACTATGACTAAATCAGTTAGTACCCGCTTAGGAGTTAAGAGACCACTGTCATCTTTTTTACCGGAGGGCAGGGCTCAGGCAAGAAGGGTATAATAATATCTGTCATAACTATTTCTTTTTGAAATTTATTTATTTATTCACTTTTGGGCTGCACTAGTTCTTCGCAGCTGCACGCGGGCTTTCTCTAGTCGCTGAGCGCGGGAGGCCACTCTTTTTTGCGGTGCGCGGGCTTCTCATTGCGGTGGCTTCTCTCGTTGTGGAGCACGAGCTCTAGGCGCGCAGGCTTCAGTGGTTGTGGCTCGCAGGCTGTAGAGCGTAGGCTCGGTAGTTGTGGCGCACGGGCTTAGTTGCTCTGCGGCGTGTGGGATCTTCCCGGACGAGGGCTCGAACCCGTGCTCCCTGCATTGACAGGCGGATTCATAACCACTGCGCCGCCACCAGGGAAGCCCTGTCATAACTCTTTCCAACAGTCTATTTAAGAAGGAAAAAAATGAGTGTGTAGCCCCTCCACAAACCCTGCCTGGCAGAAGGGTTACTACTAATATAATTTAAAAGGCTTTAGTTTTGTTTGCACGAGGGCAAATCTTCCTTTCTCTTACACGTCCTCAACCTCCAGAAGTTAAGAGCGGCAAAGACAGCTCTGGCCATTAAATTAATGGGAAAACTGGGTAGCAGAAAAGTGAAGAAAGTTAGTCGTTTGGCGAGGAGGATGGAGCCCTGGAGCAGCTCCTGGCAAGGCTCCATGGTGGGGACGCGTCTGGCTCCTGCTAAGTCCTGAAACTAGTCCCAGCACCACTCAGGGCCTGATCCCAGGATGAGGAACTCAGACTGCTGTTCCCGTGGATCCCAAAGCAGACATCCAGAAGATATTCCTCATGTTTAACGTCAAGTCTTTTCTGTGGCAGTTCTGCCTGTACTTCCTTTTTTCTGCCTGCAGATGACAAATCATTGCTCCCCCTTCCTCTCCACACACCTTAAAACTCTCACAGAGGAGCCAAAGGAGCAGACTGGGAAGGACACTGAGAGCTCACCAGTTCATCCACCACAGACCTTGCACAAAATCAGGGCTCGTAAAACCATTTGCAGATTTTGTCCCCCTGTCTGAAAACTTGCAATCAACCTGGTTGACATTAATTGCCATCAAAATTCTTACCTTTTGTTCCTTAGGTCCCTTGCTCTCTAATGTGGAGAGCTAATAAAATAAGGGTTACTATGGGATTAATGAGGTTACTCCACACAGATAAGCAATTTGCATTTTATCAGGTTTCCCTATAGACTTGTACTTAGAAATGCAAACTAATTTTTAAATGCCCTTAGGCAAACATAATTAAGAAAGCAAGTCTTTGGGGGAAAATAACAAAAATGACACACCAGTTGATATGCCAGTAATATACCCAATGAGTGAGGAGGAGAAACTGAGAATTTCACACATTGTAGATTATCTTTTGCCATCAGGAATGAGCATTTAGGGGTGATTTTGTAAAGATGGGGGAGGAAAAAACCAAATCAGTCTCAATTATGCCCTACCCCCAGGTCAGAAATTTTACTGTTATAACTTTTTCTTCTCTTTTCATCCTGTTTACTTGTAAAATACAGAAAACCATCCACATAATAAGAAAGACAAACACTCAATCCTACCATTGTTTTCAAAAGATGTGAAATGTTCTTTCTACACCTTCAATTCACCTTATTTAAAATTGCAAACTGGGAGGACATCCCTGGTGGCGCAGTGGTTAAGAATCTGCCTGCCAATGCAGGGGACACGGATTTGAGCCCTGGTCCGGGAAGATCCCACATGCCACAGAGCAACTAAGCCCGTGCGCCACAACTACTGAGCCCACGTGCCACAACTACTAAACCCGCACTCTAGAGCCCGCGAGCCACAACTACTGAAGTACATGCACCTAGAGCCTGTGCTCCGTAGCAAGAGAAGTCACCGCAATGAGAAGCACGTGGGCCGCAACTAGAGAAAGCCCACACACAGCAACGAAGACCCAACGCGGCCAAAAACAAATAAAAAAATAGGTAAGTTTATTTTAAAAAAAAATTGCAAATTGCCCTTCCATTTTCCTTCTCTGCTTTATTTTCCCCCATTGCACATATCACCATCTGAAATGCTATGTATTTTATTTATTTATTGTCTGTTTCCCTGCATTAGAATGTAAGCTACATGAAGATAGGGATTCTGTTTATTTTAGTTATTGTTGTGTCCACAGTGCCTAAAACAGCCTTTAACATGTATTAGGCATTCAACGCATTTGCTGAATGAATGAATGAATGAGCAAAAGAAGGAAGGAAGGAATTCCACACTTTAGAGGAAACCACTGTTGACATTTGGGTTCCCACCTTTGCTGAAGGCTTTTTAATTCTTATGCAGATATAAATTTATATGCATACATGTATATGCACATGTGCATACTTTTTAATTTTTATAGAAATGAGATCATAATGTACATATTGTTCTACAATAGGCTTTCTTTTTTTTTTTTGGCTGCACCATGCAGCGTGCAGCATCTTAGTTCCCCGACCAGGGGATCGAACCCATGCTCCCTGCAGTGGAAGCACAGAGTCTTAACCACTGGACCACCAAGGAAGTCCCTTTACTTTTTTCATTGAACATGTCATAAACATCTTCCAAGGTGAGTTCATAAGAAGTTACTCCATTCTTTATAATGGTTACATAAGACTCAGTTGATTGAATGTCTCATGTCCCTATTGGTAATTTTTTTTTTTTTTGCTTCCAAAGTTTTGATGTTGTACACAATGCTGAAATACTGTTGGATTTTTGTTGGATAGGATCCTAGTAGTGACACTGCTCAGGGTTTACATTTTTTACATTTTAATAGACATTGCCAAATTTCTCTCTAAAAATGGAATAATTTACAGTCCAACCAACACCAAATATTACCAGTGTGAGAGGCAAAAGTAATTCTGATGATGTTATCTAAATATTGTTTTAATTGTGTTCTTTCACTATTAATGACTTTTTTAAAATATTGATTTACTTATTTATTTGGCTGTGCCAGGTCTTAGCTGTGGCATGCGGGATCTTTTAGTTTCAGCATGCGGGATCTAGTTCCCCGACCAGGGATCGAACCTGGGCCCCCTGAATTGGGAGTGTGGAGTCTTAGCCACTGGACCACCCGGGAAGTCCCTCTTTTGCTATTAATGAAGTTGAACCTTTTTCATATATTTAGTGGCCATTTGAATTTCTGTCAAATACCTGTTCACATTCTTTGTTCATTTTTCCCCAAGTTGTTCGTGGCAGGCGGGGGTGGGGGGGGCATTATTGACTTGTAAAAGCTCTTTGTATATTATAGACATTTACCCTTTGTCTCTTTATTGTGCAACAAATGTCTCCTAGTCTGTGACTTATCTTTTAACTTTGTAAACGTCATTTTTCTCAGAAGTTGTAGTGGTAATAACACTAATAGCTAACCTTTATTGAGCATTTACAATGTGCTAGACACCATTCTAAGTGCCTTACGTGGAGTATCTTATTTAATTCCTACATTACAAAGTATGTACTATTGTTATCCCCTTTTCTCAAATGACAAAATTGAGACACAGAAAGAATAAGTAACTAGCATGGGGTACCCCAGTTACTAAGTGGCAGAACCAGAATTGGAATACTGGAAGCCTGATTCTACAGAAGTTTTTAAAATGTTAGTCAAGCCTGTCCATTTTTTAAAAAATATCTTCTGAGTTTTGTTAGAACTTCTTCAATATAAGATTTTTTAAATATTCTATTTTTTTCTGTAGTTTTATTTTTAATGTTAAGCTCTTTGACCTATCTGGAGTTTATTTGTAGATGAGTTAGGGATTTCGTTTTCTTTCCTCCCAAAAGGTAGCCAGTTGTCCCGACAACAGTTATTGAATAAATGTATCTATTTCCCTCTAATATGAATGCCATCTTTATCATATACACAAAATTCCCATACATAGATTGATCTATTGATTTTTATTGTTTAACCTGTGTCTAACCACCGTATTGGTTAGGATATTTCTATCCATAGTATATAATCTGCAAATAATAATCCTTTGCTTTCTAATATTTGCTCCATTTTCTCATCTTATTGAGTTAACTAGACTGATCTAAGCTATGTGGGATAAGAGTAGTGATAATGACCTTCTCTTTCCTAAGCCTGACTTTAATGGTAATAACTTTAGCCTGTCACTATTATGTTTTCTATGATTTTCTGTTATCTTGTTTAGGAAGTTTCCCCTTGGTTTTTCGTGGGGTTTTTTGTTTTTGTTTTTGTTTTATTTTTGGCTGCATTGGGTCTTCTTGCTGCGCGCAGGGCTTTCTCTAGTTGCAGAGAGCGGGGGCTACTCTTCGTTGCGGTGTGCGGGCTTCTCATTGCGTTGGCTTCTCTTGTTATGGAGCACGGGCTCTAGGCACGCAGGCCTCAGTAGCTGTGGCTCGCGGGCTTAGTTGCTCCGCGGCATGTGGGATCTTCCCGGACCAGGGCTCGAACCCCCGTCCCCTGCATTGGCAGGCAGAATCTTAACCACTGCGCCACCAGGGAAGTCCCTCCCCCTCGGTTTTTATCAGAAGGACTGCTGAATTTTAACAACAGCTTTCCACATTTGATAAATAATGTGTTGATATAATCATATGTCTTTTCTCCTTCAAGCTATTTTAGCTCTAAAGCTTTTCGTTTTAACCTCTTACCTATTAACATAAAGATACTTCTTGGAGTGATAACACTTTAAAGCTGACAACAGCCATTTACCCTCAGCTCACTGCCAGCACAGAAATCTGGATGGGCTTGAAGATTCACAGAATCTGGGGTGGAGGGCAGGGCAGGTAGAGCACCAAAGGCACAAAAGGATTCAGCGGGGAGAAGCCCCAGCTGGCTCTCACCTCCCTGCAGATTGCAGGCTCCGGTGAAGGCGGACTGCCCCCTGCACTTTCCCCTTTGCCCTTGCTTATTCCTTTGGCTGCGTAGAATACCCTTCTATCCCCCCTACTCTTGCTTCGCAAATCTCTGCTCTTAGAAATTCCACCCATTCTTTAAGGTTCAAATTAAATACCACCTCCTCCCGCTGAGTCTTCCCAGACCCCCCAGACGTCCCCCCAACCCCTGCTCCTTAATTCCCCATCATTTTGTGCGGTGTATATGCATTTTATTCCTCTCTGTAGCCCCAGGGCCTGGCAGCGCGCCTGGCATACAGGGGGTGCTCCTGAAATGCCCAATGAAAGGCTGACGGAACAAGAGAGGTCGGCCACCACTCCATCCCGATGGCCCTTCCCGTCCTGCCAGGGTCCTGCAGGGTGGACTCCATCTCGGCAGAGGGCATCCCAGACCCCTCACCAACCCCGGAAGCCGGGCTGTCTGCCATGGGAAGACTACACTTCCCAGCGATCCCAGGGAAAAGCGAAAACCCTTTGGCTTTGACAGCCGCTGCCACAAGTCTTTCCGTCTCCCCGGGCTGCCTGGGAGCTGGGAGCGGGATTATGGTGGCCTGAGCTGCAAACGCAGCTGTAGGAGCCCGGAGCCCCTGACCCTTCCCCTGCTGCCGCCCCGCCGGGAGGACCAGGAAAGCAGCCTCCGACCTGCCATGCCCGCCCCGCCCAGCCCCCCGGGGGGCCCGAGCCGGCCTCTCCCGGACCTCTGTTGAGGTTGGACCGCTGGCCAGATGTAGCCAGGCTCCGGATCCGTCTTCTCCCCTCCTGTCTCTCTGTGGATCTCTCCTGTCCGCTCCTCACAGCCTGGAGCCAGGGCTGGCCGAGGGGCCTGCAGGCGCTGGAGCCCTGATGTCTCACCGTTCGCTCTCCTGAGAAGCCACCTCCAGCACCCAGAGTTGGGGTCAGGCCACAGGGACGGTCACAGGCTGGAGTGAGCCCAGAGCGCCCCAAGGCCAGGGCCCACCATGGCCCAAGCGCTGCCCTGGCTCCTGCTGTGGATGGGCTCTGGGGTGCTGCCTGCCCACGGCTCCCAGCCTGGCATCCGGCTGCCCCTGCGAAGCGGGCTGGGGGGCGCCCCCCTGGGGCTGCGGCTGCCCCGGGAGACCGACGAGGAGCCCAGCCGGAGGGGCAGCTTTGTGGAGATGGTGGACAACCTGAGGGGCAAGTCCGGTCAGGGCTACTACGTGGAGATGACCGTGGGCAGCCCCCCACAGACGGTAAGCTTGCCGGGCCAGCCCTACCCTCCCTCCTGCACGAGCCGAGGGGAGACAGGCTGGGGGTGCAGCATGCTGGCTCCTGTTAAAATGGGCTGCACGGTGCGGGCTGGAGGGACCCTCCCCCAAACCTGTCCTCTGGGATCATACTGGCAGCAGTCAGCCCCAAAGCCCCCCTTCCCACTTCCCTTCCCCTCACAGGCTTCTGTCTGCCCTCCCCTCTCTCTCTGTCTTACACACACACATGGCTCAGGAAGGATTTGGGGCAAGAGAAACTTGTCAGTGGGGGGAGCCTGACCTGGAGAAGAGTCCAAACCACAGGGGTGCTGTGAACAGGTGTCAGCCCAGACCGAGCTTGAGTCTCCCAACCCCACTGCTCTGGATCTTGGTCACCCAATCTTGGCATCTGGGGTTCTGACCATTGGTTCCCAGCATCTTGAGGACCAAGGAATCCTGGCATGAGTTGGACTGGCCCTTTTCTCCCCGTGTCTGAGCTGCCACAGGACAGCGAAGTAAGGTTTCCGAGTTCCTTGTGACCTCCAGAAGCCCCGGGCTGACCCTTGCCTTCCCCTGCCCCTACTTTCTCCCCAGCTTTGCATCCTGCACTCCAGTCCCTCCCCTATCTGATGCCTCCCAAGTACTGGCCAGAGGGAACTGAACTGAGTCTGGGGAAAGGACAGATCACACACTGCATAGAGCAGAGGAGCCAGAGCCCCCTTCTAAGCATGAGACTCCCTCCACGAGCTGATAGGTGCTCAGGGGTGGGGGATGGCAGCGATGGAGAAAACACTGCCTGCCAGCTCCCCCCATCCTTCCTGACAATCCTCCAAGGTACACTCAAGGTGGCTGGTTGGAGGTTTCACCCTCTGTACCTCTGGCCGGGTAGGAGTGTGCCATGAGCAGCCCTCCGTGGGGTGCCGTGGTTGCCCTCTGTGAGCATTTGCCTCCTCTGTGGTTGAGCCCGGGCACGGGTGGCAGGATGGCTGTGTGTGCTGGTGAGTGTCACCTTGAATCTGAGCCTGTACATCTCTGAGCCACCCCCCTCCCCCTGATCTGTGTCTGGGAGGCTTGTCCTTGGGAGGGTCTGTGAAGGTGGGAGTGTGTCTATGGTGTCTATGGGCAGAGGGAACCACCACACTTCCTGGACTTCTAAACAGCTCTCACACCAGATCTAGGGGGAAAACAAGCCTCCGCTTCCCAATTACCTGATGGAAGCAAGCCTTCTGAGGTCCATGCCACCCAGGCCTACCTCCCACCTCTCAGCTGATCCAAGGCTCTGGTCTTCCCCACTTACTCCTCCTCTTGCCTATGTACTGTAAACAGTCTTGAATCAGTGTAAGGACAGAGCCTGAATCCAGGCCTCTAGCAGCCTGAGCCAGCAGGATGCCAGCTGTTGTCGGAGAAGGAGGCTGTGTGGACCTGGTTCCTAGTCCCGTTTCTGCTACTGATGCACCATGCAAATTGTGCAGAGACCCTGTGACATGGACACAGAACGAGGCTCTGGGACAAACAAGGGCTTTGGGGTCAGAGAGACCAGGAATTCCAGCTCCACAACCCACAGCTTTCCCTTTTCCCAGCTGTGTGTCCTTGGGAAAATTATATAACCTCTCTGAGGCTGTTGCCGTGTCTTTAAAAATGGGTGAAATGAGATCTCCTTTGGAAGGTGATTGTGAGGATTAAGGAGACTAGGCAGGTGAAAGCACCTAGAACAATGCACCTGGACACACACTTGTCCTCCAGTAAATGTGAAATCACTTTCTCCTAACTTGTCTGGCCACTCCTGCCTCTTCTGTGCTCTACAAGGAAGCATAAAAACCTGGGTGTTCTGAGCCTCCATGTTTTACACGTAAAACATGTAAATGGGGGATCCCATTACTGTACTTCCCTGGACCCCTGAGATATGTACATCCCCCAGCCCAGAAACTGGTAGAGAGTAATTGCCCAATAAATGTCAGTTCCTTCCCGCTCCTTCCTAGGAGAAGGGAAAAGTGGGCTTCAAGTTCAGCACCAGTCCAGGAAGCCGGTGGCAGGGAGACCCCAGTTAGAGCCACCCTATGAGTTGGCTTACGGCTCCATACCTGAGCCAACGCCAGCCAGTCTGTGCTCTGTGGTGACTTGATTCTGCCCCCCGCAGTCTGCGAGAAGGATGCCCTTTCTCCCGACCCAGGGGGGTTGTTACTTACTTATTTTTGGCTGAGTTGGGTCTTTGCTGCTGCACGCGGGCTTTTCTCTAGTTGCGGTGAGCAGGGGCTACTCTTCTTTGTGGTGCGCGGGCTTCTCATTGCGGTGGCTTCTCTTGTTGCAGAGCATGGGCTCTAGGCGCACAGGCTTCAGTAGTTGTGGCTCGCGGGCTCTAGAGCGCAGGCTCAGTAGTTGTGGTGCACGGGCTTAGTTGCTTCACGGCATGTGGGATCTTCCCGGACCAGGGCTCGAACCCACGTCCCCTGCATTGGCAGGTGGATTTGTAACCACTGCGCCACCAGGGAAGTCCTATAAAAGTTTAAAATATATTCTACATAGACTATTTTGTTCTTTACAGTAATTCCTGCAGTATATAAAAAGGTCTTACCATTTGCAGCTTCTAGCAGAAGAAATGGGGACTGAAAGATTAAATAATTGGCAGGTCAGTAAGCTGAGACCGTGTCTCACCCTTGACCTCCCTACTCTTCCATACCACCTATTTGAGAAGAAGAGAGAGTTTATCAGAGATCCCACCTCCATTCTCCTGACACCAACTCACGTCTTCCTTACTACACTTAGGAGCACGTGTCACTGTTTTTGTGTTTGTTTCCCTCGTAAAACACCAAGCTCTTGAGGACAATGTCTTTTTTAATTAATAAATTTTTGTAGTGTTTCATTTCTCTTTGGCTAATATCTATGACAGTGCCAGGCTCAGAACAGGCGCCTAAAAAGTGTTGAGCAAATGAATAAATAAAGTGTAAGACCTTTAAATAGAACTGTTGATGGGCTACTGTAAGTACAGAACTGGAGATCTTGGAGAAAGCATTTTCATTCTCTGCTTAAGTGAAAGGATATCATCTCATTATAACGGTACAAGCATCACCAGCCAAACACAGGCCAATCATTTAATTGTTAGGATTGAAATCTGGTGATGGTCAATTTTCGGTTCAACAAATATTTATTGAGCACCTACTTACAAAAGAGAAGAATACGTCATAGTCTCAGCCCTTGGAGCGCTCACGATTTGGTGTGAGACACAGACATGTAAACGCCTAAATATCACACAAGACCAAGTACATTTGGTACAAATAGAAGAACAGTGAGTCTTGGAAGTATAAAGAAAGAAGCAGCTACTTTTGACAGAGTGTTAGGAAAGGCTTGCTAGAAAAGGTAGCATTTGAATATGGCCTAGAAAGATGAGAAAGCTTTGCTATTTGGAGAGTGGGGAGAAAAAACTTCGTAAAGAGAGACGTGAAGTACGCTAAGAAGCTGGAAGCTGTGATAGGGATGCTGTGAGGCTGAGTGGGCGCTGGGTTTCATTCTGGGGGCAGCAGAGAAACGGTCTAGTGAATTTTGGTTTTAGGAAAACTACTCCAGGGTGCAGGATAACTTGGATGTTCTAGAGTCCGAGACAAGGATTTCAATTAGGACACATGGGCCTGAAGGAAGATATAAAAGAGGAGAAGTCTTCAGAGAGCCAGCATTCACCTGTCAGGTCAACCAGGTGTCCCCTGTCCCTGGTGGGTGAGAGGGAAGAGAAGAAGTCTCCCTCCTTTGAACTTCTCTGACTGTGTTTGCAACAGGATACACAGCAAAAGGAGCAAGCTTTTAAAGCACAATATAGTTTACCAAACTTCCATGTTTATTACTCTGCTTTAATTAAAAAGGGCAAAGTATTAGCATGTCTGTTTTGGGCAGGAGGAAACTGAGTCTCAGAGGGATTAAGTGGTTTGCCCAAAATTACACAGCTAGGGAAGAACAGAGCTAGGGTTCAAATCCTGGTCTTTGGATTCCAAGTCCAAATACTTGGTTCTTTCCAGCATTCCATAGTCTGGGACATGTTGGTTGAGTTTGAGATGCCAGTGGACAATTCCTGTGGATGTATCCAGCAACCAGCTGAGAATGGGGATCTGGAAGCCAAGAGACAAGTTGGGACTGGACAGGCAGACTCAGGGGTCACCTGTAGAGAGGTGCTTGTGGAAGCCAAGTTAGCAAATGAACTTGTTTGAGAGAATGGAGAGAGAAGAGGAAAATGATTAGGGAAAGAATATCAGATGTAGACGAGGGATCAAGGGAGCAAAAGAAAATGATCAGAGAAGTAAAAAACTGTGAGGATTCAGGATCTCAAAACCCATGAAGATGCCAAGTGGTTTTCCTGACCCCCTCCCTAGAATGGTTTTCAAACTGAGATCTGTGGGGGTCTGTAAAGGGACCTCAAGGGTGAGGGAGAGGTTAAGAGAAAGGTAAGAGGCAAGACTGTATCTTCCACCTTTCCCCTCACCAAGCCCTCCCCTGTCCCACCTGCCCCCAAATCTCCCAGAATAGGTCAGCTTTTGTTGTATTTATACAGTGGAATTCCAGGTTTGTTTGATTGATTGATTGAGTTCTGGTACTTAAAAGGTCGAAAACCTTTGAACTCAAAGAATCACCTTCCAAGTTAGATGACCCTGAAGCCCAGCCCCAGTCAAGAGAGTTTTGGCCTCAGGCTCTGGGAGGCAACCTATAGACTGGGGTTGGGCTTCGGCTGCACGTAGGCCTCTGCTGGGACTCTTAGGCTGTCCTTTCACACCTATCTCCTGCTCTTCCTCCCCAGGTCTGGAAAGAAAGAATTCAGCTGGGAGTGGGAGAGGCACTGAGAAAACCGTGCCCCCTCACTAAGGTAGATGGTCAAGAGCCCTTCTTGGGTATCTCCATTAAAGAGCTAAGCAGAAATTTTGGTTGAAAATCCAGGAAGAGAAACATCTCTCAGGGAAGCCCTCCTACCTGCCAACTAACTTTTCTCTCTGCTGGGAGCCCTCTCGCTTGAGGGGCCTGGGCAGTGGGGAGTTCTGGAAAGGAAACACCATTTTCCTGGTCCTAGAGCTGCCCTGAGCTTCCCCTGGCAGGATGGGCCCAGTGGCTACCCTGTCTCCTGGCCACTGTACAGGCTGGATGTCTCCTTGGTTGGCCTCTCAGGTTTGGTGAACCCCACCAATTTTTCGACTCCAGTGCCTGTGGAGTTTTCACCAAATAGCACAAGGCATGAACCCTGGCATCTCCCAATGGCTCAAGCAAACAGACCCATGTGCTGAGCACAACCGGGTGCCATGGAGGAAAGTGGGCTTATGCCAGAGATCAGCTTCATTCTCACCTGAGGACAGACTCAGAGACTATTACAGCCCCTGTAACCTGTGGATGGGACAAGGTTAGACAACAGGAACTGTCTGACAATGAAAAGCAGGTAGCAGTGGCTGTGCTACCCTCCAAGCAGGATTTCCCAGATGGGTTCTGTGGAGGCTGAAGGTGCTAAAGAGACGCCTCGAGAGCCACCACAGGGAGGGGATGGAGACAAAGAAATAAAAGCTCTCCCTAAAGCAGGGCATCTCTCCTTTTTTTCTTTGGTACACTGGGATCCTGAATGAGATTGCAAAAGGGTTCTGCTGCTTGAAAAATAAGTTTGAAAACCATTGTCTTAGATCTTTTCTTTAAGAACAGACAGGTAAGTTTTTTGACCATTCGCATCGTCATCTCATTTGAATGGAAAGCACTGATAGATATTAGCTGAGCTGGGTTTGAGCCTGGGGGAAATGGAGCATCCCGTCTAAAGGGGGAAGGCTGCCCTAGATAAGGTTTGGGATGACCCAGCCACCTTGGGATTCCTTTTAAAAAAAACAGCCCAAGATGGGGTGAGTGGCACCAGGGAGCCTGCTTGCTCCCAGGTATTGATTGCCAGCTTCAGCCTGGAGAGCGAAGTGGAAGCAGAGGATATGTCTGAGAAAGGAGTCCATTTCCATTGGGTCAGCTGATTTGGTCAAGGTGGGAGGAGCCTGGATGGGACCCAGTTGCCGGACTCAGTTCGAGGCAGGAGCTGTGTGCTGCGCTGGCTCTCAGCCAGGACCAGCTGCTGACTAGAGGTTCCTCATGTCCTTCCTTGCCCCCATCTCTCAGCCTCGGGCAAGCTCAGGTCTGGGAATGTCCACTTAGGGAAGCAGATGAAGCTAACTCAGAGGACTCCAGGAGCAGCGAGTCCTGAAATCACTCCGACTGCTCTAAGAACCTGGGTGGCTACTCAGTTTCGTGGGTACATGATGATTGCCATCATCACCATACACAGTACCCGATTGAAAATCACCCCTGCAAGGACCCTGGGGCTGAGAACTAATGGCAAGACTCTAGAGTCACAGAGACCTGCAGCAAATGAGGCAATTACAGTTAAAAACAATTGTTACGGAGCACCTACTGAGGGCTAGGTAAGAATTAGATAATAAACACGGAAATGTGCTCCCTACCCTGTGGAACTCATAGTGTGTAGGACAGACAGACATTGGATTTGAAAACCATGTCTGATAAATGGTTTGATAAATGGTTTCAAGTTGGATGAAAGGGTAGACAAAGAAGCACAGTTGCTCTTGAGGGCCTACGAGAGGAGGAACCTAATCTGGGCGGGGCCATCAGGGCAGGACCTTTGGGAGAAAGAATGTTTAAACCACGACTTGAAAATTGAACAGAAGTTAGATGGAACGGGGAGAGGACATTTCAAGAAAAGGAAACGGCATATGCAGAGGTGACAGATCGTTGTGCTACTGAGAAACGATGGTGAGAGAGGGGAAAAGTGATAAGAGATGGTATTTGGAGTTGACCGATGGGTGGGTAGGTGCCCCAAAGTCAAGGATCTCAGGATTTAATTCAGGTAGTTTTGTAGCAGTTATCTGATGCAGTGTGTAACAAACTAAAACGAGAGCCATCGCCTCTCAGGATTCTGTGGGCTGGCTGTGACTCTACACATCTTACCTGGGCCCCTCGTGGGGCTACATTCAGCTGGCGGGTCAGCTGGGGGCCGGACCATGCCGCGCCTGCTGGACCTCTTTCTCCGTGAAGTCTTTCATCCTCAAGGAGGCAAGACTGAGCCTCCTCACCTACAAGCTCAGGGCCGCATTCCAAGAGGCCAGTCTCCCCAGTGCAGGAGCACTTAACAAGCCTCTGCTTTCCTCCTTTGCTGATGTCCCATTGGTCAAAGCAAGTCACATGGCCAAGCCCAGCGTCAATGTCAGAGGGGATCACACCAGGGCGTGGATACAGGGCGTCTGATTCATTAGTGTAACAATCTACCATGTATTTCCTTTCCCAATGAGAGAGAATGAGAGAGACAGGAGGGTCAAGGAGATGAAAGAGAAGACTTGGGGCTTGGTCAGAGCCAAGGGGCTCTTGTCCTAGCTTTGTGGCTTATGTGTAAGAGGGGTTAAGTTCTTATTTACCCTTGGTCTCAGTTTCCTCCTCTGTGAAATGGAAGAAAGGCTCCTACATCTCAGCTTCAGCTGAAAGGCTTATACTACGAGAATATAAGGGCTCTTCCCCCGTAAACTCTGAGGCCCACACAGAAGATAACAGACTTTCCTTTAGCAGGAGGAATTAAAGCCCCCTCCCAGGGACTTCCCAGCGGTCCAGCAGTTAAGGCTCCGAGCTTCCAATGTAGGGGCACAGGTTCGATCCCTGGTCGAGGAACTAAGATCCCACATGCTGCATGGTGACGCACGGCAGGAAAAAAAAAAAAAAGCCCTTTCCCAGAGGTGTGTGAAAGTGGTAAGACCCTAGCATAGGCTGCCAAGAAAGGTTGTGGATCTTAATAACTAGAGATCTTTCGGAACTGGAACAAGCTCCCATATCTCCAGGCCAATGGACAGATGACTCCTGAAGGCTCTTTTCACCCAGAAGAATCTAAGTAACTCCCATCTGCTAGTGAGAGCTGGGGCCAAGACAGGTGGGATTTGTGACAAAGAGCTTACTCTGGACTCAGCAGCTCCACATCTGTCTCATTGCCCAAGATCTATTGCTGCAGACTCCTCCAGGGGAGGCTTGCCTGCAGGATGGAATGGGCAAGTGTGCCTTTCCCTGTGGGGCTTGTTAGCACTTCCCATGAAGCTGCAATCCCTCAGAGGCCCCCAGGGGCATATTTGTTTGTTAAGTGATTGGCACTGACCTAGCCCTGACTCCATGCTGCGGTCCTCTGGGCATCTAAAGGCGAGCTCTACAGGGACTTCTGAGTTGGCCTGGCCCCAAGGGATAGGGAAGAAGTAAGATGGCTCCAGGACTCCGGGCTGCCTGTATCAAACCAGGGGGCCTGGTGAGAGGAAGGCAGGTCTGAGCTAGAGCCACACCTATAACCTAAAAACACCCATAGTTTGGGGGCCACTGAGAGATCCCTCCCTCACCCCGAAAATAGGGTAGATTAGCTCTTTCTCCTTTTTCCTTTAAGCATTCATTAATTCAAGAAATACTTATTGCCAGCCACTGTGATACCCAGTAGGGAGACAATGGGGATTTTTAAAAAAATTAGATACAAGGGGAGATGAGATTCAGTATGACATTATAGTGGCAAGTCCTACAGAAGCATTTTAATCAGAGAATATGACCTGGTCTTTCTCCCTTAGGAAGTCCCTTTTTTTATTTTGGCTGCGTTGGGTCTTCATTGATGCACGCAGCTTCTCTTGCTGCACGCGGGCTTTCTCTAGTTGCAGCGAGCAGGGGCTACTCTTCGTTGCGGCGTGCGGGCTTCTCATTGCGGTGGCTTCTCTTGCTGTGGAGCATGGGCTCTAGGTGTGCAGGCTTCAGTAGTTATGGCACACGGGCTCAGTAGTTGTGGCTCGTGAGCTCTAGAGCGCAGATTCAGCAGTTGTGGTGCACAGGCTTAGTTGCTCCACGTCATGTGGGATCTTCTCGGACCAGGGATCGAATCCGTGTCCCCTGCGTTACCAGGTGGATTCTTAACCACTGCGCCACCAGGGAGGTCCCTAGGAAGTCCCTTTTGAGCTCAGACTGAAGGATGATAGGAGATGAGTAGACAAAACTGCAAGTGGAAAGGAGGATAATCCAGGCAGAGTGAATGACCAACAGCCTTTGCGGGAGGGACCATGGCTGATTGGAGGCCCTGAAATGAGGCCAGTGTGGCTGGTGGGCAGGCTTGGGGGAGTATGGGACAAGCTAGGCTGGCTATGTAGGCGGGGCTGGACCACGAAGGGCCCTATAGGAAATGTTAAAGCTTTAAGTCTTTATTATAATAGCAAAGGAAAGCCATTGACACGGGAGGGTAACGCGGTCACATCTGCGCTTTGAAAAGATCATTCTAGCCACAGTGCAGAAACAGGTTGGAGAGGTCAACAGTGGATGTACCAAGATCAGTTGAAAAGCTATTGTGATATTCCAGGATGAGATGATGATAGCTTGGCCAGGAGTGGCAAAGGAGGTGGCAAGAAATGAATACATTCGGAGACTTTTTTTTTTTTTTTTTTTTTTTTTGCGGTACACGGGCCTCTCACTGCTGTGGCCTCTCCCGCTGCGGGGCACAGGCTCCGGACGTGCAGGCCCAGTGGCCATGGCCCACGGGCGCAGCCGCTCCGCGGCATGTGGGATCCCCCCGGACCGGGGCACGAACCCGTGTCCCCTGCATCGGCAGGCGGACTCCCAACCACTGCGCCACCAAGGAAGCCCCATTCGGAGACTTTTAAGAAGGTTAATTGGACAGGACTCGTTGATGCCTTGGATGGAGATGTGAAGAAGAGGAAGGTGTTTGGATGTCTCTGAAGTTGCTGACTTATGGAACAGATGGATGGTGACTAATGTAGGAAACTGTGAAGAAAAAACAGATGGGCAGGACCAGGTAAGGTCAGCCATGGACATCCCGAATTCCGGGTGTCTTTGAGGCAGTTCAAAGGGGAGGAAGGGGCTAGAGCTGAAAGCTCAGGAGGTATAAGGACACAGGTGGTAATTGTAGCCGCTGCCATGGATGAGATGGCCTAAGGGCAGAGTAGAGCAGGAGGGGAAGAGGACCAATGCCCAGGCCTTGAGAAGTGAGCCTGCAAAGTAGACAGAAGATCCTATCAGAGAGGTAGGAGGAAAGCACGGGATAGGGTGACAGGGAAGAGTGTTTCAAGGAGGGAGGGGTCGGCAGCGTTGAATGCTCCAGAGAGGTCAAGGAAGATGAGGATTGATTTGAAAACTGTCTTTTGTATTTGGTGACACAAAATCATTGGTAACTGTAGTAAGGGCTGTTTTATAGTGGAGGGAGGGATAGAGGCGAAACTCAGTTTGAGAATGGGTTGAGGAATGAGTAGGAGGTGAAGAAATGAAGACAGCTTGGCAGAGAACTTTGGTTGTGAAGGGAGAGGAGAGAGAGGGTAGCTGGAGGCGGATGTGTGATTAAGGATTTTTTTTTTTTTAAATGAAGAGACAAGCATTTGTAAATGCCAACAGGAAGAATCCAGATTTGGGGGTGGGGGGCGTGGCATGAGGGGTGGATCCTCCTTAGGCAGGAGGAGGGATTGTGGAAAGGCAGGATGGACGGGGCATGTGGGAATGATCTTGTGGGAGATGGGGGGAGGGGTCATCTGACGGCCCCCCGCTGGGTGAAATTAGAGGGGAGGGCGCCTGCTAAGGTTGGGCGCACGCAAACCCTCCTCCTTCAGGCTGCCCATGGGGCTCATGATAGAAATGTTGGAAGGACAGGACCAAAATCACTTCTCTCGGAAGCAGGATCACAGTGCAAAGGGCAAACAGACAGAAGGACATTTGCTCAGGAGGAAGAGGCAACTGTTTATTTTGGTTTCCCTTTTCTGTGTGCGTGGAGGCTGGAGAGGGGGCAGCAGAGAGAGCAGTGGTGGCTTGAATTCCTGGTATTGGGGCTGGGGGTTTAAAGAGAGGGCAATGGGAGGGGAGGGGTCATTCCTCCCCGGGCTTGACCCCCTTGGGGGCAGAGTGGGGAGAACTTCCTCAGGTGAGGAGAAAGGCTGGAACTGGAAGGGCACCAGGGATGATGGGCCCCCGGGCTGGGGGGGTGAGTGGCCTGCAGAGAGGGCTCCTCCCGTACAGGACAGAGAGGAGTGGGGAGGAGGGGGCCTGGACCAGCCGAGCCGAGCCCCCAGATAAAGCCCCATTCCAGTGTCAAAGGTGGTTGGATTCTCCTAGAGCCGGCCAGGTACACACACTCCAGGTGGTCCCCCCTACAACCACCCGCACCAGCGCTGTGGAGGAGACCCTCTTTCTTTGGGGTCCAGTGATAGCAGGGCCGCCTGTAAGCCTGAGGCCAGCCGTGGCGCGGAGACCAGAGTCCTGGCAGGTGGGAGAGCGGGTTCTGGGGAGTGGGTGGGTGAAGAAGCCTTTTTAATCATTAACCTGGCTGATTGAAATCTGAACTGCTGTGCCTCTAGCTCTATTGATTCTCTGAAAGCACAGCATCTGGGGCCAGTGGCTGCTTAGAGACCAGGGAGAGGGACACCAGGGAGAGGTAGGGGCAGAGGGGCGGGGAGGGAAATGGGAGGCAGGCCAGGAGTGGGGGCTGGGAAGGAGGGAGGAGGCAGGGTCAGAGAGCTAGGGGACAGTGGCCATGGGGAGGCCAGGAAGCCTGAGCGGCCGCTGGGGAAGGTGCGGTCAGCAGACCTACCAGGGACCACTGAGAGCAGGAAGGAGCCGGAGGATCCGGCAGAGGGGACGAAACACAGTGACCTGCCCTATGTGACAAGGTCAGAGCCTGCAGCAAGGCCAAGGTCAGCTGACTTCACTGCACTGAGGAGAGGTGATGCAGAAATGGAGGGCCCTGAGGTCAGAGGAGAAGCTGAGGTGAAGGACACACAAGTGGGCAAGAGAGGATTCACTTGGACTTCCCTGGTGGCACAGTGGTTAAGAATCCGCCTGCCAATGCAGGGGACACGGGTTCGAGCCCTGGTCCGGGAAGATCTCACATGCCGCGGAGCAACTAAGGCCGTGCGCCACAACTGCTGAGCCTGCTCTCTTAATAGCCCGTGAGCCACAGCTACTGAAGCCCCTGCACCTAGAGCCCATGCTCCGCAATAAAAAAAACCCACCGCAGTAAGAAGCCTGCACACCGCAATGAAGAGTAGCCCCCACTCGCCGCAGCTAGAGAAAGCCCACACACAGCAACGAAGACCCAACATAGCCAAAAATAAATTTAAAAAATAAATTTATTAAAAAAAGAAAGAGAGAGGATTCACTTTATAGATTACTGTGTTTTTGAGGACAGGGGCCTTTCCTTTTTGCCTGTGAGGATATGGGAGGCATCAAAAAAACGGCTGACTGGCTGAGGAGGGGTCAGGCCATCTCAGGAGGAAGGAGGACAAAGTAGAAGAGACGTAGAAGGAGCTGCACAGTAGGGACAGCAAGATAACACCTGTCCATCTTCAATGAGCCAAAACCAGGGCCCCGAGGAGATGGCTTTTCACCAGGACCTCATACAGGGCTCCTGGCTATAGTCCCACTATTTCTGACCTATGAGACAGAAGGGGGCCCTTCATGGGGAGCCACATTCTGGCAGCCAGGGTCAGAAACACGTGGGCCCCAACATGCCATTGTGGTCCCCACAGCGCCCCTGGTCAGTGCCAGCTCCTAGAATAGCTCGTCTCTGAGCTGGAGGGGGATGAGCCAGGCTCCCTGCCGGTGATGTGCTTCCCAGGAGAACCAGAGAGGAGGGGAAGGGGTAAGCTCTGCAGACAGACTGGGCCAGTACAGAGTGAGGAAGGGCATCTGCAGGTAGACAGAAATAGGAATGGAAACACACACACACACACACACACACATACACACACACACCAGTTATATGGCTCTGATGACACAGAAAATGTTCCAATTCTGCAGAGAAGACAAAAGCAGACACAAGGTTTCTGAGGCCATGCTGAGGGCGTCACAGGACCCCATGTTCTGACTGTGGTCATGGTACTAGCAGGGCCAGCCTGTCCAGTCCTGCATCTGGAAGCTTCACCCTGGACACTCCAAAGGAAGACCACATAGCCGGGGGATGGGGAGGGTACAGGACAATGAAGGGAGTGAGTCCAGGCCTCCTGTCCTAGCATCTTTCTCTCCCTTTTCTTTGACAGCTCAACATCCTGGTGGACACAGGCAGCAGTAACTTCGCAGTTGGGGCCGCCCCCCACCCTTTCTTGCACCGCTACTACCAGAGGCAGCTGTGAGTGTGGGGAGAGGAAGGGGAAAGGCTCTTCCCAAGGATCCAGGGCAAAGGAGGGTCGGGGGAGGGCTGCAGGGAGAAGGACCAGCTCCACAGAGCCTTTCTTCCTGCTGGGGAGGAGGGAGGGAAAAGAAGGCAACAGTGACCAGAAGAGAAGAGTGGAGGGGCTGGAGGGTTGAGGAGGTAAACTATGGGAAGGGTAAGTTGAGGGGCAGCCAGGAAGTGCTTCAGTTCCGAGATAGGGCAGCTTCCTGGGGGAGGGAAAGCAGGAAGGAGAGCAGCCCCAAAGTTCCCAGTGCAGTCTCAAGGTCCCCTTCTCTCTGAATTGGGAGGCCTGGGGACTCCAACCCACACCCCTCAGTGGCTCTGGTTTTCTGACACCACCACCTAAGTGTAGGCTGAGCAGGCTGCAGTGACAGCTCCCTTCGCTGTGTCCTGGCCTGGGGGCTACTCTCGGTGGCTTTGCACAGTTCAAGGAAGGGAAGGAAGAGCCTTCCACGGCCCCACTGCCTGGCCTGATACCAGGGACTGAAAGTGAAATGCTTCCCTGCCTCCCGGGAGTTCCAGCAGCTGGACTTAGCTAACAGGTGGGAGGGAGGGTGGAAGTGGGTTTTTAAGGTAACAGAGGCAGTGAGGGATGATCTGGGAGCCCCTTTAACAGAAAAGCAGGAAGTGGCGAGAGGCCATCTAATGTCTGAGGCGTACGTGTGTGTGAAAACATGTGAGTCGAGACTGACACCCCATTCTTGGATTTCTAGGCAAATGCCAAAGGCGCCTTCTTAGGTCCCTTGCCCTTTAACTTCCCTATCTAAAGAAAGCAGTCAGGGAAGGGGGCATGGCCAGGGTCCGTGAAAGGGAATTCATTCCAGCTCCTTGCCTGTGTCCCATCACTGCCCCCATCATACACACCAGCCCTGGTCAGAGGCGTGATTCCACACAGGTGGGGGTGACACACGGTGATAAGCGTGTTTCATCCGAGTGGTGCGTCTTGCCTGCTCGCCCTGCTGAGGTGCTCGTGCAAACTCCTTCCTTGGAAGAATTTGCTGAAGAAGTTCCATGCTCACCTGCTTGGTACTTTCTCTACCACTCAGATGGTACCACTGGGTCCCAAGGCAGCAAGAGTCAATGGCTCCTTTTCTTTAAGAGCGTGATAAGGTCAGGGGGCGGGGGGTGGGAGATGCCCGCTAGCTGTCCCTTCAGCAGCAGCAGTCACAATACACAAAGCCTAGACTTGTTCTTCCAGGGCCTGAGCTCCAGATCTAGGAATACGAGCTATGGACACAGGAGAGCGAGCGCCAGAGACAGCTCCCCACGTCTGTCTGCAAGGTCACTTATTCTGTTCCCGGTGAAGGATCTACGGATGTTCTCTTGAGCAGCCTGACAGCATCTCGTCTTATGTAGATGACCGAGATGAGATTCAGCGTCCAGGAGTAGGTTAGATGCTGGCTCCATGTACCAGCTGTGGTTATGCACCCAACAGATCTCTGCCTGCTTTGCACAGGTCCAGTACATACCGGGACCTCCGGAAGGGCGTGTATGTGCCCTACACCCAGGGCAAGTGGGAAGGGGAGCTGGGCACCGACCTGGTGAGCATCCCCCACGGCCCCAATGTCACCGTTCGTGCCAACATCGCTGCCATCACTGAATCAGACAAGTTCTTCATCAATGGCTCCAACTGGGAGGGCATCCTGGGGCTGGCCTACGCTGAGATCGCCAGGGTGAGAGAACAAGGGCTAGCCCTAGACACTCTGCCTGAACGTTGCACACTGCATGCTACACAGGGACGGAGTTACGGGAGAGAAGGGGAGGGAACTGAATAAGGGAGGGAAACAAATCAGTTTAAAGAATTACTTTACAGGCGGATAGGGTGGCAGTCTGAATTTCATCCCTACAGAGGGCAGAACTATGGTGACAGGTAGAGGAACAGGCTATCTTTTCTATTGACGCTAAGATCTTTAAGAATAAGAGAGGCCCCCGTAACTCTGAAACAGGTTAAGCAGATGGGGATCAACGATCCTACAGATCTTTCCTGTTTGCATTGCCAGTGTGTCTTGCTGTCCCTCTCTCCACCAAATCTCAGTACCTCAGGATGGTCTTTCCCAAGGAACATCCCCCAAGTTTTGCTTTTGCCCTCCCATTCCTCTTTCCATTAGGGCCCTCTGTGCGAGGATTCACTCCTTGTCTCTCTCTGTCACAGCCTGACGACTCCCTGGAGCCATTCTTTGACTCGTTGGTAAAGCAGACCCACGTGCCCAATCTCTTCTCCCTGCAGCTCTGTGGTGCTGGCTTCCCCCTCAACCAGTCGGAGGTGCTGGCCTCAGTTGGAGGGAGCATGGTGAGTAGGCCCTAGGAGAGGGGAGGCCCGGGCACTAGGCAGAGACGTGAGCACCTGCTGCCTCCCTACCCTCTGAGGCCACACCACAGCCTCGGGCTCCACTACTGAGAATCAAGAGAAACCTCTTCATGTTCCCCACCTCCATTTTTCTTTTTCTACCCTTTTCTTCCTTGCATTATTCCAGAAAGGACTTGAGGCTCCTATGGTAAACTTGGAAAGGATGACAGATGATTAGGAAAATTTCAAAGGAAATGAAAATAAGGCCTCTCAAGTGAAGACTATTCAGTCTGATGATGAGAAGGCGGAGATGTAAGGAGTTTAAAAGTCTATTTATTAATTCATTTAGGACAACGGGTGAACTCTATCGCCAACAAGCAGAGAAAATAAAACTTACAACAGAAGCAAATTATCATTCACTCAACATTTATTACGCCAGTTGAGGTTTAAATAACTTTATATCAAGGGCTGTGTGATTCTGAAACAATTAAAAATCCTGGAAAGCCTTTTCCCCTGAACACATCCTTAACACATTTAAGAAAGTATCAGTCGCTTTAGGGCGTGGCTTGATTAGAAGCAGGAAGATGAGAAAGGTGATGTGCAGAGCGCCTTGCCACCCCAGAAATGACTGATCCTATGCTTGCCCTCTGGGTGACTCGTTGTCCTTCTGTGTTGGCACACGGGTACTGGCTCTTTTGCTCCCTAGATCATCGGGGGTATCGACCACTCGCTGTACATGGGCAGCCTCTGGTACACACCCATCCGGCGGGAATGGTATTACGAGGTGATCATTGTGCGGGTGGAGATCAATGGACAGGATCTGAAAATGGACTGCAAGGAGGTAATAAAACCTGGGGGAGGCAGGGAGAGGTAAGGGGGAGGCAACATCGCGTGAGGCCAGACCCCGAGTTATGAGGCTGGGAGGATGAGGTTGAGGTGCAGGACCTGCAGGAGGGTTGGGTTTCTAGCTCTGCTCTAGCTATGTGTCCTCAGGCAAGTTACTATTTTGTGTTTCAGTTTCCTCACCTGCAAAACAGAAGTAAAAACAGCTTTTCCAAAGACGGTGGTGAAAATAGAGGAAGTGAATAAAGTGTTTATCCCAGTGCTTGACACACAGCAAGACCCAATAATGGCAGTTAAACTATTTGGGTGTTCCTTACCTAGATTCTTCATGTATGTTAAATTAGAACAGATACAAACGTATTATGAAAAGTTAAAAGCATTATACAAGGTATTTTTATTTTCAAGATTTAGAGAATGTCTACCCACCCAAGATAATAAGAGTTAACATTTACTGAATGCTTCCTATGTGCAGGGCGCAATTCTAAGCGCTTCAAATATATTAATTTATTTAACGCTTATAATAACTCTCTGAGGTAGGTACTATTATTATCCTCATTTTACAGATGAGGAAACTGAGGCACAGATGTTAAGTAACTTGCCCAAGGAGATCCACCTAAGAAGTGGCAAAGCCAGGATGCCAACCCAGGAAGGACCCCAAGCAGTCAGCCTCACCCCTCCAATTCTGGCCAAAGCCTGGCATCAAGAAGGCTTTTGATGTTCTAACCCTCTCTTCTCCCTCTTAGTACAACTATGACAAGAGCATCGTTGACAGTGGCACCACCAACCTTCGTTTGCCCAAGAAAGTGTTTGAAGCTGCTGTCAAATCCATCAAGGCAGCCTCCTCGGTCAGTGGGACTAAGGACAGGGGTACAAGAGATGACAGAGTGTCACAGGAAGTCTGTGAGAGGCACGTGCCTCCACAAGAGCCAAGATGTCTACCCTTAGATCCCTCTACTTAGGTCTCTTAAACAACGGTTCTCTGCTATGGGCCTCAGCTTGCTCAGCACACAGTCCCCCAGCCCAAAGTTTTGGCCTTACTCTCTTGCTCTCTTCCTCTAATCCTTGGGTTTCGGCTGACCTTTCCCCAGTTTGGATACTTCATGGAAGAGCAAGTAAAGGGCCCAGTAAGTGTTATCTGAAAATGGGAGAGGCGAGATGGTGAAAGAGGCCATTTCCTCATCTTTATCCTTTTCCCATCAACACAGACGGAGAAGTTCCCAGACGGTTTCTGGCTCGGGGAGCAGCTGGTGTGCTGGCAAGCAGGCACCACCCCTTGGAACATTTTCCCGGTCATCTCACTCTACCTAATGGGTGAGGTCACCAATCAGTCCTTCCGAATCACCATCCTTCCACAGGTATGTCCCTGGCCTGAATCAGTGGGATCCCAGGACGAGAACAAAGGATATATTGAGAAAGAGTGAGCAGGCATGGCTTCCTAGAACTTGGAAGACAAAAATAGATGAGGATCCAGTGGTAAAGGGCTCTGGGAAAAAACAGCCTCTCGGAGCTCAGGGCTGGCAAAGGGAAGGGCAGCCTAAGGGCATCGATACCAAGAAGGCAGAGATGGGGTGAAGGGTGGAGGGAGACATACTCTCACTCTTTGATTGCTTATCCTTAGCAATACCTGCGGCCAGTGGAAGATGTGGCCACGTCCCAAGACGACTGTTACAAGTTCGCCATCTCACAGTCATCCACGGGCACTGTCATGGGAGCCGTTATCATGGAGGGCTTCTACGTTGTCTTTGATCGGGCCCGGAAACGAATTGGCTTTGCTGTCAGTGCTTGCCATGGTGAGAGCGCCAGGAACGAGGGTGTGGGGTCAGTCTATCCCCGTTCTCCCTGTCCAGTGGTGAGGGTACCCGGGCCCCTGTCAGTCTGGGAGGGAGTAACAGTTGCCTCAAGCCAGAGTCCACGTATTATGTAAAAGCTAGTGTCGGTGCTTGTGCTTTTTTTTTTTTTTGCGGTTCGCGGGCCTCTCACTGTTGTGGCCTCTCCCATTGCGGAGCACAGGCTCCGGACGCGCAGGCTCAGCGGCCATGGCTCACGGGCCCAGCCGCTCCGCGGCATGTGGGATCTTCCCGGACCGGGGCACGGACCCACATCCCCTGCATCGGCAGGCGGACTCTCAACCACTACACCACCAGGGAAGCCCCGGTGCTTGTGCTTTTTTTGTATCGCCTGGCATGCTGACCCCTGCCTGGACTGGCAACCTCTGTTGGAGACCCAGAACAGCAAGAGCTGCCTCGGCACCTTGGGAAGCTCTAGATCCAAGGGTGGCAGGCTGGGCCTATCGTGACCCTGTCAGCTGCCGTATGCCGAGCTTGAATGCTACTGGCAGGGTCTTGCAACTGAATTTCAGCAGGAGCAGGTGAGTTTACTAGGTATATGTAGGGGCTGGCTTTTTGGTCAACTTAGAATGACTGACTTTTAGGGCCCTGTCCTATTGGACAGGTAGACAGGAAAGGGTTGTTTTCCCCAATGACCTGGGAGGAGAGCCATGCCTCCACCTAGCAACGGCTTTCTGTCCTGCTCCTAAGTATCTCCCAGGAGGGAGATTCTACGGCCTCCTCAAGGGCCGGTTTCAAGGCCTGTCCCGGGAAGTTCTTTTGGGTGTGTAATCCAAACTGCTCTGTGACTCACATCTGCCCTTTCTCCAGTGCACGATGAGTTCAGGACAGCAGCGGTAGAAGGTCCTTTTGTCACCCTGGACATGGAAGACTGTGGCTACAACATCCCACAGACAGATGAATCGACCCTCATGACCATAGCCTATGTCATGGCTGCCATCTGTGCCCTCTTCATGCTGCCCCTCTGCCTCATGGTGTGTCAGTGGCGCTGCCTCCGCTGCCTGCGCCATCAGCACGATGACTTTGCTGATGACATCTCCCTGCTGAAGTGAGGAGGCCCACGGGCAGAAGAGAGAGATCCCCCTGGACCACATCTGGTGGTTCGCTCTGGTCACAAGGAGAAGACACAGATGGCACCTGTGGCCAGAGCACCTCAAGACCCTCACCCACCCACAAATGCCTCTGCCTTGACAGAAAAGGAAAAGCTGGCAAGGTGGGTTGCAGGGACTGCACCTGTAGGAACCAGGAGAGGGAAGAAAGAAGTGCTCTGATGGCGGGAATACCCTTGGTCACCTCAAACTTGAGTTGGGAAATTCTGCTGCTTGAAACTTCAGCCCTGAACCTTTGTCCACATCCCTTTAGATTCTCCAACACAAAGTATTCTTCTTTTCTTAGTTCCAGAAGTAAGGTGACCCCAGTGTGTGTCTCTGCAGTACCCTAGCAGAGAAAGGGCCAATCTTGTTTCCCTGCTGGCCACAGTCAGCGGGAACGGACGCACCGTTTGCTGTCTGCTTTAGAGATAGGGACTGTATAGACAAGCCTATAACATTGGTGCAAAGACTGCCTCTTGAATTAAAAAATAATTTAAAAATAATTTGTACAAATAATTTGTACAAATGGGGGTGGCTGGACGAGCAGAAGGAGAGGGAGTGCAAAGACAGGGAAGCTGGGATCAAAGCGAGGCAAGGCCAGAACATGACCGCTCGCCAGTCCCAGTTTTAGACAGCATCTCCAAGATAGAATCCCACCTTCTAAGATGGGTGTTGCTTCCCAATGTCTTTTCTGTGGCTGCAGCCTGACCAAAAGTGCGATGGGAAGGAGGGCTTCTCTAGCCAAAAAGCTCTTTTTAACTCTCTTAAAGGAAAAGTGCCCACTAAAACGTTCCATCTAACAAATGAATTTCTACCTTATTAATTCCTTGTCCCTACCTGAACCTTCTACTGTACACGTGACTGGTAGCACTGAAACATCCCCAACCCTGGAAGCCCCAGGTGCCCTATGGGAAAGCAGCCGGAATAGAGCAAATATAACAGGTCTGCACTTTGTCTTCCTGGCTACCTGTTCACCCCCTCCCCCAGTCCTATTTCTCCAGAGCTTTGTAGCTGAGGTGCTAAGAATAGATAGGAAGCCTCTCCTATCTAATCCTTGAAAGCAGACTCTTGAAGATTCATTCAACAGGGATAGAGTTGATGCCCTATACCCCCTGCCTGGATTTCTTCCTGTTCAGCTGTAAGTGGTAGTAAGATCTTGACATAATACAGAGCAGTTTCATTGCCTTCTCCCTGTCTCTAAGGTCTCCCTCATTTATTTGGCTAAGGCATCCCACAGTGGCACTAGTATTATACCACGAATGTCAGGAACACAGGGCTTTCTGGCTCCACCAGCATCGCATTCAGTATCAAGGCTGCGTGGAAAAAGGATGACAGCCTCCGGGCTTCCTAATTCCCTTCACCACAAGAGCCCCTTGATGGAGGCCATCCTTTGCCCCTATCCTGCTCTTTATTCCCCGCTCCTAACAGTACTTGGGTACCCAGGCTGGTTCTTGGGCTAGACAGTGGGGACCAAGTTCATTTCCTCCCTATCAGTTCTAAGCCAGTCGACTATGATACCAGTGTTAATAGGAAGAGCTGAATTTTCTTACTATTTCACTGGATCCTATTCCTCTCTGGTCAACACACTGCTTCCAGGTATGGGACCCGCACAGTGGAGAATTACCTGATGAGGGAGAGGGAAATACAAAGAGGGCCTCTGGAGATCCTGGCCTCGGCCAGCTGCCCACAAGCCATAAACCAATAAAACAAGAATACTGAGTCGCAGTTTTTTATCTGAGTCCTCTTCATTCCCACTGCACCTGGTGCTGCTCTGGCTGACGGGGAACACCCCATAACCACAGAGACTGACAGGAAGACTGGAGACTGTCCACTTCCAGCTTGGAACTTACTGTGTAAATAAACTTCCAGAACCGCTACCGTGAAATGAAAATGCCACATTCCACTTTATAATTTCGACCCACGTTGGGGAAAACTGGTTTTTCCCCAGCTCTTTCCAGGGTATAAAACTCCACCCCTTCCTTAGTAAGTCTCATTGTCCTATTTTTTTCTTTGAAAGAGAAAACTTGTACTTATTTTTCTTTTAACAGTTTCTTCCTTTCTACCCTGAAACCGTGAACTCTGAAGTGTAAAAAAAAAATCTAGACAACAGCTTCTTCCTTGTAAAAATATGTATTCTATATTTCTATTTTTAAATTCTATGCCAGAAAAATGACTGTCCCATCTCCACTCCCTGCATCAGGGGCCTTCCCCAGGGGTCTGCACAGCTTGTACCAGTGCAGGCCAGTGGACAGAGGGAAAAGGGAGAACAAGGGTGGCCAAAACTTAACTGTTGCTTTCGGATTGATCCTGAACAAGAAAGAGCAAAGAGCGACGATGAGTCCTGGCCACCACGCACACCCTCCACCACACTGTCTTCCTGCTGCAGCTGGTTCCCAGGGGCTTTCACTAGGAAGCAGTTAAGCCCCCCATCCCCTCCTGTTTTCTCTTTACTCCTTTGGTGTCAAAGATTTGTAGAAAAGAAACAGGATATTTTTTAGACCCACTTCTAATTTCTGTATTTTCATTGGATACTGAAAAATACTGCAAGTGGCCCAAAGGCTGCTGTAAAGTTAAGGGCAGATAAAATCTTAAGATTACAAGATAAAAAAATGAATCCCCCCCCCCACCAAATGAAAAGAACAAAGGAACTGGTCTTCCATTTTGCCACATTTCCTGTTCATGATGGCTACCAAACTAGAGTCATTAATATTTCATTAACCAAAGAAAGTGGGTCATCTGACCTCTACAGTGGGGAGTACCCAGGCCATTTCCATCACCCTACAAGATGCCAAGGAGATCCCAGGAAATCCATTTCCTTACACTGTTGCCAGTCAATAAACCGGGACAAGTAAGACCAGAGAAGAGAAAGAGTATGTTCATGAGCTGATAGGCAAGGATGAAAGACAAGGAAGAGTAACATAAACAGAGAGGAGAGAATTATTTGGCTCTGAAAGGAAAAATCTTTGCTACCCTCATATGTACTACTAGTGCGAGTAAGCATTTCCAGGTCCCAGATGGGAAAAATTCACCTGTTGGTAATATAATGATATCCTTTCCTGGAGCTAATTTTTTTATTACTGCTTAATTTTTACTTGTTTAATTCCAAAAGAGAAGGGAGCTGAAGCCATTTCCATTAGGAGTAAAGATAAAGCGACAGGAAAGGAGTCAAAGCTCTAGTAGAAACGCAGCTTTCCCAGGTATAAACCTAGAAACTGGAAGTGCTCAATAAGCAGAGGTGGAAAAATGACCTCGCTCCAGACAGCTACCCATAGAACAAGTGACTTATAAACCTGAAATCTAACCTCCCTTCTTCATAGCACTTTGGTCTCCATTTGTCCCAGGACAGGAAGCATGTCCCCCATAGCTTTCTTGCTTCAAAAATTCAAACCCATATCCCAAGATCATCCTGAAAGGAATTTTGCACAGACATCTCCTCACCCCAGTGCCTGCCTGGAACTCACCCAAGGTCACCAAACAACTTGGTTGTGAACCAACTGCCTTAACCTTCAAGGGGAGGGGAGATAGCTAGACTAGAAGACCAGAGGTGAAGGGGAAGCGGTGAGGACTTCTCAAGGTTGGTCTGTGAAAGCTTGATCAGAAGCCAAGTCAGTGGTGGAAAGGGATGGCTTGGCCCAGGAAAGACCTGTGGGCTATGCTAGTTTCTAAAGAGATGACTATCCAGGAAGTAGGGTAGACAGAAGTTTCTGGAGGCATGGGGGAAACGGGACCTGGTTATGTTGTTATTCTTGGACTGTGAATTTTGCTGATGTAAACAGACTATTCTGTAAACCTAATGTCTATGTACAAATAATGAGTGTTAACACAGTAAAATGTGCAACGAAAAATCAAACTATCAGGGTTATATATTTTTTCCTCAATCAGTCTCATTTTCTCCATTTGGAGTAGAGGGGCTGGAATAGCACTGAGGCTTCCAGAGGCTTTCAATAAGCAAGGCATCTGGCTGGACAGCAGGTGAGCACCAGGGTTCAAATCGGCGTACATGAGCCTTAAGAAAATGGACTAGAGGCTGAGCCAAATCAGAGCAGGGTGGCCTTAGAGCAAGAGCGGCTTCCTAGATGGTTTTTATATTGCATCTGAAAACAGCCCTAGGCAGGAATACCATAATTTCAAGGCCAAATTAAATACCATCTTACCTACAATCTGCTTCCCCCAGAGGAATTGAAAGGTGAGGGGGACAGACCATTTCTGCATAATATACATACTTTCATTTACGAACATCTGGATACAGACTTTCTATACACACATTACCTATATAATAAAAATGTACATGGCATGAGTATATGTCACTGTATAAATATAGAGTTTTAGAAATCTTGAACCCGCGCTTCCTGTTCACATCAGTTTCTCCTCTTCTTCCTCCCCAGTCAGGTCCGTCATTTAAGAGTTGGACAAAAGGGACAAGTGTCATTTGTGTTGGTCTGGGCCCAGAATTTGATACACTGGAAAGAAAGAAAGACATACCTCAGGTTCATCAGGAAAGACGGAGGGAAGGAGGGGAGAGAGCGCTGTTAAGGTTCAACAGGTCTAAGGGATGTTTACTGAGTCAGAAAAGCTCACTGGGGGACTGGAAGGGCTGCTTCACTGGCTTTTACCACCAGAAGAGTCTTCAGAGCAGGTGAAGCTGATCTTGTTTTACAGGGAACATTAACAATCAGCTAATAACAGTGAGAAGCTGCTCTCTGCTGACTGTCTACAGGCTTGCTCCTTCTTGCCATCTATTTAGCCTGAGATGAGCTTCCATCTCCTAATGCTCATTGCCCTCAAATCTTATTCAGGATTTTCCCTTACCAAGAATTTAGATATAAATTCAGTTTCTACCTCTTAGAAAAACAAAATGAACAAAACAAAATAGTAAAAAAAAAAAAAAAAATCATCCCTGGTGCTAAGAGATTTAACTCTGTCCGGTACCATCATAAAAGACAGGAATAACTTGTCAGTGTGTGAAGCTAATCTCTAATAGGTCAGCCTTCCAACTATTTTATTAATGGAGTTACTAATCTCATATTCAGGTTCCCTATTCCATTCCTCTCATCTAAGCAAAGTCTCTTGGCAATGGTACATCTGAAACAATGGTTAGATATGTATATCTTATTGTCAGTTTTCCAAGGCAGCGACTATCGGTGTTCTAGTATGAACTGTTTACCCAGTCCAGTCCCCTACAGGGAATGGGGTAGAAGGAAGCTGGGAGAGCCCAGCTGCCAGTATTCTGAATTCTGCTGAGATTTAAGCCACCGTTTACTGAAACCTTATGTTTAGATATTAATGATGAGCGTCAACACTGTACAATGTTCAAGAAAATTAAACTGTCTCAGCTGTCAAAAAGAAAGAGTGGAAAAAAGAGGAAGGCATGCAGCACCCACCTCCTTGTGCAGCACATGGGTGCATGCCATTGGGTGCAGCTCACTGGGCTGGACAAGTTTCTGGCACATTAGACACAGTTTACAGGTGGCTGGAGCCTGTACAGCAGAGGAGGGACAGTCAAAAGAGTAAGGAACCTCTGGGCCTCTTTGCCTTATATGCCCATGATTCCATCTACTCTTTCCATGTAGCAAAAAGATTTTACACCAAAAGAAAGAAAAGTTCCAATACAGAGTACCTGCATTTTCCCAGCTGGGGCTGTCGACAACCCAGCTGAGGAGATGATGGCTTCTTCCTGCGCTCCACGTATAAACCCACTCCCTCCTCACTCCCAGCTTCTCCACATCCCAGTTTTCAAAGAATAGAGTCTTACATGTGAAGACCTCCCAGGATATGAAACTTGGGCAGAAGGCAAGAACATTGGGGTACTGATTTGGGCCAATGGAGCAGGGAACAGGGCCCGGATCCGACCAAGGGGCTGTGGGCAGAAACGTTGTCACAGTGAGGGAGGAACGTCTGAGAAACAGGGCATTTAACAAAGAGAAGTCATTCATTTCCCAGTGCAGCAAAGGAAGAAAGCAGGCCAGATACCCCTGGCTGCAATGCTTCTTCCCACCCCAAATATTTCTGAAATCTACCTCTTCCCCAACATCTCAGCAGGTCTGAGTTCTCCGCCAAGTAGCTCTTCTTACCTGAGTACTTGCTGCCACCCGCTCGTGCTCTGCCAGTCGCGCAGCTACCAGCTGGATCAGCTCCTCCATGGTCAGGCCCGCCATGGTGGTGCGTGCTGTCTTGATCTGCTGAAGGATGTTGGTCATCTGGGCCCTAAGGAAGAAAAGTGTTGAGGGGGAGAGATTCTAGACTGCACTCATGAGGAGTATCTATGAAACCTCTCTGATTTTAACCCATAAACATTTCTCTGAAAAACACTTTTAAAATTAATCCTTAAAGATACTTACTTATTGCATTGTGGAAACCGAGTCAGCAGCTTCTCCAGAATCTTCTCCAGTTTGTCTACTGGTTGGGGCCGGGTAGTTTCAGTAGAAGCCTTAACACCACCCAAGCCTGGGGGAGGTGGGATGGAGGCGGCAGGGGGCACGTGTGGACCATGGGGGCCGACAAGGGAACCCAAGCCAGGGCTATTTCTCCCATGGGAGCCAGGAAGGGGTGGGGAAGGCTGGTTGGGCTGGGAAAGGGCAGGGTTCAGGATCGGGAAAGACAAGGAACGGGGATCTGCACTGGGCATAACCATGGGCATTGTGACCTGCCCAATGGAGAAAGGCATCCGAGGAGCCAGAGAGGGACTGGGTTGAAACACCTGAAGCATGAAGTCTGTCTGCAGAGGGGACGAGGTGGAAGACAAGTGGGAGAGAAAGAAAATGAAAGTTTAGGAGACTGGAGCAGAAATCAGTGAGCAACTGTTTCTTGTACCAAATAAGGATGGTCCCGATATCTTCATAAAAAGAACAAGTGAAAGACTCTAGGCTCTGCCACCAACACACAAAGGTAGACTCCCCAAAGCCAGCGCTCTTACCTCTGATGGGGGTGGAGGCAAAGTGGGAGTCGGGATCTGAGGAAGGCTGCTCAGCTTGGCTCCATTCCTCACTAGCTGGATATGACTATTAAATTGGTCCTAGAAAAGAGAGAAAAGCAAGAATTATCCTTTACTGCTAAGCAGAATGAGCCTGCCTAAAAAGAGAGCACCATCCTATATCAGGAAAGCAAGAGGAGTGGTAGGACAGGCCCTAAGGGCAATGCAAAAGGTCCTTCCCTATCGCCAGAAGTGTTTAAGCACAGATTAACTCTGACTCAATGATCACGCATCACTATACTTACCCGAACATTCTTTTTCATTATCCGAACTCCATTCAGTCTTGTCTCCCACTCCTGTTTGGAACGAACTGTCTCTAGTGTTGGGGGAGTTGACCTTTCAAGAAACCAACAGTAATTTACAGAATTAAAGAAAACCCAATTCCTAATGCTCTGAGATAGCAGAACAGTAGCTGGCTAATGGGCCTGGAAAGAAGAGGTCGGAGCATGTGCAGGAGAAGGTCAAGGTTCTAAGCCGTTTGCCTCACTTTAACTCCGGCACCTTGCAAAACAAGTATTGGAGAAAGCGGACCAACCACAGAGAGAGGGCTCTTGTCTGGCTGAAAATGCCACGGGGGTCCTCCAAATTTCACGGCAGAAAGAGGAGAAATGACTGTATAGGAAACAAATCTCCAAAGACGTTTGCTATGCTTGACAGCATAAGAGATACTGTTTATCCAATTGGAAATAATACAATAAAAAGTACAAAACTATAAGACTGTAGAAAGGGAAGAGTCAGAGAGTGAGGAAGTTTAGAGTATGGGAAGAGAAATCACTGAACAAATTACTATCACACAGAGATGACTCCCCG
This sequence comes from Phocoena sinus, assembly GCF_008692025.1. NCBI lineage: Eukaryota > Metazoa > Chordata > Mammalia > Artiodactyla > Phocoenidae > Phocoena > Phocoena sinus. The sequence goes on from NC_045770.1 coordinate 15,153,557, forward strand.
TGAAGACAGAATAAGTGCCAGACTAGCTGGCCCAGGGTTTCAAAACCTAAAAAGAAATGCCTCCAAAACACAAAACTGCAGGGCCATTAAGACCCTAGAAATGGAAGGTACTTACTTGAGGTAAGTAAGGTGCAGTTCTGCCTCTTTTTCTGCTTCTTCTAGTTTCAATACCAACAACTCTTTCCGACTCTCTAGTGATAAGATCTAAGGAAACCATACACACACATACACACAAACACACACACACACACTTTATTAATTTTACATACACAAAGCTACCCTTAGATAGTTAAAACAATGCTTAGTGGCTCTACGGTATAATACTTACATAGCTTAGTGTACAGTATTGATGCTATACCAAAAGTACACACCATCTGGAAGCCCAAAATCAAGACCTTCAACATAGCTTCAACATAGCGGCTATTCTCACCTCTGCCTTCCAGGCACGTTCTGTCTCTTCCATAATGTTCCGATTTATTTCACCATCTTGATTCTTGAGTCTATCCAGTTCCATTTCCCACACTTCTCTGTAAGGTAAGAAACCAAGAACAAGACTTAGGAGAGAAAGACAAGCTTGCTAAGGAACACCAAGGCAAAAGTAAAACCTGAAACTGGTCTACCTAGTATGTTAGAGGAAGTGTTACTCTAAGTATTAACTATAGATATATACAAATTATGTTTAAAGTGGTCTGAAATTGCATAATCACCCTATATTTGAAAGTAAAAATGTTCACATCTCCATTTGCTAAAATAAAGTTACCCAGAACAAAGTGCGTACTTAGAACCAAAACCCACTGAAGGCAGAATGTTCTTCTATGATCCAGGAGTGCTCAAATCAAAATGGCATTCCTCTGACTCCTTGTCTTTTGGTATGGGTACTGAAGAATGCAGGACTAAACCCAAAATACTTATCCCTAAGGCAGCAATCACTAATTCACTACTAACCACACAGATACTGGCTTACTGATTTTCACACTTCCTTAGCTATAGTAAACATTCTTCAAAAGGAAAAAATGTTGCCTTCATACCTCAGGACTTTTCCGTTCCATCAGTTTCCTTCATTCTTACACCAGCTCCCCAGCCCCATCCCTAGAGTGTAATATACACCCTTAGGATTAGGGTGACTAACTGCCCCAGTTTGCCCAGGAATAAGGGATTTCCCCGGATGTGGGGTGGTTGATCATTCTACTCAGGACTGAAGATGCCAACAAAGGAACAGAACCGGCAGAAGAATTTCCCTGTATTACACTTGACTGTAATGTAATGAGTTACATAGCTAAAAGCAACAGGATTACCCAGATCAGTGGACAGAATAGTATGGAAATGTGTACATTATTTTCACTGAATTCCTAAAAGGTGAAAATAAGAAGAAAAGATTGGGAAGGATTCTGTCTTAAGAAAAATGTTCCCACTTTTCTACAGTGAGAGAAATAATTTTATTCATCTTCTGGTTTTTTTAGTAACCTTAAATATAATATGAAAGGAAAAAATCCACCTAACATAAGGTTTCAGGTCCCTTTTTTCATTGCCCAGTTCTCCACACACCCCTGGCTAGCTATTTCATAAAGTACAAGTGTGTATGTCTGTGTGTCTCTTACAAACACATTTATTGATTCACTAACATCCGTCTGGCCCTCTGCTGACAAGGTCAACTCATGTAATAGATACAACTAGGAGGGCATATTCTTCCTTCATCTGCACGTGTTGTCCTCTCCAAATAAACTTCCTGCCAGAGGAAGAATTCTCTAATAGTTCTTTTATTTTTCCTTTCTCTAACAGTTCTTTAGACAAAGGTTTATAAGTAGATGTATTTTCCTAATACAGCACATATTTCTCAAGTGAAAAAATATATAAGGAGTCAGAATCCTCTTACCATAAGAATATGTGATATACGTTGTGGGGTCAATCAGCGGTCCATTTAGCCTACTAGACACTCTGTGACGATGGGATGATTGTAGGAAAACATGGCTGCTGCTTTCTGTGAATGATGCTGTTCTTAAAGACTATCGGTGTTCATCGAACACCTCTAACTTTCATTAAATTCATTTATCAACTAGGGATTACAATTATATTAGAAAAATACTGCCACGTCCACGGGGGACATCCCACAAATTCATACACAGAAAAATCTTCTTCTTTGGGCATCTGGCAACATCTGTCTCCTTGGGATCCAACAAGACAAAAGGAACTACTAGCAACCACAACAAAAATGGTTAAGGAATTCTTAAACAGTCATAAAAATGGTCAGCCTTACCATACGTTCACTAGCCTGTAAGATATGTAACAGATTTCACTTCACTAAGGGGTACTAACTGCAACCCATGCTAGAAAAAAAAAAATCAGTTGCCCATAGTAGATGCCCAAAAAATCCTTGATATAATAGAAACCACTGAGTATGTTTTAACTCTTTAAATGCTTGGTCTAATTTCTTTCAAGTCCCATGCTTCTGTTATTTTGCTTAGCTAGTTTAAAGAATCAATGGTTCCAATGAATAAATCCTACCAGACTATACAAGTCTGACTTGTCCCAATACGTTTGCATAATTTAAAAAATTAATTTTGCTTTTCATCATGTAAATAATACAAATTATAAAAAGTTTAGAAAATACAAAACAGAAAGAGTCTACTAATTCAAAAAAATACATGCAGGGGCTTCCCTGGTAGCACAGTGGTTAAGAGTCCGCCTGCCAATGCAGGGGACACAGATTTAAGCCCTGGTTTGGGAAGATCCCACATGCTGCAGAGCAACTAGGCCTGTGCACCACAACTACTGAGCCTGCGAGCCACAACTACTGAGCCCACGTGCCACAACTACTGAAACCCGTGCGCCTACAGCCTGCACTCTGCAACAAGAGAAGCCACCGCAGTGAGAAGCCCGCGCACTGCAACAAAGAGTAGCCCCCGCTCTCTGCAACTAGAGAAAGCCCGCTCATGGCAACGGAGACCCAATGCAGCCAAAAGTAAATAAATAAATTTTTAAAAACAAAAAAAAATGCACCCCAATGTTCATAGCAGCACTATTTACAATAGCCAAGACATGGAAGCAACCTAAGTGTCCACTGACAGATGAATGGATAAAGAAGATGTGTATACACACACACACACACACACACACACACACACACACACAGGATATTACTCAGTCATAAAAAAGAATGAAATAATGCCATTTGCAGCAACATGGATGGACCTAGAGATTACCACACTAAGTGCAGTAAGTCAGACAGAGAAAGGCAAATATCGTATGATATCACTTATATGTGATAAAAAGCTAAAAAAAAAAAAGATACAAATGAACTTATTTACAAAACAGAAACAGACTCACAGACATAGAAAATAAACTTATGGTCACCAAAGGGGAAAGGGGGAGGGAGGGATAAATTGGGAGCTTGGGATTAACAGATACATACTACTTTATATAAAATAGCTAAACAAGGTCCTACTGTATAGCACAGGGAACTATATTCAATATCTTGTAATAATATATAATGGAAAAGAATCTGAAAAAGAATACCCATACACACACACACACGTAAAACTGAATCACTTTGCTGTACACCAGAAACTAACACAACATTGTAAGCCAACAATACTTCAATTTAAAAAAAAAAAAAAACAGTAAGAGCCTAATACAGAGGTCCCAACTCTTCTACCTACTGGTTGTATGACCCTTGACAAGTTACTTAATCTTTCTAGGCCTCAGTTTCTTCATCTGAGAAACGAGTAGGACCTACATCATGCGACTGATGGGAGAGTTCACTGAGAAAACACACATGAAGAATTTAATATGGTGCCTAGCCCATGGGAAGCATCCAACAAATTGCTCTACAATTACAATTGCTCTACCCACAAAAAAATCATTATTATACTTCTTTTCAGTCTTTTAAAATAAATTTGTATATTTATATATGCATATGTAACATATAAATCCATTATATACACTTTTCAAATAAAAACTGTGGTTTTTATCTTACTTTTTCATCCTAATGTATTTTTCCATATCATTAAGTATTCTTCAAAACTGTGATTTTTAAATAACTATCCATTGTACATATATCCCATTATTGACTTAGGTATTCTCTTATTTTCAATTTCACAATTATAAATATAATGAGCATCTATCTGTGCGTGTGTACTAACAGAGGTTAATGATAAAAGTAATTAGATTTGAGAGGAAGCTTCTCACAGCAGTTAAAAGCACAGCTTCTGGAGCCAAACTAAACTCACAGTTCAAACCCAGACTATTACTATCTACTATCTGTGCAACCACTGGCAAGTTACTTAACCTTTGCCTCATTTTCCTAAAGAAAAATGGGGATAATAAAATAATCTACCTCTCATACAGAGCTATTATGCAGGTTAAATGAGTTAATACATGCAGAACATATAGGACAGTCTCTGCCATATAGTAAGAACTTAAGAAATGTTAGTTATCATTTGGATGTTAGAGAAACTAAAATACGTGAATACATTTTTTTCCACCAAAAGTGGTGGTAGCAATCAGGTGATTTTAATGCAGAGAAGCAGATGATAAGTGTCTTGTGAAATATTCTCAACAAAGACAGAACTAAAAATTAAGATGTTGAGTCCTCAGCCGAAATACCTTCCTTTCAGAATATATTATACTCTAAACAAGGCAAAAGGAAACAAAATAAATACTGGTGGATGCGTTAATATAGATAGGAGTTGGCCGTCCTGAATTTGAGGTAGGTTATAAAATTCTTTTCTCTGAACTGAAGCTAATACAAACCAATATACTGGGTGGGCCAAAAAGTTTATTTGGTTTTTTCCGTAAGATGGGTCCAGTAGCGCTTAGTTGTCTTTAACTTCATTCGAGATAATTTTGTTAGGCTGTATTGTGACTGCTGTCATATCAGCATGCGTTTTAAAAAAAAACTTATCAAAATTGGTGAATTTTTGTGTAGCCAATTTTTTTTTTTTTTTTTTTTGCGGTACACGGGCCTCTCACTATTGGGGCCTCTCCCGTCGCGGAGTACAGGCTCCAGACGCGCAGGCTCAGCGGCCATGGCTCATGGGCCCAGCCGCTCCGCGGCATGTGGGATCTTCCCGGACCGGGGCACAAACCCGTGTCCCCTGCATCGGCAGGCGGACTCTCAACCACTGCGCCACCAGGGAAGTGTGTAGCCATTTTAATACTGAAGATGGAAGAAAAAAAGCAACATTTTCGGCATATTATGCTTTATTATTTCAAGAAAGGTAAAAACACAGCTGAAACCCAAAAAAAAGATTTGTGCAGTATATGGAGAAGGTGCTGTGACTGATTGAACATGTCAAAAGCAGTTTGCAAAGTTTCATGCTGGAGATTTCTCACTGGACGATGCTCCGGTTGGGTAGACCAGGTGAAGCGGATAGCGATCAAATCAAGACATTAATTGAGAACAATCAATGTTATACCACTCGGGAGAGAGCCGGCATACTCAAAATATCCAAATCAAGCGCTGAAAATCATTCGCACCAAATGATTTTTGCACCACATCATTGGTTATGTTAATCACTTTGGTATTTGGGTTCCATGTAAGTTAAGCAGAAAAAAACCTCTTGACCATATTTCCACATGTGATTCTCTACTTAAACGTAACAAAAACGTTCCATTTTTAAAACAAATTGTGACAGGTGATGAAAAGTGGATACTGTACAATAAGGTGGAATGGAAGAGATCGTGGGGCAAGTGAAATGAACCACCACCAACCACATCAGAGACCGGTCTTCATCCAAAGAAGGTGATGTTGTGTATATGGTGGGATTGGAAGGGTCCTCTATTTTGAGCTCCTTCTGGAAAACCAAACGATTAATTCCAGCGAGTACTGCTCCCAATTAGACCAACTGAAAGCAGCCCTCGATGAAAAGTGTCCAGAATTAGTCAACAGAGAACACATAATCTTCCATCAGGATAACGCAAGACTGCTTGTTTCTTTGATGACCAGGCAAAAACCGTTACAGCTTGGCTGGGAAGTTCTGATTCATCTACCATATTCACCAGACATTGTACCTTCGGATTTCCATTTATTTCAGTCTTTACAAAATTTTCTTAATGGAAAAAATTTCAATTCCTTGGAAGACTAAAAGGTACCTGGACCAGTTCTTTGCTCAAAAAGATAAAAAGTTTTGAGAAGATGGAATTATGAAGTTGCCTGAAAAATGGCAGAAGGTAGTGGACCAAAAGTGTGAATATGTTGTTCAATAAAGTTCTTGGTGAAAATGAAAAATGTGTCCTTTATTTTTATTTAAAAACCAAAGGAACTTTCTGGCCAACCCAATAGAATGAATGAGATCAGACAAAAAACTTTACCCTGAGATGTACTGCAAAGTTTTTGTTTATGAGGCTAGAGTTCTTCCTTGATTCAATTTAACTCAACATCTACTAAGCAGCCTACAATGTGCTACACATTTCTGCTAAAAGCTGGGGATATAAAGATGCTTAGTTCCTGCCCCCAGGCAGCTCACAATTCAGTAACTTTCCAAGTGAACAAAAGGAACAGGAGGGCTTCCCTGGTGGCGCAGTGGTTGAGAGCCTGCCTGCTAATGCAGGGACACGGGTTTGAGCCCTGGTCTGGGAAGATCCCACATGCCGTGGAGCAACTAGGCCCGTGAGCCACAACTACTGAGCCTGTGCGTCTGGAGCCTGTGCCCCGCAACAAGAGAGGCCGCGATAGTGAGAGGCCCGCACAACGCGATGAAGAGTAGCCCCTACTTGCCACAACTAGAGAAAGCCCTCGCACAGAAACGAAGACCCAATACAGCAAAATAAATAAATTTAAAAAAAAAAGGAACAGGAAATTCTAGGCAGATCAAACAGCATATGCAAATGCCAAAGAGAAACAAGAGCACCAAGCAGAGGAAATAGTCTAGGCAGTTCAGCAGGCAAGGGATATATAAGTAGTCTGGGCTGGGATACAGATGAGAGTGTCACTAGCAGAGATAGTAGTGGAAGCCCTAGGTATGGAAGAAATAATCTAGAACAGCAGTTTGCAAAACACAGTCCATGGTCCCCAAAACCCTTTGAGGGCCTGGTCTAGGAAGCAAAATTAGTTTCATAATAACACTAAATTCATTTGCCTTTTTCACTCTCATTCTTTCATGAGTCTACAGTGGAGTTTCCCTGAGACTACACAAAGTGTAATGGATGGCTAGTGGAATATATGCTTCTGTATTCTAACGTTTTCTAGCATTTTTTAAGGTAGTAGGTTTAGCATATAATTTAAGGTATTTTCCTTCTCAGTACTTCTGTTTGTGCTCTTACAGCTATCTTTAGTTATACTTACTATAATCTCATTACTATCCAATAAATCATTACTGTAAAATTTCAAAGTTCACACATCAGGTAGAAACAAGTACTTTTTGTTATTTTGTTTTACAATAACACTTCAAAAACTTTTGGAAAACTCTTCTCAATTTTTAAATTATATCTAAAATGTATTATTTTAGAATTTAATTTTTTCTAAAATAAAAGAAAATTTATTTGTAATTTTTCATTTATATTTAAGAATGAATCATTGACTCCAAACAGGGAGATTAGAAGACTTACTTTTTCAACCCACAGTTGCAATACATACATTTAAAGACACTAAAAAAGATGCAACTGGCCTAGAGTTATCTGACTCACGGAAAGGAAGAATCTACTCCAAAAATACTAGGCAAAATTGTAAATAAGAAACCAAAGTGTGACAAGAGTCATCTTTCTCTTGACTTTATAGATGTTAATAATTTATCTTACTGTATCTTAGGCAACACAACATTTTCTAATTATATTATGCCAGTTAAGTTATAGTGACATTTTGAGATCAATCATTCAGAATTTAAAGAAAAAGTAGTTGAATATTTTAAATGAAGATGTGATGAATTCTTTACAAGTCTTAAAAATTGTTAACACCTTTCAAGCTAGAAATGAAAAGGCCACTGAAGCATCTTAGGGTAAGTTACTGTATTTCCTTAACTGGAGAAGCATGACTTGGTACAGGTGACATTGCTATATGCCTGCTGAATGAAGTCAGTAAAATAAATCATGGCAGCACCCCTTTTTTAATGATATATTAATTCACCAAATTAAAGATTTTGCTGCAAATCTGAAGACTTGGTTAATAACTCATCTGCAGAATTGTAATTTTACTTTACAAATAGACGAATCCACAGACAACACTAGTCTTGCTATTTTGTTTACATTCATCTAGCATTGGCACCAACTAATCACTGAAGATGATGTCGTGTATGAATTCCTGGCAACAAGTGATGCTGACCTAATCCAAGATGAATAACTCTTTTGAATCTCATGGTTTATCTGAGAACAATTGTGTTGATACTTGCACTGCTCCTACTTGTATGAAAATTATAGTGGATACAAATATTGGCACCATACACAAATGAAGGCAGTGGCATCAAAATTATACTACTAGTCATTGTATTCTTTACTGCCACACACTTGCAGTTGGGAGTGGGGGTCACTTTTACTTCAGGATGCCCTTGATGAAGCCATCAAAAGTAATAATCCTATTAAATTTCAACCCTTAAATACATAACTGTTAATATTCTGTTTATGAAATGCTACATGCCAAAATACAATGGCTGTCTTGAGGAAAAGCACGTGTGAGGCTGTTTGAGTTGAAACTTGAACTAGCCTCTTTTTTCATGTAAAATCATTTTTACTTAAAAGAACAACCGAGAAACTGGCTATTTGAATTTGAGTACTTAGCAGACACGTTCTTGAAAATGAACAAATTACTCTTGTTATTTCAAAGAAAACAACTGACAATGTTTGTTGCCAACAATAACATTTGAGCTTTCAGGCAAAAATTAGAATTTTGGAAAGTCTGCATGGGCCACTGGGAGCTTGAAGGCTTCCCATTACTTAAAGACTATTCTGATGAGATCCACAGTGATATAAACAAATGTGATTCTTCTTTCTTTTTCTTTTTTGGGCCACACCATGCGGCATGCGGGGCTTTAGTTCCCTGACCAGGGATCGAACCTGTACCCCCTGCATTGACAGCAGGGAGTCTTAACCACTGGACCATCAAGGAAGTCCCAACAAATGTGATTCTTTAAACATTGTATAATAAAATGTATCAACACTTGGAAGAGCAGCATAACTCTGAAGCAATATTTTCCGAATTATCAATGCATTGTTTTACCAAATCAACGATAGGGCCCACTTGGAACCCACGAATTGGTATAAAGATTATTTTAAGATGAAAATACTTGTGGACTTCCAGGGTGGCACAGTGGTTAAGAATCTGCCTGCCAATGCAGGGGACACAGATTTGATCCCTGGTCTGGGAAGATCCCACGTGCCGCGGAGCAACTAAGCCCGTTAACCACAACTACTGAGCCTGTGCCCTAAAGCCTGTGTGCCGCAACTACTGAGCCCACGTGCTGTAACTACTGAAGCCCACACACCTAGAGCCTGTGCTCCACCACAAGAGAAGCCACCGCAATGAGAAGCCCGCGCAACGCAATGAAGAGTAGCCTCCAATCGCCACAACTAGAGAAAGCCTGCACAGAGCAACAAAGACCCAACGTGGCCAAAAAAATAAAAAATAAAGTGAAACAACAACAAAAAGATGAAAACATTTGAGATTCAACAGACACAGGAGAGAAAGCCTTCTCAGAGCTTTCTCTAGCTAACAGCAGCAATTTCTGGGAAATAAGGCTGTCCTAAACACCTCTTCAGGGCAGAGCTACTCCCAGAAGAAAGAAGGTGAATAAAACCTACCCTAAATCTCTTCTCCAGTGGAATTTTATGGCCCTGAAGGAGACAGAAAAACTATTCATACCTGTACATATAAATATTATCACAAATTTAAACTCCTGCGTGTTCTCCTGAAAACCCATTTATCCTTCCAAAAGTCCAGAAAGTGTCCTTTCTCCCCCACTTTTAAGAACTCATTTGTTCTCCCATAAGCCCCAGATTCTAACTATTCCTTTGAGCTACTCATTGCTGAATTCTTTCACTATATGCATGTTGCATGCATAAACTGGGTTTTTTCTCCTTACTCTGTCCTTTGTCAGGTTAATTCACAGCCTCAGAAATTGAACCTACTAGGATAGAGGGAAAAGGTTTTCCTTCCCTAGCCAACACAGTTAAAAGATCCACTCAAAGTGCAAGTTAAGACAATGAATTTTAATAAAACAGTACAAAATCACTGAAGTGGTTTCAGTTTCCACGATGCAATGAAACTTTAAGAAACTATCAGCTGTCAGGTTTTGGAGCACTGTCAAAGAAGAATATTCACAGTTATCTAAAAAGTCTATTAAAATACTCCTTGCTTTTCCAACTGCATACCTGCATATCACTAGATTTTCTTCCTGTACTTTAACCAAAACAACATATTGCAGGAGATTATATGCAGAGGTAGATAGGAGGATTAAGCTTGTTCCATTAAAGAGGCTTACAAAAATGTAAACAATGTCATTCTTCTAACTAAACTGATTTTTTCTTTTTTCCGATTAGGCAAAGATTTCTTGGGACACAAAATGCAGGAACCACAAAAGAAAAAACTGGTAAACTGGACATCATCAAAATTTAAATTTTTGGAAATAAAAGAAATTCAAATTGGAAAGGAAGGAGTGAAACTGTCACTGTTTGCAGATGACATGATACTATACATAGAAAATCCTAAAGATGCCACCAGAAAGCTACTAGAGCTTATAGATGAATTTGGTAAAGTTGCAGGATACAAACTTAATATATAGAAATCTGTTCCATTTCTATTCACTAACAAGGAAATATCAGAAAGAGAAATTAAGGAAACAATTCCATTTATTACCATCACATCAAAAAGAATAAAATACCTAGGAATAAACCTACCCAAGGAAGCAAAAGACCTGTACTCCAAAAACTATAAGACACTGATGAAAGAAAATGAAGAAAACACAGATAGAAAGATATACTATGTTCTTGGATTGGAAGAATCAATACTGTTAAAATGACAATACTACCCAAGGCAATCTACAGATTCAATGCAATCTCTATCAAAATACCAGGGGCATTTTTCACAGAACTAGAACAAATAAATTTAAAATTTGTATGGAAACACAAAAGACACTGAATAGCTAAAACAATTTTGAAAAAGAAGGTCAGAGCTGGAGGAATCACACTCCCTGACTTCAGACTATACTACAAGCCTACAGTAATCAAAACAGTATGGTACTGGCACAAAAACAGACCCATAGATCAATGCAACTGGATAGAGAGCCCAGAAATAAACTCACACAATTATGGTCAATTAATCTATGACAAAGGAGGCAAGAATATACAATAAAGAAAAGACATTCTCATCAATAAGTGGTGCTGGGAAAACTGGACAGCTACATGTAAAAGAATGAAATAAGAACATTCTCTAACACCATGTACAAAAACAAACTCAAAATGGGTTAAAGACCTAAATGTAAGACCAGATACTATAAAACTACTCACGCAGGGGTCCCCAACCCCCAGTCTGCGGCCTGCTACTGGTCCATGGCCTGTTAGGAACCAGGCCACATAGCAGGAGGTGAGCGGTGGGTGAGCGAGTGAAGCTTCATCTGCCATTCCCCATCGTTCTCATTACTACCTGAACCATCCCCCCCACCCCAATGGACAAAATGTCTTCCATGAAACTGGTCCCTGGTACCAAAAAGGTTGGGGACCACTGTCCTAGAGGAAAACACAGGTAGAACACTGTATGACATCAACTGCAGTAATATTTTTTTTTGGATCCATCTACCATAAAGGAAATAAAAGCAAAAATAAACAAATGGGACCTAATTAAATTTAAAAGCTTTTGCATGGCAAAGGAAACCACCAACAAAATGAAAAGACAACCTACTGAATGGGAGAAAATATGTGAAAAGGATATAACCAATATGGGATTAATATCCAACATACATGAACAGCTCATACAACTCAACATCAAAACAAATAAACAACCCAATTAAAAAATGGGCAACATGTGCCACAACTACTGAGCTTGTGCTCTAGAGCCCGTGAGCCACAACTACTGAGCCTGCGTGCCACAACTACTGAAGCCCGTGCTCCTAGAGTACATGCTGCACAACAAAGAGAAGCCACTGCAATGAGAAGCCCGTGCACCACAACGAAGAGTAGCCCCCGCTCGCGCAACTAGAGGAAGCCTGCGCACAGCAATGAAGACTCAACACAGCCAAAAATAAATAAATAAATTTATTTTTTAAAAAAAAAGGGGCAAAAGAACTGAATAGACATTTTTCCAAAGAGGAAATGCAGATGGCCAAGAGGCACATGAAAAGATGCTCAACATCACTAATCATCAGAGAAATGAAAATCAAAACCATAATGAGATATCACTTCACACCTGTCAGAATGGCTGTCATCAAAAAGAACACAAATAACAAATGTTGGTGAGGATGCAGAGAAAAGGGAACCCTCATACACCGTTGTTGGGAATGCAAATTGGTGCAGCCAATTTCCATCTGTGGAAAACAGTATGGAAGTTTCTCAAAAAACTAAAAGTAGAACTATCATATGGCCCGGCAATTCCACTCCCGGGTATATATCCAAAGAAAACAAAAACACTAATTCAAAAAGATACATGCACACCAATGTTCATAGCAGCATTACTTACAATTGCCAAGATATGAAAGCAATCTAAGTGTCCATCAACAGATGAATGAGGGCTTCACTGGTGGCACAGTGGTTAAGAATCCGCCTGCCAATGCAGGGGACACAGGTTCAAGCCCTGGTCCAGGAAGATCCCATATGTCATGGAGCAACTAAGCCCATGCACACAACTACTGAGCCTGCGCTCTAGAGCCTGTGAGCTACAACTACTGAGCCTGTGAGCTACAACTACTGAGCCCATGAGCCACAACTACTGAGCCTGTGTGCCACAACCACTGAAGCCTGTGTGCCTAGAGCCCATGCTCCACAACAAGAGAAGCCACCACAATGAGAAGCATTGAGAAGCCCGCGCACCGCAACGAAGAGTAGCCCCCGCTCACAGCAACTAGAGAAAGCCTGTGTGCAGCAACGAAGACCCAATGCAGACAAAAATAAATAAATAAATAAATTTTAAAAAATCTTAATTTCAGAAATTATTTAAAAAAAAACAGATGGCGGCTTCCCTGGTGGCACAGTGGCTGAGAGTCCGCCTGCCGATGCAGGGGACGCGGGTTCGTGCCCCGGTCCGGGAGGATCCCACATGCCGCGGAGCGGCTGGGCCCGTGAGCCAGGGCTGCTGAGCCTGCGCATCCGGAGGCTGTGCTCCGCAACGGGAGAGGCCACAACAGTGAGAGGCCCGCGTACCGCAAAACAAACAAACAGAAAACAGATGAACGAATAAAGAAGATGTGGTATATATTCTATCTATCTATCTATCTATATATATATTCTATATATATATAGAATACTACTCAGCCATAAAGAAGAATGAAATTTTGCCATCTGCAGCAACACAGATGGACTTGGAGGGCATTATGCTTAGTGAAATAAGTCAGACAAAGACAAATACACTGTATAATATCACTTACATGTGGAATCTAAAAAATACAACTAGTGAATATAGCAAAAAAGGAGTAGACTCACAGATACAAAGAACAAACTAGTGATTGCCAGTAAGGGGAGGGGGGCAATATAAGGATGCGGGAGTGGGAGGTACAAACTACTGGGTGTAAGATAGGCTACAAGGATGTACTGTACAACACGGGGCATATAGCCAATATTTTGTAATAACTGTAAATGAAGTGTAACCTTTAAAATTGTATAAAAAATAATTTTTTTTTAAAAATTAAACTTTTGCATTTCAAAAGACACTGCTACAAAATGCAAAGCAAGTTATATACTGGAAAAAAATATTTGCAAAACGCATATCTGATAAAAGGACCTGTACTGACAATACTCAATAAGAAAACATGTTTTTGAATGGGTAAAATATTCAAATAAATACTTCACCAAAAAAGAACAACAAATGGCAGACATGGACATGAAAAGATGTTCAACATCAACAGTCATTAGGAAAATGTTGGAACTTCCCTGGTGGCGCAGTGGCTAAGACTCTGTGTGCCCAATGCAAGGGGCCTGGGTTCAATCCCTGGCCAGGGAACTAGGTCCCGCATGCATGCCGCAACTAAGGAGCCCGCATGCCGCAACTAAGTAGCCGGCAAGCTGTAACTAAGGAGGCCGTGAGCCACAACTAAGGAGCCCATGTGCTGCAACTAAGGAGCTGGCGAGCAGCCACTAAGGAGCCTGCCTGCCACAACTAAGACCGGGCACAACCAAATAAATTTAAAAAAAGTAGTTGGGGCTTCCCTGGTGGTGCAGTGGTTGAGAGTCCGCCTGGCGATGCATGGGACACAGGTTCGTGCCCCGGTCCGCGGAGCGGCTGGGCCCGTGAGCCGTGGCCGCTGAACCTGAGTGTCCGGAGCCTGTGCTCCATAACGGGAGAGGACACAACAGTAAGAGGCCCACGTACCACACACACACAAAAAAAGTTATTAGAAAAGTGCAAATTAAAACCACAATGAGATACTACTAAACGCTTATTAGAATGGCTAAAACTAAAAAGACTGATAACACCAAGTACTGGTGAGGATACAGAATAACCAGAACACTTATGCATTGCTGGTGGGAATGCCAAATAGTAAAGCAACTTTGGAAAACAGTTTGCCAGTTTCTTATGTTAAGCAAACATATGGTCCAGCAATTCCACTCCTAAGTATTTACTCAAGAGAAAAGAAACATGTCCACATAAAGACTTGTACTTGAATATTCAGAGCAGCTTTATTTATAACAGACAAAAAATGGAAACAACTCAAATGTCCATCAACTAGTAAATAAACTTGGTATAACCTTATAAGTAAATGCTACTCAGCAGTAAAGAGGAATTAAATTACTGATACATGCAAAAACATAGATAAACTGCAAAAGCTTTATCTTAAATAAGAAACAGACAGAAAAGGCTATATATTCTATGATTCTATTTACATGAAGTTCTAGAAAAGGCAAAAGCTACACTGAGAGAAAGCAGACCAGTGGTTGCCAATGGCTCAGGATAGAGGAGACAACTGATTCCAAAGAGTCAGGAAGAAGCTTTCTGGAGTAATGCAAATATTTCATACCATGATTGTGGTGGTAGTTATACAACAGTATATACATTTGTCAAAATTCATCATTTTAAAAGGGTGAATTTTATTGCACCGTGTGGTACCTGCATTCAGCAGTTTATTCTGCTGGGAGTTCAAAGGACAATGCTAATATAACTTCAGTATCTGGCATCATTGTTTTTCTTGGCTTTGTGCATGTTAAACCTGGTATTTTTACTGATACAGTATTCCTATAGTTTCTCATACTGTTCAGTTTGACATACTCTTCAATAGGAACTGATGCTTCTCTTTTTCTAGGGTGTCTAAAATTCAGAACCAGGCTGATCCATCTTGTCTGACCCTAAACATGGTCCTAAAATAAACTGCTTGAGAAAACTGGATCCCAAAGACTACACGTGGGGAATTTTTGAAGTGCGTCCGTATTTCATTAGAGAGCAAAGAAGCCCAACTGAAAGAATTGTGGCAAGACTGACTGACAATGATAACTGTGGATTGGGCAAAAATTCTTCTTGAAAGGACTATCTTGAAGAGTATGACCCAAACACTAGGTTATGGAATAACCTAGAGATTAAAGGTTAATGCTCTGCAAGTTGAGAACCGGTGTTCTATATAATAGACAAATTGCTTATCAAAGAGTTTTTAAATTTTAAGTAGAAAATATAAAGAGGGCTTTAAAAATTGGTAAGAAAGTGAGTCAACAGTGCCCAAAGGAGAGCCCAGTAACTGTGTCATTGGGAGCTGCTAGGAGAGTGGCCCATGGAGAGGGGCCGATCACCTTCCTATGACCTGGATGCTCTTCTCTCCAGATCCCAGACCTGGCTTCAAGCACCATCCACCTGCCCGAGAACCCTCCCTGGTCTACTCTGTAACTCCTTTAAATTGTGTGCTCAGCTTTCCTTAGTGAGCCTAGCGATGAGAGGAAAAAAATGAATTCTTTTTCTGGGAGAATCAGGGAGACATGGATAATAATAGGCACTAAAAATCTTTATGGAATGGGAGACTGAGGACATAACTATAGCAGAAAGGTCAGTGACAGTTGACAAGTGACGAGGAAATACTTAGGGAAAACGAAATCACTGCCTTCTATACCAAGGCAGGGTTTATCTGCTTCACCTGTTCCTAAATAAGCATGTTAATTCTGGGGGAGGATCATAAGAAACACTTGTAGACAAAAGTTTAAAAACATGTAACAAACCAAGAGTAAAAAGAAGATAAATCTGGTGTGACTTTTCATTTACTGTTAGCAGAGTTAAGACAATGATCACATTTAAGTATTGTGTGGACTAGAAATTTACCCTGGCATCATGCATTGACATTTTTTTGGTCATTTTAACATAGCTTACTTATGTCGAACAATTTTGGCAGTATATTTTCAGTCACAGGTAAGACTGTAGGTGGTGAGATTGTAGACAAGCAGTTACCTAAATTTAGTGCTTACATTTTTGATGTTTTTCACTTACTGGATTTTTATTAAGATGCTGAATAGTTTATCTACTTGACCAGTCGTTGCATTAAAAAGTTGCTCTTTGGGGTTTCATTGCCTTGATGTTTGAGTGTAATCTAACATTTTCACAAAGTGTTTATTTTGCATGACCTTAACAAATGTTTTGACCAATTAAAAAAGAAAGCAGGATGTTGTTGACACTGTATGTTGAAATGTTAACATTTTAGTACTTACAGTGTTTATCAGTCTGCAGTATTGTGTAATTAGTAATTATTTCAGGGGCGATACTTTGTTCCTTTTCACGTGAGTAGATGCAGTATAATATCACTGTATACTGTATCACTGTATTCTTTAGATTTAGAAAACAATATGAAAGTTGCATGCTAAAAAAAAAAAAAACCCACTAAGGTGCTTGGCAGTGGGTGGAATCAGAAAATGTGAAATTTCTCAAAAACTTATCGACTTAAATAATTTTGTCTATGTTACACATTAAAAAAAAAAAAGAAAAACTTTACCCTTTTTCTTTTCTTTTCTTTTTTTCCTTTTTTGGCTGCATCACATGGCATGTGGGATCTTAGTTCCCTGACCAGGGATTGAACCCACGGCGCCTGCAGTGGAAGCATGGAGTCTTAACCACTGGATCACCATGGAAGTCCTCAAACTTTACACTTTTTGTAGAAAAAAAAACGGTGTATTTTACATAAATACTGAGCCCATGCGCCTACAGCCTATGCTCCACAACGAGAGAAGCCACTGCAATGAGAAGGCTGCGCACCGCAATGAAGAGTAGCCCCCACTCGCTGCAACTAAAGAAAGCCTGCGCCCAGCAACGAAGACCCAACGCAGCCAAAAATAAATATTAAAAAAAAAAAAAAGAATTGGAAAGAAATGAAAGAGCCCCCATGAGCTATAGGACAGTATCAAAAGTTCTAACACATATGAAAGTGGAGTCCCAGAAGGAAAGGAGGGAATGGGACAGGAAAAATATTTGAAAATTATGTCAAAATTTCACAAATTTGGTGAAATACACAACTTTACAGAATAAGCAGCTGAGAAAACCCCAAACAGGTAAAACAGGAAGAAAGCCACACCTGGGAAAATCAAAGTCAAACTGCTGAAAACCAAGGATAGAAAACATTGAAAGAAACCATAGGGAAAAAATGACACAATACACAGAGAGAAAAAACTGTCACTGACTTCTCATCAGAAACAATAGGAGACAGTTTATATTAGAAGGACATCTTCAACTGAGTAAACAAATTGTTGGATATTCACACAATGGACAACTACTCAGCATTAAAAAGGAATGAACACTGATATCTATTTTAAAAATTGATTCAATAATTAATAACCTTCCAAAACAGAAAATACCAGGCCCAGATGGGTTCACTAGTGAATTCTACCATACATTTAAGGAAGAAATTATACCAATTCTCTACAATCATTTAGAAGACAGAAGCAGAGGAAATACTTCCTAATTCAGTCTATGAGGCCAGCACTTACCCTAATACCATAACCAGACAAAAATAAAAGAAGAAAAAGCTACAGACCAATATCTTTCATGAACACAGATGCAAAAATCCTTCACAAAATATTAGTGAATCAATACAAAAAAGTACAAAAAGAATCATGACCAAGTGGGATTTACCCCAGGTATGCAAGGCTAGTTCAACATTCAAAAATCAATTAATATTATCCATCACATCAAAAGACTAAAAAAGAAAAATCAAATGATCATGTCAACAGATGTAGAAAAAGTATTTGACAAAATCCATCATCCATTAATGGTGAAAATTCTCAGTAAACTAGGAATAGGGGGGAACTTTCTCAACATGGTAGACATCTACAAAAAAATCTACAGTTAACATCATACTCAAGAGTGAGAAACTTGAAGCTTTCCCAAGATCAGGTACAAGGTAAAGAAGTCCCCTCTCACCACCCCTTTTCAACATCATACTGGAAGTCCTTGAAAATGTAATAAAGCAAGAAAAAGAAATAAAAGGTATATAGACTGAAAAGGAAGACATAAAACTGTCTTTGTTTGCAAATGACATGATCATCCACTTATAAAATTGGAAAGAATAGACAAAAAACCCTCCTTGAACTACTAAGCTGTTAAAGCAAGGTTGCACAACACAAGGTTAATATACAAAGGTCAATTGCTTTCCTAAATGCTAACAATGAACAAGTGGAATTTGGGACTTCCCTGGCAGTCCAGTAGTTAAGACTCTGTACTTCCAATGCAGGGGGTGTGGGTTCAATCCCTGGTCAGGGAACTAAGATCCCACATGCCACATGGTGCGGCCAAAAAAAAGAGTAAGTGGAATTTGAAATTAAAAACACAATTATCCTTTACACTACATACACTTAGGTATAAATCTAACAAAATATGTACAAGATCTGTATGAGGAAAAGTACAAAACTATGATGAACAATATCAAAGAAGAACTAAATAAATGGAGAGATATTCCATGTTCATGGAAAGGAAGACTCAACATTGTCAAGATGTCAGTTCTTCCCAACTTGATCTATAGAGTCAACACAATCCCAATCAAAATCCCAGCAAGTTATTCTATGGATATCAACAAATTGACTCTAAAGTTTATAAGAGGCGGCAAAGGATCTAGAATAAGCAACACAATATTGAAAAAGAAGAACAAAATTGGAAGACTGATGCTACTCAACTTCCAGACTTACTATAAAGCTATAAGATCAAGACAGCGTGGTATTTGTGAAAGAACAGGCAAATAGATCAGTGGAACAGAACAGAGAGCCTAGAAATAGAACTCCATAAACACAGTCTACTGATCTTTAACAAAGAAGCGAAGATAATAAGATGGAGCAAAGAGTCTCTTCAACAAATGGTGCTAGAACTGGACATCCACATGCAAAAAAAAAAATGGATCTAAACACAGACCTTACACCTTTCACAAAAATTAACTGAAAATGGATCATGGACCTAAATGTAAAATGCAAAACTATAAAACTCCTAGAAGATAACATAGGAGAAAACCTAAATGAATGATATAACACCAAAGACATGATCCACAAAAGAAATACATGATAAATTAGACTTCATTAAAAGTAAAAACTTCTGGTAATTCCCTGGCAGTTCAGTAATTAGGATTCCATGCTTCCACTGCCAAGGGCCTGGGTTCAATCCCTGGTCAGGGAACTAAGATCCACAAGCCATGCAGTGAGGCCAAATAAATAAAATAAAAAACTTCTGCTCTGCGAAAGAAAGTATCAAGAAAATCAGAAGACAAGCACAGACTGGGAGAAAATATTTGCAAAAGACACATCTGACAAAGGAATGTTATCCAAAGGATACAAAGAGCTCTTAAAATTCAACAATAAAACAAATAAGGAAGTTCCCTGGTGGTCTAGTGGTTGGGATTCCAGGCTTTCACGGCCGTGTCCCAGGTTCAATCCCTGGTCGGGCAATTGAAATCCTGGAGGCCACACAGCACAGCCAAAAAAATAAGAATAAAATTAAATTTAAAATATCATCCCTCAGTTTAAAAACAAAAAAGATTTAAAAAATGGGCTAAAGACTTTAACAGACATCTCACCAAAAAAGATATACAGGTGGCAAATGAGGATATGAAAAGATGCTCCACATCATTTGTCATCAGGGAAATGCAAATTAAAACAATGAGATACCACTACATACCTATTAAAATGACCAAAATCCAGAACACTGACAACAACAAATGCTGGCGAGGATGTGGAGCAACAGGAACTCTCATTCATTTCTGTTGGGAATGCAAAGTGGTACAGCCACTCTAGAAGACAGTTTGCCAGTTTCTTACAAAACTAAACATACTCTTATCATATGATCCAGCCATCACACTTCTTGGTATCTACCTAAAGGAGTTGAAAACTTACGTCCATACAAAAATTTGCACTTGGATATTTATAGCAGCTTTATTCAAATTGCCAAAACTTGGAAGCAACCAAGATGTCCTTCAAAGATGAATAAATAAAAAACTGTTGTACATTCAAACAATGGAATATTATTCAATGCTAAAAAGAAATGAGCTATCAAGCCATGAAAAGACATGGAGAAACCTCAAATGCATAGTACTAAGTGAAAGAAGCCAATATGAAAGGCTACATATTGTATGATTCAACTATACAGCACTCTGGAAGAAGCAAAACTATGGAGACAATAAAAAGATCAGTTGGGGAGTGGGGGATAAACAGGCAGAGCACCAAGGATGGGCAGTGAAAAATACTCTGTATAATAATAAATATATGTCATTATACATTTGTCCAAATCATAAAGTGTATAACACCAAGAGTGAACCCTAAGGTAAACTATGTACTTTGAGTGATTATGATGTGTTAATGTAGCTTCACCTTTGGTAAAAAATGTACCACTCTAGTGAGTAACGTTGATAAAGGGAAGGCTATGCATGTGTATGGGCAGGGGGCATATGGGAAATCTCTGCACCTCCCTCTCAATTTTGTTGTAAACTTCAAACTGCACTAAAAAAATTAAGTCTTAAAAAAAAGCAATGAACTACTGATATAGTTCACATTCATCACATCATAGATATATCTCAAAAATGTAAGTGAAAGAAAGACACGAATGTCTAGAAAAGATAAGTGTAATCTACAGTGACAGAAAGCAGATCAGTGTTTACCTGGGAATGGTGGGGCGGAAGCACAGTGATTACGAAGGAACACACGGGGCTTCCCTGGTGGCGCAGTGGTTAAGAGTCCGCCTGCCGATGCAGGGGACACGGGTTCGTGCCCTGGGCTGGGAAGATCCCGCATGCCGCGGAGCGGCTGGGCCCGTGAGCCACGGCCGCTGAGCCTGAGCGTCCGGAGCCTGTGCTCCGCAACGGGAGAGGCCACAACAGTGAGAGGCCCGCGTACCGCAAAAAAAAAAAAAAAAAAAACAGAATACAGGGAAGATTTTAGGGTAATGGGTATGTGCTATACCTGGACTGTGTTAGTGTTTACATGTATAATTAATTTGTCAAAACTCATCAAACTGTAACTTAAAATAAGTGCATTTTATTGCATGTAAATTATACCTAAATTTTTTTGATTTTTAAAAAAAATCTGAAGGATAATTCTAAGTTTCAACAATTAAAACTATGCAAATTTTCCAAATACTTTATTCAAGAAAATTACAACTCTTTCTAATATAGCATAATCAACAGGCATGTAGTTTGTCTTTATGATGCATGTTGCCAGTGAATTAAATAGATGTGTATTCTGGGTGGAAAAGGCCAAATTAAAATGGAATTCTAAAGAATAGTCAATGAATTAATATTCAATTCACAAAATAAAAACGTAGACCTAAATCTAATCATATCAATAATCCTATTAAATACAAATACACTAAAAGCCTATTATTAAAAGTAAGCTTGTCAGAATAGATCAAAAAGACCCAATTATATGTTGTCTACAAAACATATAAAAATGTAGATAGGTTGAAGGTAAAAGATGGCAAAATATATATTGTGTAAAGAGTAAGCATATATAACTGTAATATCTATACTAATATTACATAAAATAAACATTAAGAGTATGACCAAGATAGAGACATTTCAAAATGATAAAATGTCAATGTCAACGATGAAGATAATTCATCAAGAATACATAACAATCATAACTGTATATGCATCTAACAACACAGCTTCAAAATATAAGAAACAAAAATTGACAGAATTAAAAAGAAAAAGAGAAAAATCTATAATCACAGAGATTTTAACATCGCCCCCTCAGCAACTGATATAACTAAATTTTTAAAATAAAAAAAATACAGAGGGTTTCCCTGGTGGCGCAGTGGTTGAGAGCCCGCCTGCCAATGCAGGGGACGTGGGTTCGTGCCCTGGTCCGGGAAGATCCCACATGCCACGGAGCGGCTGGGCCCCTGAGCCAGCGCGTCCGGAGCCTGTGCTCCACAACGGCAGAGGCCGCAACAGTGAGAGGCCCATGTACTGAAAAAGAAAAAAAAAAAAAAAAAAAATACAGAATACTGTTCCTTAATAAAAGTAGACATAAAAATCCTTCAAAAATATTAGCAAGTCAAATCCAGCAATATATAAACAATAACACATCTTGCCCAAGTTGGGTGTAATCACAAGAATAGAGAATTGGTTTAACATTTGAAAATAAATCAACATAATTCACTATATTAACAGAATAAAGGAGAAAAAGCATTTGATAATTTTAACAGATGCAGAAAAACCATGTGATAAAATTAAGCATCCAATCATATTAAGAACTCTCAGAAAATCTATTGTTTTTGTAGAAAATGATAAGCTGCTTCTCAAATATATATATGTAAGTGCAAACAACCTAGAATATCCAAAGCAATCTTGAACAAAAAGAAGACTTTGGGACTTCCCTGGTGGGGCAGTAGTTAAGAATCCGCCGGCCAATGCAGGGGACACGGGTTCAATCCCTGGTCCGGAAAGATCCCACATGCCACGGAGCAACTAATACCGTGCAGCAGAACTACTGAGCCCGCGTGCCACAACTACTGAAGCCCTTGCGCCTAGAGCCCGTGGTCTGCAACAAGAGAAGCCACTGCAATGAGAAGCCCGCACACCACAACAAAGAGTAGCCCCCGCTCACCGCAACTAGAGATAGCCTGCACACAGCAATGAAGACCCAATGCAGCCAAAAATTAATTTTTTTTAAAGTTAAAAAAAAAAAGCAGAAGACTTTGCATAATCTAACTTCATGACTTACTATAAAGCTATAATAATTACAACACTGCGATTTGGCATAAAGATAGGCAAATATATCAATGCAACAGATTGGTACTGTACCCAGAATAAACCCACTATTTATACAAATGACTCATACTGCCATTTGGTTTTTGGCGAAGGTGTCAAGCAACCCAATGGGGAAAGTCTTTTCAACAAATGGTGCCAGAACAACTGGATATCCACATGGGAAAAAATTAACTTCAACCCCTACGTCTCACCATACACAAAAACTAATCTGAGATGGATCAGAGACATAAATATTAAAGCTTCCATAAGAAAACAGAGGAGAACATCTTTGCTACTTCAGGGGAGGCAGAGGTTTCTTAGGACAGAGAATGCAATACCTATAAATGGAAACTTGATAAATTAGACATCATTGAAAGTAAATTTTCCGTTCACCAAAAGATGAAATTTTAAAATGAATAGATAAGTCAGAGACTGGAAGAAAATTTTCATGGAACATGTAACTGACAAAAGACATATTTGGAATATGTAAAGAGCATCTACTATACAGTCATAGAAAGCCAAAACCTCAATTCCCGCAAAAAAGGTGTGCGTGGGGGGGAATATTTGACAGGACACTTACAAAAACAGGTAAATTAATGACCAATAAGCACATGGAAAAAGTGATCAACATCATTAGCCACTAGGGAAATGCAAATCAAAACCACAATGAAATACTACTGCACAACCACTTGAATGGCAAGGATATGAAGCAACCAAAACTCTCAAACATTGTAGGTAGAGTATAAAAAGGTATATCCACTTTGGAAACATGTTTGGCCTTTTCTTATGAAACTAAACATATACCTACCCTACAACCTAGCAATTGTATTCCTAGGAATTTACCCAAGAGAAATAAAAGTATATGATCACACAAAGACTTGCACTTGAATATTCACAGCTTTATTCATAATAGTCAAAAATCTGGAAACTGCTACCTACCATCAACAGGAAGATGGATAAACTGTGGTATATTAACAAGAGGAATACTACTCACGAACAAAAAAGACAGCATGAAAACTATCAAAAGCATTATGCTGAATGAAAGAAAAGAGTACATGTTGTATGATTTCATTTATGTGACATTCTAGAACATACAGAATTAGTCTCTGATAAAAAAGTCAGAACAGTAGTTACCTTTGGGAGTGTAAGGACAGGGAATGACAGGGAAGGTACATGAGGAATTATCTGGTTTAATCATAGTATTCTCTATATCTTGATGGGCTTTGAATTACAAGGGTATATACATTTGTCAAAACTCACTGAATGGTACAACTTAATATTTATATATTTAACTGCATATATAATTTATTACCACAAAAAAGGAAACACAAATAATATTAAAGTCTAATTAATGATATACAAGTTTATAGGTGAATTTACTGATGACTACATCTTACTCCAATATGCATAAAAAATAAGATGGACTGATGAATAGATAGAGGGAAAGATACTGTTAAAACAAATTTAATAGAACATTAATTGCTGAATCTAGGCGGTGAGTGTTAGTGTACAATACTTGCAGTTTCTCTGAATGCTTGAAATTTTTCATAATAAAATATTGGGGAAAAAAATCAATCCAATAACCTAATTCCTCTACCTAAAAATCCCTATTGGTTACATTCAATAATTACCAGTAGCGGGACTTCCCTGGTGGCGCAGTGGTTAAGAATCCGCCTGCCAATGCAGGGGACACGGGTTCGAGCCCTGGTCCGGGAAGATCCCACATGCCGCAGAGCAACTAAGCCTGTGCGTCACAACTACTGAGCCTGCGTTCTAGAGCCCGTGAGCCACAACTACTGAGCCTGCACGCCACAACTACTGAAGCCCGTGTGCCTAGAGTCCGTGCTCCACAACAAGAGCAGCCACTGCAATGAGAAGCCCGTGCACTGCAATGAAGAGTAGCCCCCGCTCGCCGCATCTAGAGAAAGCCCTAGTGCAGCAACAAAGACCCAGTGCAGCCAAAAATAAATAAATAAATAAATTTTAAAAAATTACCAATAGCCTTTATTCAGACCTGGTTCTCATTTCCTACCCTATAGTTTCTGACACTGTTAACCACCTTCTCCCGTTGAAACCCTATACTACTATTTTAAACTGCTTCCTTTTCCTTCTCTGATTATTCTTTTTGCCTTCTCTTCCTCTTTCTACTCCCAAACTGCAGGTGTACCTCAAAGTTCAGAACTGAGCCCTACTCTATACTTTTTCCCACAGAAAATTCACTCCTATCATTTTAACTATCACCTATATGCAAAATGAAGACATAGCATCTCTTCTGTATTCAAGTCTCCCATTTCTAATTGCCTACTAAGTATTTTAACTTGCATGTCCCGTATCATCAAAAGTATTACTTTATCCTCAAAATTTAGAACTGGTATTCTGCTTCCCAATTACTGTCCATGGCGGTACAGAGTTACCCAGGGTCAAAACAATGAAGTTATTTTTGACTTCTCCCTCTGTCCTAATCCTTAAAATAATACGACACCAATCCCTCCTAAATCCATTTCTCCCTTTTCATTCAACCACCATTAGTCTTATAATAATTCTTATAAACTCACTTTATTGTAAGAGCTTGCTGGTTGATGTCCCAGCCTCTGTCTCTCCTCATAATTCATCCTGCATACTTCTAAAACACCTCCAATTATGTAACCCCTGTTTATATAACTGCTATGATTTCCCGTATCTAAAAGAAACTATTACATGTTGAGCAGAAAAAGTTAAACAAGATGTGTTACTTGCCGTGGTAGCAAATCTCCAAAAATGGAGTCCTCCCAGTGAACCAGGCCTCCTCCTCGCAGTCCCCTCCCACACTGAATCTGGGCTGGCCCTGTCACTCATGTTAACCAACAGAATGCCACAGTAGTAGCACTGTACTGGTCCCAAGTCTATGCCTTAAGAAAGCCTGGAAACTTCCACTTTTGTACTCTTGGGAGCCCTGAGCCACCAAGTAAGAAATCTGGCTCCTTGGCTGGAAAGACCACCTGGAGAGGAAAAAGTCCTGAGACAGCATGGAGAGATAGAGTGAAAAGGCCTAGACATCCCAGAGTCCCACCGGAACTCAGCTTTCCACGTGCCCCTGCCAAGGCAGAAATAGGAATGAAGCCATCTTGGACATTCCAGCCCCAGTTGCCACATAACGGCAGCTACAGGAAGGACTCCAAAGGACACTAGAAGAACCATCCATCTGAGACTCAATCAACCCAAAGAATTGAGAGAAATAATAAAATATTGTTACTGTTTTAAGATGCTAAGTTCTACAGTGTTTTTTTGACAGCGATAGATAATCGAAATACCTGCCCTCAGGAAGCTGACTATATAATGTGGTAAACACAAAAGACCATCAGAGGTCAGTGTTATGACAGAAGCATACACACCATGCTAGGTGAATACGGAGAAGGGTCATCTAAATTAAATGGTCAGGGTGTGTGAAGGGGAGGATAAGGGGAGTATCTGGGAAAGCTTTCTAGAGCAGTTGATACAGGCTGAGTTTTAAGTGAGTTCAGGATACAACATGTAGTAGTTAGATATAAACTAGCATGGTGGTTTGGGGGAATGGTAAAAGATGCAGCTAGGGACATAAACAGGGACTAGATAATTGAGGGCCTCTTATATTAAACTAAAGAGTTTAAACTTTACCCTAGGAACTATGAAGGACTTTAAGCAGGGAAATGACATTATCAGATCCGTATTCTTTGACAGATTTCTTCGACAGATTTGTACTAGACCAATGAAAATGGAGGAGACTGGAGGCAAAGAATGTTTAGTAGCCTGCCTCAGAATCTAGGAGAACTGATAGAAACCTGAACTAAGAGTGGCAGAGTGAATGGAGAGAAAGGGACAATTAATATTAAGAATCTACAGGACTTGGTAAAGCAGAGAGGAGTTAAGAGAAGAATTCAGAATGACATGGTTATTCAGCTTAGTCACTGGAGGAGAGTGTGGTGTCACTTATGGAGAAGTGGGAAAAGCAAGAGGGAACAGGATTCACACACAGGTAGTTTAGACTCAGATACAAGGACATGAAGAAAAGATGGATGTATCTGCTGATAAGAAACTGAAGGAAGGTTTACTCAATGGCCCCTATTTTTTCAGTCAAATAAAAGGCAAGATCATTTGCTAAGACTAAGGAGAGAAGTGGTGGAGACAGAAAGTTTAGAAAGAGAGGTAATAGTTAGGGACAGCCCTCAGAGGAAGAGGGAGTCCTGAGGATCCGGGTGTTTTTGAAAGTCAAATTTATTCTGGCCTCAAGACACACAGCTGTGTGATCACCTGCAGCAGCCCTCAGCAGCCCAAGTATAAGAAGAATAGAGATGTTGGAGGGGGCGGGGTGGGGGGGTAGGTGTGGGGGCTGACTTGGCCCAGGACTGGAGTACTATGGAAAAATGAAAGGAAAGGAACAAGCCTCCACAGAATTGATGGTAATGGTAAGGGAGAAATTCAAGTAATAGACCATGAGTCCAGTCTGGCTAGGCAAAGAAATGCTTCCAGGGAGCTGGAGGACTGGGAGAAACTGGAATGAAGTCAAAAAACAAGAAAGAGGACTTGATGTTAAATTGTACATTTACTGGGAATGAGACAGAAAGCTGGAAGGACTGAAGGCTGTGGTCAAAATACAGGATGCTGAACAGTCTGGCTCACTGCTTTGCACCTAAGAAATACTCACTAGATTTACTGATTGCCAGACAAGCTATTAGGACTTCAAAGCATACCAGTTAAATAAACTAGAATTTGGTGAGAAATTTCCAAAAAGAATCCTCTTGCACCCTGTCAATTTCAATATAGCATAAACTCTTATATCACATCCAAAGTAATGCTTCCAACATTAACTCCCTTGATCTGCTATTTACTCTATCACGAGTTCATCAGGCAGGCTCAGAGCATTTTAAAAAAGAAGACCCGGGCCTCCCTGGTGGCGCAGTGATTGAGAGTCCGCCTGCCGATGCAGGGGACACGGGTTCGTGCCCCAGTCCAGGAAGATCCCACATGCTGCGAAGCGGCTGGGCCCATGAGCCATGGCCGCTGAGCCTGCGCGTCTGGAGCCTGTGCTCCGCAACTGGAGAGGCCACAACAGTGAGAGGTCCGCGTACAGCAAAAAAAAAAATAAAAAATAAAAATAAGCAAAATCAGCAGAGAGCTGTATAGATGTTCTGAGGAGGGAGAGATTAGTTCAGGAAGAACTGGGTAAGGAAGATTTTACAAAGGAGGTAGAATTTAACTTGAAACTTGTAAAGTGGGTAACTGAATAAGACATCTTATTAGAAAACCCCATTATTTCCCCAATTTTCCAAGCCAGAAATATGGGCGTTTCTATAACTCTTCCCTGTCCACCTATTAGTGCTACCCCTAACACCTTACAAATGGATTCACATCTCTCCTCCCCACTGCAGCACTTCAGTTTTGGCCACCATTATTGTAACGCAGGCTCTGACAGATAAGTCTCCTAACTGGTCCTCTACACTACTCCAGTCTATTCTCCAACTGGCGTCATCATCTATCTAAACTGCAAATCTCTATTTACAGTTGCCAAGATATGGAAGCAACCTAAGTGTCCAACAACAGATGAATGGATAACACAGATGTGGTAATACATACACACACACACACACACACTCACACACACACACACACAATGGAATACTACTCAGCCATAAAAAAGAATGGAATTTTGCCATTTGCAATAACATGGATGGACCTGGAGTGCATTATGCTAAGTGAAATAAATCAGATAGAAAAACACAATACTGTATGTCATCACTTACGTGTGGAATCTAAAAAGTGAAAAGAATGAGTGAATGTAACAAAACAGAAACAGACTCACAGAGAACAAATAGGTGGTTGCCAATGGGGAGATGGGGAGGAGGGGCAAGATAGGGGTAGGGGACTAAGAAGTACAAACTACTGTGTATAAAATAAATAAGCTGTAAGGATATAGTATACAGCACAGGGAATACAGCCAACATTTTATAATAACTTTAAATATAATCCATAAAGGTTTTAAATCACTACGTTGTACATCTGAAACTAATATATTATAAATCAACCATACTTCAATTAAAAATTTTTTAATTGAAAATAAATAAATAAAGTGCAAATCTCATCCTCTGATCCCCACCCCCTCCTTAAAACTCTCCAGTCTCTCACTATCAGGGAAAATCTCAAACTCCTTACACGGGATCTGAGCCTTTGTGATTGGGCTTCTGCCTCCTCCACTAGCCTCATTCCCCTCTACCTCAGGTCTCAGTTGCTAATCTCTCTCGTCTGTAGGTCCCCTGCCTGCAATGTCTTCTTCCCTATTCATTGCCTGGCTAATTTCTCCCTATATCTACCCCCACTCCTGCAACTTTTTCTTTGAAAATTTCAAACCAACAGAAAAGGTAACAGAGTAGTCCGGTGAACGTGAACACATGCCCGTCATCTGGATGCACCAGCTGTTAACGCTTTTTGCCACATTTACTTTACTTCTCCCTCTGAACCACCTGAAAGTTATAGACATCATGACAACCCCTAAAACTTCAGCAAGTATCTTTTAAGAATAAGAACCTTCTACATAATCACACGCAAAATATTTACCATTGATACAATATTACCTAATACGTAATCCATATTCAAATTTTCCCAATTATTCCAAAATGTCCTGTCTTATTTATCATCTTTCCTCATTTGCTGAATCATTTTCCAAGTATCCCGCTACTTTTCACTTAGCTCTCGGACACATTAGCAAGCCAAGATTTTCTTGATAAATAAAAATGCATTTTAGTAGAATTTAAATAAAATCACAATATTCACAACTATTTTGACTTCCAAACAGGTCACATTAAGAAACTTAGAAAATTGAAACTATGACCAAATTCTATGCCCGCCTTAGCCTTGCTGCAGTACCCTGAAAAGCACACAGATCCATTAAATAGCTTTGCAAACAGCTTGCAATGTTAGTTTGAAATTTAGTTTTGGTGCTGAATTTAACATAAGCAAAGTAGCCTCATAGCCTAAACTGTAAAACATCAGATAAGGCAAGTGAAATAGGTGTTAGATATATATCAAAATCCTGATCAGACTTGGGACCAAACAATGAGCTGCTGTTATTTCAATGTACTGATGAATCCCTGAAACACTTTTTATTAAATTTAACATAGGGTGCTGAAAAAGCTAAAATCACTCAAGGATTTTAATTTGTGCACTTGTTTTTCAAATAAAAATTAGACTGAAAGAAAAGAAAGTAGAAACACAAATAGAACCGGCCTGTTATGTACAAACACACACACATAAACCCAGGGTTTTTATTCTTAACAGCATCATTTACCTTCTGCCCTTCTCACAAAGCTTCTCAATTTCAGCTTTCAGATCCTGCTCCTTCTGCAAAAACTCCTTCTTTTCTTTCTCTATCTTCTTCTTTGTTTCTTCTCGCTTTATTGTTACGTCCTGGATGGCCTTTAATATCTCCTAAGTCCCGCACAATTATAGTCACACACAAATAAAGAAGGAAATGAATTAGTTCTTTTGGTCTGAAGGTTACTTTCAACTATCTCAAATTAACATATTGACTTTAGTGATTTCAAATTGAATTGAAGGAATCTGGCGATGAGTAGTCCCAAAAGCAGTCAAAAAAGTCCCAAAAGGGAGTAAGTTATAATAAAGCAGATTTCAATTCAACAGGAGAAAAGAATTTCTAACAATCACAACTGTTCAAAAACGGAATTTACTGCCTTGTGAAGCAATAAGCTCTCCACTACTGGTGCTCATATAAAGGCTGAATGAACACCTGTCAAGACTGCTGAGAAAGGCATTCTTGCACAGGGTGGGAGTTTGCTACTTCCAACAAATATGTTCTTGTTTTGTTTTGTTACGGCTCTACTTTATTATGCGTAGGGGTTATCTTTGTTCTTTTTAAATTATTTAACTATATACATATATATTTATAATAAGAAGTCAAACACAAAGTAATAAAGTTAAGTCACCCCTAATTCACACCAATTCCACCCATAAAGTAATCAATGTGTTAAGCGTTTTGTTCTATGCTTTCACATCTTTCTCCATTCTTACACAAATACATGTGTACTTACATACGTATTTGCTTTTTTGTTTTCTTTATAATGAGGTAATTTTATATACACTATTCTGCATCTTGCTTTTGTTCACCTGACATGAGCATACTACTGATAAATATAGATCAAACTAAAAAATAGCTGTATAACCCGACATGACATGTATATAACGAATTTAGTCAACCAGTCTCTGTCAAGAGTCCATCCTGTGAAGGCTGACTTCAGTTTTCTTGTAACTACAAATAATACTACAATTTAAACATCCTGTATGCCTATATTTTCATACAAAAGCTTTTATTTCTGTAGAATAGACTCCTAACAATGAGACTGCTAAGTCAAGGTATATATACATTTAAAAATTTTAAGTGACAATTCCTAATATCTTTTTTCTTCAGACTTTATTTATATACTTATTTACTTGTTTATTTATTTACTTAACTTTTTGGCACGCTGCACGTCATGCGGGATTCTTGGTTCCCCAACCAGGAATTGAACCTGTGCCCCCTGCATTGGAAGCTTGGAGTCTTAACCACTGGACCACCAGGGAAGTCGCCCTAATATCTTTTCTAAAATGGTCATAACAATTCACACTCCTACCAATGTCTAAAAAGAGTTCATTTTTCCTTACCTTTGACAACTTATTTCATTTTTCCCAATCTCTTGGGAAAGAGGGAGGAATGGTATCTAGTAATTTTAATGAGCATTTCACTACCTCCTGTTCTTTTACTGTTTTTATTGTCTGTCTCCTCCAACTAGAATAAGCATTCAATGAAGGCAGAGACTATGTTTCGTTCACCACTAAATCTTCAGAGCGTACATCAGGAACTCAAAAAATATTTGCTATACAAATGGATCGACACTAGTAAGGCTGAGTTTATTTTCATACATTTGTTACCCATTTGCTTTTCCTCTTCTGTGAATTACTGTTTGTGACTGTTATGGGCAAAATAATAACCTCTTCCCCACAAAAATGTCCATGTTCTACTCCTTGGAACCTACGTTACCCTCCATAGCAAAAGAGATAGGGAGACAACACTGGATTATCGGGGTGGGCCCAATCTAACCACAAATGGGTCTTTAAAAGCAGAGAAACTTTCCCAGTTGTGATCAGAGGAAGATGTGATTAGGGAAGAACAGTTACAGAAATGCAACGTTGCTGACTCTGAAGATGGAGACGGGGGCCACAGGTAAAGGAATGCAAACAGCCTCTAGAAGCCAGAAATGCAGGGAAATGTATTCTCCCCTAGAGTCCCCAGAAAGGAATGCTGCCCTCCTAATACCTTGATTTTAGCCCAGTGACACCCACGTTGTACTTCTGACCTACAGAACTGTAAGATAATAAACGTGTTGCTTTAAGCTCTAAATTCACGACAACTTGTTACAGCAGCAATGGGAAACTATCACAGTAGAAAACTATTACAATAGGAAAGTAATACAGTAACTTTTCCTGGTTTCTCTACATTGTTTGGCCTTTACCATGAATTTGTAGGAATCTCAGAATGTCATCTTAAACCCTTTGTCATATGTGCTACAAATATTTTCTCTCAGTCTAATATTGATCTTTTGACTGTTTTCTACATCATTTGCCATGCCAAAAAGTTTAATTATATATAATTAATTTAAAAAAATCTTCTAGGTTTTCTGCCTGGGTTAAAATGACCTCTTGCAACTTCAGGTATATAAATATTCTTCTAAATTTTCTTCTGATTTCAAATTTTTTTCCAGTTTTTATATGTATATTTTTAATTTACTTAGAATTGTATTTTGAAATACAGTGTGAGACAGGAGTCTAATCAAATGACTTTCCAGGTAGGCAGTCAAACAAATATATTAAATAAATAATCCTGGGCTTCCCTGGTGGTGCAGTGGTTGAGAGTCCGCCTGCCGATGCAGGGGACACGGGTTCGTGCCCCGGTCCGGGAAGATCCCACATGCTGTGGAGCGGCTGGGCCTGTGAGCCATGGCCGCTGAGCCTGCGCGTCCGGAGCCTGTGCTCTGCAACGGGAGAGGCCGCGGCAGTGAGAGGCCCGCGTACCGAAAAAGTAAATAAATAAATAATCCTTTCCTCTCTGAACCAAAATAGGAGTGAGAGTTTGGACGAGATGCCCTTGAAGGTTCTTGTTTATCCTTAAAATTCTATGATATAAAAAAAAAAAAAAAAAAATTCTATGATAACCATTAAAAAGTTAAATACTGCTTTTTTATTTCTATTAATTTGAAAACAAAATTAAAGTCTGATTAGGGACTATACTTTACTTATTGCCAACTTTAATATAAGCAGAATACCTGGTGATTCTTCATTTCTTCTTCTCTCCTTTGCTGAAGTTGCTTTAATTGCACTTGGAGCTGATTCTCCACTTGCCTCTGCTTGTCCAGGACCTCCTGGTAACGCTCCTTCAACAGGGTTCTCTCTGTCATCATTTTATCCTATTGGTAACAACAGATGAGAAGTTTAATTCGCCAATTTCATTGCAAGAAACATTCACCATGTCCCTGCTCAAGGCACCATGCAGGGCGCTATGGCTGCAGTGTCCGATGCTGTAGCTAAATTAATTAGAATAAGCAAATGTAAACATCCAGCTCTTCAGTCACCTTACCACATTCCAAGTACTCAGTAGCTACATGTGAGTAGTGGGTACTATACTGGACAGCACAGATACAGAACACTTCCGTCGTTAAAGGAAATTCTATTGTACAACACTGCGCTAAGATGGAGGGTGGCAACCTATGGCGTGTGGGCCAAATCCAGCCATCAACTATTTTTGTTTTTAAATTTTATTTATTTATTTTATTTTTGGCTGCATTGTGTCTTCATTGTTGTGCACGGGCTTTCTCTAGTTGTGGCGAGCGGGAGCTACTCTTCATTGCAGCGCGGGGGCTTCTCATTGCGGTGTCTTCTCTTGTCGCGGAGCACAGGTTCTAGGTGCGCGGGTTTCTGTAGCTGTGGCACACAGGCTCAGTAGTTGTGGCGCAAGGGCTGAGTTGCTCTGTGGCATGTGAGAGCTTCCCAGACCAGGGCTTGATCCCATGTCCCCTGCATTGGCAGGCAGATTCTTAACCACTGTGCCACCAGGGAGGTCCCACCGTCTGTTTTTATAAGTAAATGTTTTATAGGAACACAGCCATACCCGACAGCTGGCTGGCTGCTTTCACACTACAACAGCAGAGTGGAGTGGTTACAAAAGAGCACATATAGCCCACAAAGCCTAAGATATCTACTAACTGACCCTTTATAGGCTAATTTCCCTGCAGTAGGGAATAAGAGAAATAAGGTATTTTATCTATTAGGAGGAAGAAGAACGAGCAAAAACAAAGAACAGATCAACTACTCAAAATGCATCCAGAAACTGGACTCCTTACTGGTCATTAGCACTACAAATTGGCAGATCCACCAAAGAGTTCTGGGGCACTTGGTATTCAGATTGGTCAAATCGGCAAGCTCTCATATAAATAGGGAGCAGGAGTAAAGCTTCTGGGACTTCCCTGGTGGTCCAGTGGGTAAGACTCCACACTCCCAATGCAGGGGGCCCGGGTTTGATCCCTGGTTGGGGAACTAGATCCCGCATGCAGGCTGCAACTAAAGCTCTCGCATGCCACAACCATGACCCAGCGCAGCCAATAAATAAATAAGTCAATAAAAGAGGTGAAGCTTCTAAGGGTCACAGTTCAGCTCTGCCTCCCCCACATTAATAAATCAAGAAAAGTAATGATTACATTTCAAAGGAACACTAAAACTTAGAGGGTCAATTTAAAGCACATTTGGTATAAGGTAACCAGTGTAAAATTTAAACAGAGCATTAAACTGAATTTGTTCATTAGACGATAACTACTTTCAAAGAAAAGAAAGGTTTTAGAAGTGAATAGGGAAAAACTTATCACACTATGATAATAAAAAAATAAGCTCTCAAGATGGGACTTTAGCTTTGGGATAAGCTAGTCCTTAGTCCATGTACTGAAATGTAACTAAATCTCCCTAAACAGATGACACCTTAGCATCATAACTTTAAAGGGATTCTGAACCTGAGGTCTATGGATAGGTGTGTATAAAATTTTTTGAGATGAGAATTCAAAGTTTTCAAAAGATTCTGAAAGAGGACCTTAACCCAAGAAAAATTAAAGGTTAAGAACCAATTGATGAAAACTAGTAGATTAGAGGATTCTTTTCTTCTCTCTCTACTTCCTTATGGGTACCTCCCTGTCCATAATACATCTTTTAAAAATTTTTATTTTATTTCATTTTTTTTTTGCCGTACGCGGGCCTCTCAATGCTGTGGCCTCTCCCGTTGTGAAGCACAGGCTCCCGACGCGCAGGCTCAGCAGCCATGGCTCACGGGCCCAGCCGCTCTGCGGCATGTGGGATCTTCCCGGACCGGGGCACGAACCCGTGTCCCCCGCATCGGCAGGCGGACTCTCAACCACTGCGCCACCAGGGAAGCCCGATAATGCATCTTTTTAACAACACAGAATGGGGAAAAAAACTAGTCTTCACAGAAAGAAGTCTCAAGGTACATACTATTAGTACATACAAATGGATGGCTTAAAGGCATACAGCAAATTACTTGATACAATTCTCATCTTAATAAGCCAAAGGATTACACATTGTTACTTTGTTTCATTGATGGTGTATTGGTCCTGAGAAGCAGGAGTCACAATTTCAAATGCAGGCAGTGGGCAATTACTGTAAATGCATGAAAAGGGTAGCAAGTAAAACAGGAGCAAAGTTCCCTGTATTGCCACTAAGCTTAATACCTGCTCAGTCCCAATGCCTTTTTAAAAGCATGTGGAGGGCTTCCCTGGTGGCGCAGTGGTTGGGAGTCTGCCTGCCGATGCAGGGGACATGGGTTCATGCCCCGGTTTGGGAAGATCCCACATGCCGCGGAACAGCTGGGCCCGTGAGCCATGGCTGCTGAACCTGCGCGTCCGGAGCCTGTGCTCCGCAACGGGAGAGGCCACAACAGTGAGAGGCCCGCGTACCGAGAAGAGAGAAAAAAAAAAAAAAAAGCATGTGGAGAACTCATTTACAACTAAGAATGTTAACCGTCTGTTATGCAATGCAAATGAAATACCATGTTCTACTGCTGTCAACTTACTATGGTGTTTTGTATTTTGGTTGTGTACTAAAATATAATCATATTGTGTTTTAAAAATAATAATAATAGGGACTTCCCTGGTGGTACAGTGGTTAAGACTCCACGCTCCCAATGTAGGGGGCCCGGTTCAATCCCTGGTCGGGGAACTAGATCCCACGTGCATGCTGCAACTGACGGTTCGTGTGCCACAACTAAGGAGCCCTGGAGCCGCAACGAAGGAGCCCACCTGTCGCAGCTAAGACCCAGCGCAACCAAATTAAATAAATAAATATTTTTAAAATAATAATAATTTAAAAAATTACAGCATGTGGGCCACACCACCACCCAAAAGAATACTGCCAAACAAAACACAACCCTGGGCCTCTTTTGGCCTAATGGCTTGCCAGTTTCCACCCCTGTTTCAGACTGATGCTAAAGCTTATCTATTACCTCTTAGTTGGCCCCTTCAATTGCTATATGGTCAACGAAACCCTGCCTTACAACTGTGGGGACCAAATAAACACTCCGTGTAAAGTGGTTAGAATAAATGCTCAAGAAAAGGCGACTTCTCCTCCTTCTCCTGGAGGTTCTCTCCTAGCCTGGTTCTCACCCAGCACATCGCCATCAGGTCTCTCATCTCTAGGATCTTTTTACTTGCCTGTTATAAATAACTCCTGAGTTGCTACTCTCTATTTAAAAGTTTTCATGTGGTTAATGTACTCCAATAACTTACTTCTTTCCATCTGCCCCTCAATTTCTTCAACTTGCACCAAATATCCACTTTCTTACCTGGTTTTCCTCTTTATTTCCATTCAATTAACATATCTTACTCTAAAGACCCCTTCCTGAACTTAGGGTGCCTTTTCTAGCATTATCCTTCCTCTTGAAAAATGAACATTCAGATATCCACACACTTACAGGGTGGAAGTTTTACCACAAAATGCCAGGGAAAGATCAAGGGGACCACTTTAACAAAAATAAATGTGAAGTTCTCTAAGTTTTAAAAACCAATTACCTATTTTAAAGTAAAAAACAGATTTAAAAAGTGACGCTCAAAAAAAATAATAATAATTACCTAGGCATAAAATTGGAAGATACAACTAAGCAATACATGAGAAAAAGACCTGATGGAGTAAAAGTGAAAGCTCCACAGTGTGACGATGTCAGCTTAGGAAATGGTGTGTAGAATGTCATCACAGAATGACACAACAGTTCCATTGTATAGTGAAGTAATTACACTGTATGTGCATTACTACATTTAGCTCTCAGGATCACATTGCAAAAGAAACATTGAGAAGGTGTAACGTGTCTAGGTGAAAAAGTAACCAGGTTGAAGAAAAGACTGAAAAATATATCATATGAAGAAAAGAAGAATGTTAAAAAAACATCTGGGGGGCTTCCCTGGTGGTTGAGAGTCCGCCTGCCGATGCAGGGGACACGGGTTCCTGCCCCGGTCTGGGAAGATCCCACATGCCACGGAGCGGCTGGGCCCGTGAGCGATGGCCACTGAGCCTGTGTGTCCGGAGCCTGTGCTCCGCAACGGGAGAGGCCACACAGTGAGAGGCCCGCGTACCGCAAAAAAAAAAAAAAAAAAAAAAAATATCTGGGGATGTTTCACCTGGAAAGGTTCAGACTTAAAGGATAAGAGGAAAAAGCATTTAAAAAAACATTTTGAATATATTTTGGGCTAACAAGTAAAGGGATTTAGATTTACTCTACGTAGCTCAAGAGAGAACTATAACAAGAAGTTTTAGTGGTTCTGTTCTCACCTCATAATAAGATCTAACAATAAGAGCTATTTTCAAAATGCAATATGCTGATTCATGAGTAGTAAGCTTCCCATCTCTGGAGGTGATCAAGTAGAAGTTAGCTGACCATCTGTCAGGGATTTTATAAAGGAGGTTCCTGCACCTTTTCCAACTGAGATGATGTGACTCTAGATCTTCTGCATTAATGGTTTCATACATGAACAATTGCAGTTTAACTACTTACCAGATTCTTTTCAATATCTTGATCTGTGTTTACCTCTGAATCAGCCGTCTTAAAGTCAGTCTATAAAGAAAGAAACAATTATATTCAGAACTGTTCAGAGACATTCTAAAAGGCAGAATTGCTCTCGTCCTTTCACCGAGAAATCTGCCACAAGGAACTGAGAAGTTAACTTTTTGCTCTCTCCCCTTATCAGCTTCATAGCAAGAGAACTGTAGTTCTGGCAAATGTCCACTGACATCCATGTAGCATGAAGCATTTACCCCACAAAATAAGCTGAACAAGACCCAACAACTGATGGAGAGACAAGCTCGAGACTCAGATAAGAATTTTGGCCCCTACAATTTACTGTGCTCATCCTTCCTGCTACAAAAAAGCACACCAGTCACTAGAAGGCAGGATACCCCGTACTTCCTAAGATGTAGGTCAGAGAATTAACAAGGATTCCTCCTGCAAGGTCGAAGATAGGAAATATGAATGCTAATGACCTACGCTCATCAATTACTCAGTGAAAGTGATTGTATGTAGGTCATGAAGCTCCTGGTCACCACGATTAGACACGGGCTGTTACTTATTGAACACCAGAATGAAGTCATCACAGAGCACCGTATGAAAACAGTATGAGAGTTGCCAGTAAAAAAACGAGACAGAGTAGTTCTCCACCAACTATGAAGAAATATCTCCTGCCCTCAAAAAAAAAAAAAAAAAAAAAAAATTAAAAGCCCAAATTCCGTTTTAGTAGTAGAAACTTGATACTTGACCTGGACGGCAATGTTCTGAGAAAGCTTCAGGGAAGAGCTATCCTGATCATCATCCTGATCCACTCTGACTCCTTCAACCCCATTTGCTGGAGGCACCACAGGTGGGAAATCCAAGCCTGTGTCCCTGCTCCCTTCCTTTAGGATGGAGGCTTGCGGGGCCTTCTCTTCAGGACAATTCCCGGAGGCAAGCTGCTTTGTATCGCACCCTGCCTTAAGAGACCGAGTG
This sequence comes from Phocoena sinus, assembly GCF_008692025.1. NCBI lineage: Eukaryota > Metazoa > Chordata > Mammalia > Artiodactyla > Phocoenidae > Phocoena > Phocoena sinus. Next base: position 15,192,896 of record NC_045770.1, read on the forward strand.
GCGGGGTGGAGGCTCTCCCGGAGGCGTGTGTCCCCCTCCTCTCCCGCTGTGCTGGCCACGTCCTTCAAATCAGACTGAGACCCACCGCCAGAGAGACAAAGGGCCGTGGCTATCAAGTTTTCTCCTAAAGCCGCCCGGTGCGCTGCTGAAGTGTCACCTGCTGATGAACCAGGATTCTGCTCTGGGTGTTCCAAATGGGCATTTCTGCTATTCTCCTTGGTTATCGTTTGGTTACTTACACTCGACAGAGGCGAGTTCTTGTGCTTCTGTGCAGGGTCTTTGGGGCTATCAAAAACATAAGATAAAAGGTTTCTCTCTTCACCCAATCTTAAAGAGGCTTAAATATATAATACTTTTCACATAACCACTAGAAGAACAAAACGAGACTATATAAACCCCTCCAAATTAGCCAACTGAAAAGGAACTTAGTTTCCACCCAGTGATTCCTGTCCCACATGCAGGGAGTATGGTGTGGTGGTGAAGAAGCTGGGTTCAGGAGACAGTCCGCAGTGAACGGTCACACAGAAATGACGCTGAGGAGCCAAAGGTTTGGGGGGATGCAGGTGAAACAGCCTGCCGTTACTTAGAATATTTCATTTAGGTACATGTACTAATTTTGTTCCACATATTTTAATAAATAAAATATTGACTGAGAAATATTGTTTTAAATTCCACTCTCGTTTCACAAAAATAATTTTCATTCAAATTCATTTTACAGATCTTTGACCAGAACCACCAACAGCTTTCCAGAGCATAGCATCTTCACTTCAAGTTGCCTGAAGTACAGACGATTTTGAATCCAAAATTGAAGCTGTCAGCAGAACTTTTACCCCAGATAACAAATACACACACATGTATACACTGAAAGCGTTGTTTTATTGTTTGCTACAACCATTTACCATACTGCTTTTAAGAGATCTTCAAAACCTATTTACAATGACATCCAACATTCACGACTGTAAGTCTTTTACCAGGAATAATGTGTGTTAAATTCCTTTGCTATTAAAAAAAAAAACAACTGCTTCTGTCAACTATGCCCTTAAGGACTCCAAACTAGTACTGACTGAGGCTTCAGATCATTGTGCCTTCCTTTCCTCAATAGTACCTACTGTTCAAAATAAAACAACAGAGACAGAACCTTGTGACATGAAAAATCTTTATAAATATTCTAAGCTGATTCCTTGCTGGAGGTTAAGTGGTGGCGGGGTGGGGGGGACACTTAATTATAAATTTGGGCAGATACAGTACGTGGGTGTGAATCCTGACTCTGCTATTTACTAGCTGTTTAACTCTGGGCAAGTTACTTAACTTCATTTGTAAAACAGAAATAATATTACCTACCTAATAAGATTATTGTGAGGATTACATGAGATAAAGCATCTGGTGTATTTAGTTCTGGCACACAGCAAACACTCAATAAACCTTAGCTGTTATTATTATTACTAGTAGTATGTGTCTGATTTTATTTATAAAATGAAGATCCAAGTTTATGGTTAGGTTTACTTAACATTTTTCCCCATTACCCACTTAATAACAAGTAACAAATAATAAATACAAATGTAACAGATTTGTTACATTTATTAAGCACGCTGGAGTCAGACGAGCCTGGGTTCAAACACTGACTCCAACATAGCTTGGTAACCTTAGGCAAGTTACTAACCTCTCTGTGTCTCAAGTTCTCTCACCTATAAATGGGAATAATAGCATTAGCACCTACTTGCTGAGATTGTTGAGAGAATTAAATGTGTTAACACATATAAAGCTGCTAGCACAGTGTTATCTATTGTATTAGGTCCTAGGTACTCTACAAAAGAGTTGAGGTAGGGGACTTCCCTGGTGGCACAGTGCTTCAGAATCCACCTGCCAGCACAGGGGACACAGGTTCGAGCCCTGGTCCAGGAAGATCCCACATGCCACGGACCAACTAAGCCCGTGCACCACAACTACTGAGCCTGCACTCTAGAGCCAGCGAGCCACAACTACTGAGCTCGCATGCCACAACTACTGAAGCCTGCATGCCTAGAGCCCATGCTCCGCAACAAGAGAAGCCACCGCAATGAGAAGCCCGCACACCGCAACGAAGAGTAGCCCCTGCTCACCGCAGCTAGAGAAAGCCCGCGCACAGCAACAAAACCCAACACAGCCATAAATAAATAAATTAATTAATTAAAATTAAATTAAAAAAAAGAGTTGAGGTAGGATACATAGTCAACCTAGTACAACATTATACATAACAATGCTTTAAGCACTGTAAAACAAGGTTGGGTATTCATAGTTCCTGTCCTCAAGAGTTTAGCTGGAAGGCGAAATACATACATGAAGCAGTAAGCCGTATTAATAAAGCTATCTATTTACCTATAGATAGACATAGATACATATACACGTGTCTAATACATTAGATATAATGTGTGTGTGTATATATATATATATATACACACATATATACACACACACACACAGATGTAACATATAAACATAGAGTTAAATAAACAGATAGTCCATGTAGGAGAAGGTGGGAAATATTTGCATTTTCAAATGAGTTTGACCCCCTGTATTTTAATCTATTTATTCAACAAATAATTAGCATGCCTGCTGAGTGTCAGATACTGTGTTGGGTACCAGACATACAAATATAGATCAGATAGTCCCTACCTTTAAAGAGCTTCATCTAATGCAATGTCACTAGAGCCAAAAAGGGGAAAGACGAACTACACTTCTGTAAGAAGCCCATCTCCAAAGCCCTTTACCCAAATGAAATCTTCCCAGTTGAGAGTCCACACGTTACCTTAGACCATCTGGGAGAACTTCGTCTGGTTTGGAAGCACATACACTAGACGAGGATTCCGGAGGACTGGGAGCAGTGGCCACCACGCCAGCGACCTCAGATGCTGCCATCATGCTCTGCACATTCAGAAACAAAGTACAGGCTACAAGTTCCAAAATTTCAAAACAAATATATCTCACCCTCTCAGCATGTCCATACAACAGAGTCATATCAGGAAAGAAACACAAAGAAAAAGCTGGGCTCCAGAAGAAAACACTCAAGGGTATTCTCTAGTAGGATATTAAAAGAGCCATTACATGCAATAGGTCCCAAGGGATATCAATCCTCACGTCACTATATATGTACGTGAATGTATATATATACACGTATATATACACATATATATATATATATATACACACACACATATGTTCGCAAAGCTTTTTCACTTTAGGAGAAATGCAGTCTCACAGACCATGAGAATCTTCCAAATGATCCACATGCCTACCTACCTTGCCTAATATCATTTACAAAGGATGTGATGTGGGGCCTAACATCAATAATAGCTTACGTTTTAAAATCATTTTATGGCTGTTACATTAAAAGCATTCTCCATTAATTTGGAGATGTTCGTGTGAGAGAGAAAAAGCAATATTTTATTGGGCAATCCAAGTATCTTTCACTTTTACTCTGGGTTCCCCACAGATGGGAAAAGTCTGACAACCACTGACTGAGGAAAGTACAGACTCTTTAGAGTTACTAAAGGTGCCAGAGTATGAGAATCTTGGTTACTCCAGCATGAAAATGAGAAGCTGAAAAACACGGTAATCCAAGTAAGAGATGTTGCAGGACAAACTCACGCCTTCTATGGTGAAGAGGAAGAATAAAAATGAATATTGGGGCGGGGGGGGGGGGGGCGGGTGGTTGGTGGTGTAACACAGGGTTAGTTTAAATTCTTGTTTTTATTTTAATAGCATCCCAGGTACATCCCTGACCCTCCAAGAGCGCATAGGGCAGGCATGGAGGCTGGGCTGTGTCCACACTTCAGTCCCAGGCCGGAGACCCCCTGTGCCTCAGTTTCCCTCATCAAATTATACGAGGCTCCCAGGAGAAAACAGGCCCCAGATCGCCATTACTGCTCGCACAGGTGCAAACATCCTGCCCCTTCAGGGCCCGGGCCGGGGGTCCTTGGCGCCCGGGAAACGAAACCACAGGGCACGGGTCCTACGTGCGACTCCGTGGCTGAGAGCCCAAAGGGGAGAGGGACAGGGACATCTGGCAGGAGGCTTTAAGTCGAAGGAGCCAAGGGAAGCCCCGCACCGCAACCCGGCGGCGACCAGACGGCGACGCTGGGAGCGACGGGTCCTCGGGGGGGGGAGATCGGGGGACGGTCGCGAAGGGGACAATGGGGGGAAGCGACGCCGGTGGTCCCGGCCGCCCTCCACAGGGGGCTGGCCCAGCCTGCAGCTTCCTCCGGCCAGAGCCCCTCCGCACCTTGCCCTCGCCCCCCGCCCGGCTGCCACCCCCGTCCCACTTCTAGGCCGGGACCCCCGCCCCCCATCCCCGCAGCTCCCTCCACACCCCCCGCCCCGACCCCAGCCCCTCGAGCCGCAGCCCCCGCCCGCGCGCCCGCCCCGCACACACCTCCCGCGCCGCGCCCCCGGGAGGGAAGGGGGGGAGGGACGAGACTCACCTGAGCGGGCGGAGCGGGGGGAGGGGGCGGCCGAACCTGGGGGGAGGGGTCGAGCGCCGGCCCGCGCGCGACACCTCCCACTTCCGGCGGCACGAGCGGCGGGGGCGAGGCTCGGCCGGCAGAGGAGAGGCCGTGGTGGCACTGCGCCGCCCCCGACGGCGCCCTCTGGCGGCCGGAGCCGGCACCGTCAAGGGGTCGCGGACGCTGAGGAAGCCCCTAAGATACTAGTGGACTTCTCCCGGGGCGCAGGGACTAAGGGAGATGCGACCTCAAGAAGGAAGGAGACTTGGTGGAGGGAGGACCCCCTCTAGGAAGATTACAGGGAGAGTCGGGGTCATGACGATCAGAGGAAGAACAGGAACGAGGTGTTTTTAAAGGTCGCAACCGAGATGCCCTTTCCAGAGGACACCATGAAGGAGAGGACCGTCCCTATAGAGAAGGTCCCTCTTGAAGATGCCCCGAGAACTCGGGGCGGTGGGCCCCCGCGAGGAGCACCCACACACGCTGCTCTCTCAGTGGAGGATGCCCGAAGGAGCCGGCCCCCTACAGCCAGTTGCTCCCGGCTGGTCGGGCCGGCCGAGGGACCCGTCGCTGATTGGCTGCGCCGCTGGGCGGAAGTGATGCTACTGTCACTGGCTTCTCGGGCTCCCGGGAAGCCGTGAGTTTCCGCAAGGAGGCGGCGGCAGCAGCTGCGGCCAGGCGGGTGAGTTGAGAACTCGGTGGGGGCGGGGCATTGGAAGTCCGGGTGGCCTAGAACTTGGGGGCAGCCGGTGTCTGAGGACGAGGGAGCCGCACAGAGGGCGCCTTCAGTCCCGGCGTGGGGGAGCCCAGGGAGACGGGGCCACGGAGTCTTGGATCCAGGATAGTGTGGGTCCTCCGAGGAGAGGGGCACATTGAACGGGGCAGTTGAGGCCAGGGAGGGGGAAATCAATGAAACTGACCCCGGTACGCAGCCTGGTTTCTAGGAACAGGTGTAGAGGTTGCGAGGAGGACAGTCTCTTGGGAGCAGAATCTTGGACTCTGGGCTGCCCGTATCATTCCTCTTCTCTCTTGGCACCTCAGAGCTGTAAAGACACGCCTAGCAGTTGGGTGAAGTTTGAGATCTACTTTCAGAGGGTATTTAAGTTTCCTTACCCAGAAGCCTAGGGTGAGGGCTGGGGTGGGGTTAAGGTACTGCTCTGCCAGAGGGACTGGAGGATGTAGTGGTCAGGTTTCTCCTCTCTTCCGGAAATCTGTGGGCTCTACTGAGATTGAAGGAGCCTGCCTAGTTGGGTCACTATCAGGCTATCTAACAAGATTTTTGTATGCACACTGGGAAGGACACCTGAATATCTTGGGACAGTCGACGCTGCTGGAGCGCAGGGAGGAATTTGCCCGGGAACCTCAGAGGAAAAGAGAGGAGATATGTAGATTTGGGGAGGGAAATGTTAGGTGGCGGAAGCCCCCTTCTCCCTTTCCAAAGAGACTTCGGTAAAATACCCATGTTATGTAATGTTTTGAGACTAATCCATTTGCATATTGGTGTGGGTACTAAGCCCTACCTCAAGGTGACCCCCCCTACACCCCACCCCCGTAGAGAGCAGATGCTTCTGAAGCCCAGCCACCAATAGGGACACACATGTTCTGTCACGTATTCACCTGTCTCTGTCCCCACAGTTGCCCACCAGTTCTCATTTGGCTCTTCTGTCAAACCATGGGTGGCAGTCCCAGGTTTAGAGCTTGAGCCCTCACTTGTCAGCCGACTTGCTGAGCTAGTGACTAAGGGTAGCCCTTTAGTGCTGCTTTCCAATCACCCCTTCTCCCCAGGGTGTCCACTTGCCTCTTAACGCCTGTTCAGTTTTGTTTGCATGCTCGGGTTTTCCCCATTTCACCTGCCTCCCGCCTACTCTTACTTCCCCTGGCATCCACAGGAACAGAAATCAGGAAGTTAGCTACCCCCTGGACTTCTAGGGAGCAGTACCACCTACTTTTTCAAGAGGGGTTTTTGCTAAGAGTTCAAGCGCTCTTCTAGGCATCTAGGAAAAAAAGAAAAGACGATGGCCTGACGTTTAGGTCGAGAAGTACGGTTTCTGGGTTATGTACTGATCTGGCCTTACTGGACCAGTTCAGTTCTAGTCTGTGACCTATTTGGGATTCCTGGAAATGATACTTAGTCACTTGCAGTTTCTTTGATCACGGATCCTAGAGTTCGTGGCCAGCCTCTGCTTGCTCCGCTGGGTTTGGGAGGACACCATTTCTTGTTTTCTTGGGGCCTACAGGTCTGCAGTCTGTGCCTGGAGTCACCACTGCTCACAGCGAAAGGGATGCCTTTTCTCCGTTTGCACAAAATGAGCGTGAGGTGGTTAGCCAGACCAGGAGCTCAGCCTCACTCAGGGTCCAGGTGGGAACGGGGCCCCACTGCGGGGAGTTAGCCCTCAGGACAAGGGGACCAAGACGTCAGCTGGGGAAAGATTTCTGTCGTCTCTGAAGAAGGGAGGAGGGTCTCTTCTAAAGAACGGTCATGACTCTGCCAGGAATTTGCAGGAGTCCTGTGACTTTTGAGCCCTTTTCATGGCAACAGTGGGAAAGAGCAGCACGGTGCCTGTTAGCAGCTGTACATCCTGCTTGATTATCTAGTGAGGGACCCACCGGGGTTCGTGCTGGTCCACACTGCCCCTGGGGGCTTATCCCTGTTGGTCAGAGATAACTGTGAATAACAGGAGAGGATCACATGTTTAATGATTTAAAAGGCACGGCTTAGGGATTTCCAGGTGTGCCGTGTTATCGCGCTCTTACCTCTGATGTCCTTTCTCTTTGTCTGCAGCCTTCTGCTCTGATGCCCAAGGGGAGGCAGAAAGTGCCACACTCAGATGCCCCCCTGGGCCCCAGGCCCACTTGCCTCTGCCTGGAGCTAGCCGGGCTCTTCCTACTGCTTCCCTGGGTGATGGGCCTGGTGGGGGCAGGTGGGCCTGGGGCCCAGCGTCTGGAGGGGCTGAGCTGGGCGGTGCGTGTGGACAGCCCAGAAGGCGAAAGGGAAGAACAGTCGCTGGAGCAGCGGGCAGATGCCCTGGCCCAGGCGGCAGGGCTGGTGAATGCAGGACGCATCGGGGAGCTCCAGGGGCACTACCTCTTGGTCCAGCCAGCAGGGCACCGGCAGGCCCCGCAGGTGGAGGCCGTCCGGCAGCAGGTGGAGGCCGTGTTGGCCAGGCACGAAGCTGTGAGCTGGCACTCAGAGCAGAGGCTGCTCAAGCGGACCAAGCGCAGCGTCCACTTCAATGACCCCAAGTACCCACAGCAGTGGCACCTGGTGAGTCCAGCCCTGCAGCTTCTGGCTTCAGGTGGCTGGGCGGGGGGTACCCGGTGCTTTAGTGGCCTCTTGTCTGTGTTACTCTTCAGTGTCCCCATCCTTTGCCTGAGGAGACATTTCTGTGGGCTTCCACAGTGGGCTTCATTCTCGGGCTCCACCTTCCCTGTGCTCATATCCAGAGAGCCGGCGGACTGCAATGGCTGGGCGTGGGTCCTGGGACCAGGCTGCCTGGGCCGCCTGCCACTGACTAGCGTGTACCTTTGGGTGCACTGTTTAGCGTCTCCGTGCCTCAGTTTCCCTTTCTGTCAAATGGAGATTGTAATGGTTATGGTTATGGTTAAGTGAACTAATGTACTTGTGCCCACATGGGAAACACTTTACAAGAGTTAACTGGTAACGTTATATTGTACGGTGTTAATATAATGTATATCATATGGCCTACGAATTATATCATCCAACCCTTGACCCTAGCTACCTTCTCACCCTTGTTGCCTGTGAGTGATGCCAGGCTTTCCTGAGACCTAGGCTGTGGCAAAGCTCTCACGTGTCCCTCCTTAGCTCTGTCCCCACCTACCCTTATTGGTCTACAACCTCTCTCTGGCTCCTTGACGGTGGCCAAGAGTGCACAGGGGCAGCTCGCTGTAACTTGTCTCTCTATGGGCTATACTGCGTGTCACTGGATTCCCAGGGCTCAGAGAATAGTTCCTGACCCTGTCTCTCCTGCAGAATAACCGGCGGAGCCCCGGCAGGGACATCAACGTGACAGGTGTATGGGAGCGCAATGTAACCGGGCAAGGGGTGACCGTGGTGGTCGTGGACGACGGTGTGGAGCATACCATCCAGGACATCGCACCCAACTATGTGAGTGGCACTGGAACGACCCGAGCCACCGCCGGGCCTTACCTGATTCTTGATGTTCCCTCAGGCCTGTCCCCTTTCTTAGAGGTCATTGGGCCAAATAAAAGGGCCTGGAGGGCTTCCCTGGTGGTGCAGTGGTTGAGAGTCCGCCTGCCGATGCAGGGGACACGGGTTCGTGCCCCGGTCTGGGAAGATCCCACATGCCACGGAGCGGCTGGGGCCGTGAGCCATGCCCAGTGAGCCTGCGCGTCCGGAGCCTGTGCTCCGCAACAGGAGAGGCCACAACAGTGAGAGGCCCGCGTACCGCAAAAAAAAAAAAAAAGGGCCTGGAAGGTGGGATGGTGTTCTTCATCTACTCCTTTTCGCAGCCAGCCTTCCAGCCTGGTAGCTAAGTCACTGGACGTGGCTCCAACTCAGCAAGGGAGACACTTCCTGGTTCCTGCTGCCACTCCCTGCCCTGGGGAGTAAGGAGTGGCCCCTGCGGGCAGATTCCCTCTCTGCACAAGTTCCTTAAAGCCTGACTTTTAGGTAGCCCCAAACCTCTTTTATCCCAGGCTTCCCACACCATGGAAGCGGCTCCTAGGCACATCTGTAGTGGCCAAGAGAAATTTTCCAAGAGCTGCAGCACTTCTCAGTTTTGCCTCAAGGTGTCCTGTCCTCATATCTCACAGCCCATGTGGTTTGCAGAGATGGACCCACGGTGCTGGCTTAGAGCCCCCAAATCCCAGTTCCCCTCTCTCCCTGAGCTCCAAGACCTGACCCCTTGTAACCAGCGAGTGACCACATGCCCCGCCCGTTCCCCCACCTTGTTTCAGAGCCCCGAGGGCAGCTATGACCTCAACTCTAACGACCCTGACCCCATGCCCCACCCGGATGTGGAGAATGGCAACCACCACGGCACGAGGTGTGCAGGAGAGATCGCTGCCGTGCCCAACAACAGCTTCTGTGCCGTGGGAGTGGCGTATGGGAGCCGCATAGCAGGTACCTCCAGTCCAGCCTCGGTACATTCCTCCTGTACAGCTGTCCATCCTCTGTCCCTCCCCCGTGAATTCCAACCCGACTTTATTTCACTCTCAACACACAGCAGAAAGCAAAGGTTAAGCTTCTAAGTAGGTATCTGCAGGACATATCGGTTCATTGATTTTTTTTCAATGCACTGTGTTTCCAACATGTTTTTAGCAGTGAACCCCACTGTATAAAACAGCTGAAAGTATGAAATGCTCTGGATGGGAGATGGAGGCCCGGGCCCCACCTACTCAGACAGCTCCTCCCTTTTTCTGATCACGGTTACGCCCTGTCAATGCTCAGTCCATTGTGATGATAACTCCTTATCCTCATCCATGCTGTATTTGTATTTTAATGGTTTACCAAGTGCCTCCTGGTCTGCCCTTCCTCCGTGACCCCCGTGTGTCTGTGGAGGCCCCTCTCCCTTCTCCCAGCTCTCCCGTTCCCAGCCCTTCTGATGGTCACCGTCTGCTCTCCATCCTTTCAGGAGAGCGGAACAGCCCTGGCCCCCGCTGGGGTGGTACTGCGGCTCCTCCGCCTCTCGGTCTTTGTCCATCGAGGCAGAAGGTGAAGGGAATGCATGGAGACACGCTGTCTGCGTGATTCCTCATAAATGCTTGGGACCTGCATTTCCGAGGTTGGAATAGATTGGCTGTATTCCTCTTACACTCCAGCAGAGGTCAGCAGCCCTCTCTGCGAATGGGGCTACAGAGGGAGCCAGAAACCTTCAGGGCCCAAGTCCCTTCTGAAAGCTCCATTCCGCCCTATGTGGTCACCAGGACGTGACCCACCCCATTTTATTGGGTGAGATTAGGCATCCACGAGAGGAGTAATTCTGATGAGTACCATCTATTGAATACCCTCTGTGTGTCAAGCACCACTGCAGTGTTTTACATGATTAAGGATGCACATAAGAAGGGGACCTTGGATTCCCTACGTTCTAGGCTCTGCATCTTCCCACCGGACCCCAGGATCCTTAAAGTCTAAGATTTAGCATTATGTTAAAAAATATTTCTGGACAGGTACATGCACATGGTATAAAAATTCAAAAGACCCAAGAGTACTTAGAGGAAAAGTAAGTCTCCACAGGGGGGCCCCCCAGCACCCAGCTCCCCGTCTAGGGGACCAGCATTATTGAGGAGCCGGTATGGCCTTCACCGCCTAGGTATCCGGGTACTGGATGGACCCCTGACAGACAGCATGGAGGCTGTGGCGTTCAACAAGCACTATCAAATCAATGACATCTACAGTTGCAGGTGAGGCAGAGCCAGGAACAAGGTGAGGGGGCCAGAGGCTCGGGCACTGGGCGAATCCTCCAACTGAAGAACAGCAGGATGGGCTGACTCGGGCAGGTCCCAGCAGGGCTCTCCCCACTGGGTTCAGCCTGTAAGTCCACTGCCCTCATTTCTCCAGACCCCCAGCGTCTGGGTTCTCAGCCTTAAGCCCCTTGTCACCCCAGTAATCAGGTTCCCACACGAGGAGTGCTCCATCCTGCCTCGTGTTTATCTGTTTATCAAACTCAGAAGGCTCTGGAAGAAATTGGGCATTCCTTTCTAACCACAGCAGAGCTGGACACCCAGCACCAGGCCCCATCACACCACCCCCCAGAAACACACCTGCAGCTCCAGGTTACGGTTATGGAGGGGAGGGGGTGTTTGATAAGGAGGGGCTGAGGCTGGGCTGCCCCCCAGCACTGATGGCCCCTGCTCTTCCCCAAGCAGTGTCTCCTGTAAATGCATGGCATTATCCACATGGACATTTCCTTTCAGAGAAAGAATGGAGAACTCCTCAGACCCGAGAGCTTTCACAGATACTCCCTTCGCCGGTGCTCTGCCATCAAGCCTAGCGTTAGATCCCTAGGTCCCATCCATCTCTACCAATCTGTACTCCCTGGGGACCTGAGAAAGGGTTTTTAGGGTCAGGTTAAAGTAGTCCTAAACTGGGAAAGTTTCCAAGGACAAGAAGAACTTTAGCACGTACTTCTGTTTTCCACTTTGGAGTGAGGGCTGGACCTTTGACCCCTATGTCCTTTCATCGTGGGAGTCCGGAGCTGGAGCCCTTGGGAGGAGAGGAAGGGCCCAGGCGGAGGGACGGCCGGCTGAGCCTGGGGGGCCCGGGTGGGCAGCCACAGCCTGGCTCTGGCTCTTCCCACTGGGTGTCTCTCAACAGCTGGGGACCAGATGACGATGGAAAGACGGTGGACGGTCCCCATCAGCTTGGGAAGGTAATTGGGGACCGCGTGGAGACTTTGGAGACCTAGGACCCCCTCTTCATACCGTTCCTGGAACTGCTCCCACCCCACCCCCATTTGCAGGGCCAGACCTACCATGTAGCCCGGGCACCTCCTTTGGGAAGAGCGCTGCTGACCTGGGGTTGGGGGAGTGTGGAGGATGTTCTTAGAAATGGAGCAGTGCTTTGAGATTGTTTCGCTCTGGTTGTGTGCTTGGCTCCCCATTTCTGGCCCTACCCTCTCTGATAAGCAGAGCCCGTGCACCATACAGCTGTTCCACTAACAGCCTCTTCCCCTTGAGTCCATCTTTAAATCTGTTTCTCCCATGTCCAGTGCCCTTGGCTTTTTTTCTTTTCCCTCTAGAAGGGGAGGAAAGAGTGAGCGGCATGGAGGTTGGGGTCTTCCTATGAACTCCTCAACTGACCTGGACGTTTTGCCCCTCAGGCTGCCCTGCAACACGGGGTGATCGCTGGCCGCCAGGGCTTTGGGAGCATCTTCGTGGTAGCCAGTGGCAATGGGGGCCAGCACAACGACAACTGCAACTACGATGGCTACGCCAACTCCATCTATACAGTCACCATAGGTAGTGGCCTGGTGGCCCCGGGTGTGCGTGTGTGCTCATGCCTGTGTGTGTGAGAGAGAGAGACAGTCGTGACGGGACCGTGTATGTGGGTGTGCCCCCAGCTTCCACGGGTCCGTCTAAAGGTGTATGCACGATCTTCTCTTCTCTTCAGGCTCTGATAGTAAGAAGGGACTAGCCCTGCTCTCGGAGGATGTCAGGACTTCTTTAGAAGTCATACCCCGGAGCGCTTTCCGCCCATCATCTGGGATACCAAGCCCCGCACCCGCCCCCACCCCCCACCCCCCGCCTCCATCCCCACAGCTGCTTAGCCCTCTGCTTTGGCCTCTCTTCCATGGGTCCCTTCGCTCCTGCTTGAAGCCTTCCCTGACCCCCAAATGCCCTTTACTTGTGCTCCCTCCCATAGCATTTACCATCCCGGTTGTTTTCATTTACTTACCCGACCTCCTCCCTGACTGTGGGCTCCTTGAGATCAGGTCTGTGCCCTTCTCCCATGGCCCCCATGCCTCACACAGTGTGCGACTTATGGTAGGTAATTGATAAATGTTGAGGAAAATGCATGTGCGAATGGATGAGTAGGTATTGAGGTGGAACGCCCCCCAGATTCACCCTGGAGCCTGTTGAAAGAATGGTCTTAGGGCGCAGAATACCCTCTGCCATTTGAGGCTGCCTGTCCTGGTGAGGAGTGTGGGTACTTGAAGGACTTGGACCACTGAGCTCATTTTTTAAACTCAGGACAACCCCCCAGGTGATAACTCAGAGATGACTCGGATGTTTTCAGGCCCTTGTCTCTGCCCCCATTTCCCCTACTCTGTCCCCAGGTGCTGTGGACGAGGAGGGACGGATGCCTTTCTACGCCGAGGAGTGTGCCTCCATGCTGGCGGTCACCTTCAGCGGTGGGGACAAGATGCTCCGGAGCATCGTAAGTGCCCCGCGCCGGGCCCTCCACTCCCTGCCCGGGCCCTCGGGTTCCTCTTCCCTAGCAGATCTGTGTCCCTAAGGGTCTGCCCCTGTTGGAAGAATGGAGCTGAGGACTCTAAATATATCTGTGTAAAGTGGTTTTATCTTTAAAATTTTAACTTACAAATATGCATGTTATCGTAGGAATCACTATCACATTGAGTAAGTATCACATTGATTGAAATGTCTTCCTTTGGTAGAACATGGTCTTTGGCTAAATTTCTGTGGCCTTTATAAAAAAAAGGCTCATCATTCCGCCGCTGTGCAGCCCTTATGTAAATACTGTGAGCTCTGTTCCTGTTCATCCTTGGGAGTAAAGCTAGTGGTTGTCGGCACGGAACGGGCGGGAAAAGGAGTCAGGAATGTCTCAGTCAGCCCGAGAGACAGCTCTTTCCTTGGAGCTGGAACTGGAGCCACAGCAAACAAGAGGTCGGAGCAAGGGAGTGGAGTTTCTCAAGCTGTGGGAACCTGTGAAAGAATTCAGGGTCCCGTGCCTACACCCAGCTGACTGAGCTTCATCCCGTCATCCTAGAGCTCCCTGCCTGTCCCCAGTGCCCCGAACAGAGTGATACGGGGACAAGGGGCTCTCGGGCAGAGCTGGGCTGCAGCCAGGTGGTGTCACATTTCTCCAGTGGCCCTGGGTTGGGAGCGCTCTCCAGGGCCATTGGGAATTAGGCTGCTTCCTCTGGGTCAGATTCACTTTCCCAGAGACTGAAATTCTGTTTTGCCACTAAATGACTTTGGTCAGCACAGTGTTTTAAGGCTCAGGGCCCGGCGACCCCAGCCCCTTTCCCCACCCCGAGAGAAGAAAAAAGGGAGCCGACTAAAGTAAGTGGGCAGGAGGGGGTCTGGGTGCAGAGGGCACCGCCCACGCCCACCCCAGGCCAGGCTGGGTTGGGAGGACGAGCAGGAACATCCTGGCAGAACTCTCGGGAACCCGCTCGACCCTGCCCCGGCGAGGGACCGCGAAGGCTGCCAAGCATAATGGTTCCTTTTACTGTGCCCTGCCTGCCTTTCTCCTCCTGACGCAGCTCCGCATCTCACCCCCACCCCTACCACGTTCCATCTGAGCTATAAATTATCCGGAAATGAAAAGAGAGTTTGTTTAGCCAGGCTCCCATCTTTGGGACGCTCTTGCCTTGGAAACCAGTTGCCAGTTTCTGTTCAATGACCAGCTCGGTGGGGCTGTCTTCCTGAGGGCGGGCACGGAGGTACAGGCTGCCCGGAGCCCTTCCCGGCCCTTTCCAGTGGCTGCCTGGGGCTCCTGCCACAGGCAAGTTCACGGGCCTCACAGCTATACACTAGACTGTCACTGTGAGGCTGTTTCCGTAGCAGGAAAAATCAACCTGCTCCCTGGCACAGACCAGGCTTTCCACCCTCACTGAGACTTCCACTTGGAGAGTTTTTGCCGCCTCTTCCATGCGCACGATGTCTGAGTGAAAATGACATCTCTTGGCAGCCTCTGTAACAGCTGGAAGGCGAGCAGTGAGGACAGTGGAGAAAGGGCAGCTCTTGGGAGAAGTTAGCACCTTGGTATCTGACCCAGGAGAGAAGCTTGGAAGAAGATTTTCTGGTCTTAGCATGGGCACCGCGTGCCAGATCCGGAGGGCCATGGCCCGGAGCAGGTTTAGGCAGGGCCCCCCTCGGCTAAACCCTCTGTGGCTCCAGGGTGGATTCGAGCATGAAAAGAACTGGATGCCAGACGGATGCTGTGTCTCCCTGACCCCCGCTCTCACCTCCCACCTCAGGACCACAGGTGGAAAAGGGGGGACTCGTGGAAACCACCCGAGGCACCAGGCCCAGAGCAGGGAGGCAGGGAGGCCTGTGGATCGCCCCGGGCCAGGGTGGACAGGGGGTGTAGATGCTACACCCATGCTGAGCCCACGGGTGGACAAGGGGACAGCTTCCTCTCCCTGGGAACACACTCCCTTTGTTCGCACGGATGTCACTCCAGGCCCTGTCGCTGAGCTGCCAAGTTGGATTTCCTCGACTGGTGCCGTCACTGTTGTCCCCGCTCCAGCTGGGGCCCAGGAGCTCCCGGCCACTTCCTCTGTCTCCAAGGGCTGCGGGGGCTGGAGGGGCGGGGCTGGGGTTGGGTGGAGGATTTGGGAAGGGGTCACCAGAGGAGCCGGAATCAGGAAACCATCCTCTGCACGTGAGGCCTCTCCCCTCTCTCCAGCTCCTTACCGCCCCCTCCCCCACAGTAACCAGACCCCCAGAGTAACTTTTTAATTCTTCTCAACTCTCCAGAGATTCTCTTGTTAGGCGAAGAAGGAGGAAGAATCTCCTTCATCCCGACCTGCTAGACATTCAGCTCTCGCAATGGAAGGGCCCCCGGAGGCTTGGGCTGAGGCCCAGCCCCGCACCCCTCCCTCCACAGCACCTGGGAACCGTCCCTAACCCAGTCCTCGTCCTCTCCATTCCGCTTCCCAGGTGACCACAGACTGGGACCTTCAGAAGGGCACAGGCTGCACCGAGGGCCACACGGGGACCTCAGCCGCGGCCCCTCTGGCAGCCGGCATGATAGCCCTGATGCTGCAGGTGCGGCCCTGCCTCACGTGGCGTGACGTCCAGCACATCATCGTCTTCACAGCCACCCAGGTGAGATCCTCGCAGGTGGACAAATGGCCTGGCCCAGCCCACGTCAGACTTTCGGTCCCAAGGACTTGGAGGTTTCAGATTCTAGGTGTCCCAGACGTTAGGTGCCAAATCCCGTCCAGAGTTGCATGTGCACGGAACAAGTGTGGGGACCCCGTCAAGACCACAGACCTAAATTCACTCGCACCTGTTCTGCTGCTGCCCTTTTACCTGCAAAGGGGAGCTCCGGCTGGGCTCCTGACTCAGGAGCCTGTGGCTCCTGGCTCCCTCTCTAGAAACGGGCCTTTGGGCTGGTGACATCACAGGCCTTTGCCCTTTTGTCCCAGCTTTCCTTGGGAAATCCATTCCTAGCAGCCTTGGTGGGAGAGTCTGGACTGGATCAGCTAGCAGGGCGAGCAGGGAAACTTAAAATCCGAGAGACTAACCGGGACCCCCGTCCTCTCAGTATGAGGATCGCCGCGCGGATTGGATCACCAACGAGGCCGGCTTTAGCCACAGCCACCAGCACGGATTCGGCCTGCTCAATGCTTGGAGACTTGTGAACGCAGCCAAGGTGAATAGGTGTCCTGCGTGGAATGACGAAGGAGGTGGGGAGAATGCCTAAGACACTGCCTGGCACATCGCAGCTGTTTAATAAATGCTCGTTCATCTGAGACCCATTTTACAAGTGAGGAAGCAGGCTCGACACTATAATTAAAGTGGAGAGTAAATGGGACCTGAGTATCGTCTGGAGCCCTCAGGGTGCTCTGCCCCTCATCTGCTGTCCTGGACACAGCATTTCCTTGCTTTGGTGCCATAGGGAGCAGGCCAGGTGGTCCGCAGGAGCCTCGGGAGCGAAGGAAGGTGGTGAGGAAGGGGGAAATAAAAAGAGCAGTGCCCTAGGGGCCAAGTAGATGAGAGTGGGTGTGTGGGGTCCATCTTGTTTGTTCATTCGCCGTCCCCCCTTCCTTTCATAGATCTGGACGTCTGTCCCTTACTTAGCTTCCTACGTCAGCCCCGTGTTGAAAGAGAACAAGGCTATCCCACTGTCCGCCCGCCCCCTGGAGGTCCTGTGGAATGGTAAGCAGTCAGCAGAAAGGGGGTTAATCGTGGGCCTGAGGTTTGGGGCGGGGTGATGGAGAAGCTAAACTCATCCTCCCTGCCGGATCCTACCCCCTTCCTGTAGGAGCTGAGCTCCAGCCAAACCTGTGGAGTTTTCTTTGACCATTTTAGGACATGTTGTTGCTTCTGAGTTGGCTGGCCCCCCGGCTGCTTAAACGAGACCTTTCTCCTGAGTTATTGGTGGTGGAAAGGACTGCCGAGCAAGCGATTAGGAAGGCTGGTGGGAGGGCTGGGACTGGGACCTGGGAGACAAGGCACGAGTTGAAAGACTTTCCTTTGACTTCCATGCTAGGAACTTGCCAGACGATTCTCTGCAACCCGGTGGCCTTTGGATGGAATGAGGGAGTTGAGAATGTCTTCCTTTGATTCTCAGGCTTGTCTAATACAGAGAGAGTCAGCTGGGGCCTGTAGGGGGAGGACAGAGGAGTCCCCAGAGGGCTCCCTAGACTGTGGTGGCCCTCCCTCTGCCCACGTGTCCATCACACCTGGGGCCGCTAGGACTATCTGAAGGGGTGAGGGCCGTGTGTTGTCAGTCAGAGATGTCGTCTTACGTTGAGCACAGAGGTTGAGCCCCTTCCCAGAGAAGAGGGCAGCTGGATTGGGACACTTGAACAAGAGGATCTTCTGTCTGCAGATTTCCTGGACTTCCCACTGGGGAGTTTTCCCTGTCTCCAGTTCCTTGGGGATTTTTTTCCTCAAGGATTTTTGACAGGCAGAGTTATTCACTAATTTTTATGGAGATTGAAGCATGTCATGCTTTGTACACAAATGGAACTGTTTTCGCATTTCCCATCCTCCTAGGAAGTGTTCAAACCACAACAGTGGCAAAAGGAGGAATGGCCAAAGATGGGAGCATGGAGGGGAGGTGGAGATGGCATCCCTGGGGTGGAGGTTTCACTGGGAATAGTCCCGTTGTCTCTCTCCCTAACCATGTCCAGCACTTGCCCAGTTTCCCCTCTACGTGGAAGGAAATCCATGGGCCCAGTTCATTGCATTTTCCGTAAAAGGAATGCTGTCTTGGAAAGGGCATAAAGCATCAGCCAAGGCAGAGAAGTGCAGGAACGTTCCCAGGAATGCAGTTCAGTAGGAATCTCGGGGCTTCGCACTTGCATGTCTTGGGGACAGTATGTCTTTTAACTTGTACCTCCCATCCAGGGCTGCTAACCCGCAATCGCATCCATCAAATGAGGGGGTCGACTTAGAGTCCTTCCCAGCTTCGTCATCTTCTGCTTCCCACTAACCAGGGATGTTCCCCGGCATGTCTAACAAACGTCCCTCGGTATAGAGGCGTCTGGCACCTGCTCGTTTGTCACTAGGAAGCAAGAGAAAGAAGGACAGGTTGTCCTGGGCAGAGGAGGGCGGGAGGTGGGATAGTGGGGAGAGAAGGATGGAGAGAAGGGAGGTGAAGACTCAGCGAGTTTTGCTAATGGAGCCCTTCGTTGGTTTGGAGGGCAGCAAGCGGACTGCTGATCTTCAAGGTCAGCAAAGGTGTCTTCCCCTCTGTCGTGACCCCATTCACCCCTGAGCAGACAGAACTGAAGGTCCACGCTTGTGGGCGTGCTTGGAGGCTGCAGAAAGTCCAGTTCACATAGAGCTGAGCATAGTCCCGGACAGTTAGTAAACCTCTTTCCCTATAGCCAAGGAACAGTCTTTCCCACCAAGACCTGGGCGAGTCAGTGTCCAAGGGCTGGAAGGTGAACTTTTTTGTAAGGTAGAAGGAACTGAACATCCCTGAGATGGAAAAGGGGTGCAATACCACTAAGACTCTGGAGCAGTGGTGTCCAAGAGAACGTTCTACAGTGATGAAAATGTTCTCTATCTGTGCTGTGCAATTCGTATGAGGTTATTGAAGATTTTAAATGTGGCTCGTGTGGCTGAGGAACTATGTTTGTGTGTTACTGTAATTGAATTTAAATAGCCACGTGTGGCTGGTGGCCACCTTCTTGGGCAGGGCAGCTCTAGAGCAAGACAGGAGGAGGATGTAGGGGCAAGGGGATTGACGCCCCTCGGTTCCTTTAGCTCTGACTCTGGGTCTGAAATCTCTACCAGAGGGTGGGAGGGAGGGCGGGGTTTGGGAGGAGTATCCAAAACACAAGGGAGCCTGTGTGTATTTACAGAAGATTCCCGAACACCACTTGCAATTACCCTTTTATCCTTGTTTGCAGCCAGTGCTGGTTCCCCCTCTGGCCATGCTTGAGTCCTGTTCCTTCCTGGCTCTGAATCTTCCTCTCCTGCCCAGTCTTTCTCTCCCCACTGATTCCTCCTCCTGCCTTCAAACACCCTCCGAGCATCTGTTAGGAAACACCTTTAAGTCTCTGCCCGCCTCCAACCAGTAACCTTTTCAAATGAATTAACCAAAGCAATTGCTCGCCTTTATCACACCCTCTCCACCGCTGAAGACTTACTCTATCACTCACAGTGCCCCTCTCCTGCTCAGACCAGGGGCCAGCTCACAGCCCATCCTTCTCAGCCCTCTTGTTCTCTGACTGGACTAACGAGACCTGTGTGGCAGCCTCCCTCTTCCTGTGGCTGCAGTGACCTCCTTTGCTCCATGGCCCTCTTCTGGCTTCTCTGCCCAAGGAACTTGGTTTTTCTGTTCGCTCTCCTCACTACTCCCAAACCAAGAGTGCCTTCTACGACTCATTCCATGTTCTTGACCCTCCCTCTACGTTTTCTTCCTCGACGGCACAGCTGTGTTTATGGCTTCCGCTGCCACCTCTCCACAAATGATTCCTAGATCAACATCTCTTATTCTGATCCCTAACCAGCGAGAGGGGTAGAGATTTTTCTGGCTTCTGCAAGATTATGGGCAAATAAATCCCTGGGATCTTCGGGGTGGGGTGGGGTGGGGGGAGGGCGGTTGGAAAAGACCGCAGCTTGCCAAAGGCAAAATAATATGATCATCATCAACTAAGATTTGAGTGTTTAGGTGCGAAGCACTGGCTTAAGGATTAACTCATTTAATTCTAATAAAACAGTTCTCGTGTTGCCACATGGCTGGCCACCCAAGTCGCTGTACACCCCAATAAGGAAATGCATGTAACGTGCCACTGCGTACACGTTACATGCTAACACAGACAAGCACTCGCGGGGCTCTTTTTGGATTCCATTCTGTTCTGTTGTGCTCTATAACGTGTCATTTACTCTCCGTTAGGCCCTTATCTTCCATGTTAACACTCTCCTTCAACTATGCCAGGAATATTTTCCTCCATCTTTCTATTCCTAAATCGCTGTGTGCTGTTGGATATCCCATCAGTACTTTACGTTTAAAATGTACAGCATCTTAGATTTCATTATCACCTATCGAAAGCCAGCTTGCTTTCCAAGTTTCTCTCATTTCTGTCTGTGCCATCACCATTCCCTAGGCTCCCAAACTTGAAACTCGGGAGTTTTCAATCCCACTGTATCCCTTGCCTCTCCCTAGGTCTTCCTCCAGCCCTCAGAATTTTGTCTTTCATTTATTTCTCTGAAATGTCTCTTGATTGATTGACTCATTCGTTCTACAAGTATGTGAGACCTGCCTCATCCCAGGCACTGTACTAAGTTCTAGGGGTTCAGAGATAAGACACGATTCCTGCCCTCAGAGAGCTGCTCCCAGTCCCTCCTGCAGGTAGAGCGCAGTGTTACAAGCACTGCAGTGGAGATGGCGCAGGTGCCTCTTGCCACCCCGGAAGACACAGGAGGGTTCTCAAAGCAACTGAGATTGACCCCGAGTCCCACCAGGTAAGCTAGCCGGGGGAAGAGGCGAGGAAAGGGACATCCAGGCAGCAGGGGCAACACGTGCAGAGTCGACGGTATCTTCAGGGAGCGCAAGCCACGTGGTGTGGCTGGAGAGTGGCTCCTGACTGGCAGAGGAAGACTGGAAACTCAGGTGGTAGGGCCACATGGAACTGTGTCTGCCATGGTAAGGAGTTTGGCCTTTATCTTGAAGTTTGTGGGGAGCCTTCGAGGTCAATTATCACCAATTGATGTTAGCAGTAAGGGAGAAGGAGAGCAGTCAGAGATTCCCGAGGCTTTACCTTTTAGAGATACATGGGAAATCTTCACTAATGAAAGGATATGATGCCTGGCGATTCTGTCAAAAGAATCTGGGGAGGGGCTTCCCTGGTGGCGCAGTGGTTGAGAGTCCGCCTGCCGATGCAGGGGACACGGGTTCGTGCCCTGGTCCGGGAAGATCCTACATGCCGCGGAGCGGCTGGGCCCGTGAGCCATGGCCGCTGAGCCTGCGCGTCCGGAGCCTGTGCTCCGCAACGGGAGAGGCCACAACAGTGAGAGGCCCGCGTACCGCAAAAAAAAAAAAAAAGAGAATCTGGGGAGGGGAGAAGTGGGGATCATCGATGAAATGAGATTGGCCATATATTGGTAGTTATTGAAGTGAGGTGTAGAGAACATCTGTTTTCTCCATTTATATAGGTCTGAAACTTTCTATAGTAAAAATTTATATATAAAGGTGTACGTATATAGATGTACATCTATATACATACACCTATATATGTAAAGATTTCTGAATTTTTAGCTGGAGTCATTGATTAGATGGTGGTGCCATCACATGAGATTAAGAACCCAGGAGGAAGAAGAGGTTTGGGCAAGGACTATGGAGTGTGAAGAGCTGAGGAAGAGAGTTTGGGCTCTGCTGTGTTTGAGGCTTCTATGCAGCATCTAAAGGTTGTATTCAGAAAGCAGTTGAATAAATAAGTTTGAAAGTCTAGACTGGAGGTAATGGTTTGGGAGTCACCCACATAAAAATGGAAGAGAAAGGTCTGGGAAAGAAGGAGATCACTAGGGTTGGGGGTAGACAAGGATAAAAGAGGACCTAGAACACAGGCTGACATTAAAGGAGTGGACAGAGGAAAGGGGCCTCAGAAGAAAACTGAGAAGAGATGCCTGAGGTTGGAAAAAAAACAGGAAGATGGTGTCACTGGAATCTAGGTTAGTTCTGATGGGAGTGGGCAAGTGGGCAAGGACTGAGGGCGTCCCTGGTTTATCAAGGAGGCCATTGGTGACCTTAAGAAGAATACTTTGGGACTTCCCTGGCGGTCCAGTGGTTAGGACTCCGTGCTTCCACTGCCAAGAGTACTTTGTTTCAGTCTATTCATGGGGGCAAAAGCTAGACTGCGGTGGGTTGAAAAATCCGTGGGGACAGAAGAAGATTCCTGGTTAAAGACGGTGAATTGAACACGCGCTTTTATCTCTGCTTACTCCCAAAACCTCACCAAAGTGAGAATAAAGGAATAAAAGTGGTATAAGCACAAGGACAAAGAGAATGAGAGACGAGACCACAGCAAAGGAGAGATTGCAGCACATTTTTGGAAGACGGAAAACGAGTGGAGAAGTGGGCAGGACTAAGAAAGTTGCAAACCAAGTACCTGTAAGGGTGAACCTAGGCAACAGGCTCGTTTCATGCCTCAGAATCTCCAAAGGCTCAGGACTCGGAGGCCCCATGCACTACAGAAGACAGAGATGAGGTGTGAGAGTAAAACGAGAGATCAATTAAAAGGCAGACTCCCAGGTGTCTTCTCCCATCCTTAGCAGCCTTATCCGGGCAGGAGTTGGGAATTTTATTCTCCAGAGCCCGGGGCCCCAGGTACAGCAGAAAATAAGAGACAGAGAGTGTACCTTAAAATGATAAACCATGGGGACTTCCCTGGTGGCACAGTGGTTAAGAATCCGCCTGCCAATGCAGGGGACACGGGTTCGATCCCTGGTCCAGGAAGATCCCACATGCCGTGGAGCAACTAAACCCGTGAGCCACAACTACTGAGCCCGTGCTCTAAAGCCCGCGTGCCACAACTACTGGAACCCGTGCACCTAGAGCCCGTGTGCCTAGAGCCCGTGCTCCGCAACAAAGAGAAGCCACCGCAATGAGAAGCCTGCGCACCGCAGCGAAGAGTAGTCCCCGCTCACCGCAACTAGAGAAAAGCCCGCACACAGCAACGAAGACACAACGCAGCCAAAAATAAAAAATTAAAAAAAAAAGATAAACCATGAACTATGACCGGGACACGTTACAGATAAACTAATTCTCATAGCTAGTAAATGGCAGAGCTGGGATTTGAACCCAGGCTGGGTGGCTCCAGAGCCCATGCCATTAGCACCAGCAGGCACAAGAGTTGAGAAAGGGTTTATTTCACCGGCAGTGACAGCACAGAGTCCTAACCACCGAACAGCCAGGGAATTCCCCGCTCTTTCTTCTTTGATCAGTTATCCACGCTCACATGGGCTTACCCTTAGAATCAAGCAGTTTAGCTGGGCTTCCTGTCACCTGTTTCTTCTTCCTACTCTGATTCAGCCTACTCACAGCTGTTGAGAGTAACCTTCCTGTAGCACTTTTTTTTTTTTTTAAACTCTGTCCTTGCTCGATAATCTCTAATAGCTGTCAGTTGCTTGTTTAAAGTAAAAATTTTAAAGCCCTTCCCATGCTAGGTCCCCTGCCCATACTTTCATATTCTCTCTGAGCTTCTTCATCTGTGAAATGGGGGTGCTGCTCTCTGCTTTGCCTGTCGGCATGAATTAATGAAAGGAAAGTTGCTTTGGAAAGAATCATTTCTCATTGCAGCCTAATTTCTTTTTTTTTTTTTTTTTTTTTGCGGTACGCGAGCCTCTCACTGCTGTGGCCTCACCCCTTGCAGAGCACAGGCTCCGTACGCTCAGGCTCAGCGGCCATGGCTCACGGGCCCAGCCGCTCCGCGGCATGTGGGATCTTCCCGGGCCGGGGCACGAACCCGTGTCCTCCGCATTGGCAGGCGGACTCTCAACCACTGCGCCACCAGGGAAGCCCAGCCTAATTTCTTAATATTCCCCAATTGAGGGCTTCCCTGGTGGCGCAGTGGTTGAGAGTCCGCCTGCCGATGCAGGGAACGCGGGTTCGTGCCCCGGTCTGGGAAGATCCCACATGCCGTGGAGCAGCTGGGCCCATGAGCCATGGCCGCTGAGCCTGCGCGTCCGGAGCCTGTGCTCCGCAACGGGAGAGGCCACAACAGTGAGAGGCCGTACCGCAAAAAAAAAAAAAAAAAAAAAAAAAAAAAAAAAATATTCCCCAATTGAGTCTTCCACTTCAGTAGTTTGGTGGGGTTTTTTTGTTTGTTTGTTTTGGGTTTTTTTGACTTTTTATTTTGAAATAATTGTAGATTCATAGGAGGTTGCAAAGAAATGTTCAGGGAAGTCCTGTGCACCCTTCTCCTCATGCTAAATGTCTTAATTCTAGGATAGTAGCAAAACCAAGAAAATGATACTGGTCCAATGCAGAGCACTTATTCAGATTTCACCAGTTAGACTCACATTTCTGTGTGTGTGTGTGTGTCTGTAATTTTACCACATGTATAGCCTTGTGTAATCACCACCACAGCCAATATCCAGAACCATTGCATCCCAAGACTCCTCAGTGCCACCCCTTTATGGCCACACCCATCCCCTCTGTACCATCCCTAGCACCTGGCAACCACTAATCTGTTCTCCATCGCTACAGTTACGTTATTCATGAATATTACGTAAATGAAATCACACACTGTGTATCCTTTTTTTTTTTAACATTTTTTTAAAAATATTTATTTATTTATGGCTGTGTTGGCTCTTTGTTTCTGTGCGAGGGCTTCCTCCAGTTGCTGCAAGCAGGGGCCTCTCACCATCGCGGCCTCTCTTGTTGCGGAGCACAGGCTCCAGACGCGCAGGCTCAGTAATTGTGGCTCACGGGGCTAGTTGCTCCGCGGCATGTGGGATCCTCCCGGACCAGGGCTCGATCCCGTGTCCCCTGCACTGGCAGGCGGACTCTCAGCCACTGCGCCACCAGGGAAGCCCCCAGGGAAGCCCCTGTGTATCCTTTTGATATTGGCTTTTTTTCATTCAGCACAATTTCCTTGAAATTTTTTCACTTCAGTAGTTTTTTTTCTTAATTTGTATTTCCTTCAGTATGAAACTTGTTCATGTCCACCTCTGCCTTTCTACATGCCATTTCCCCTTCTAGAATACCCTCTACCAACACTCTCCACCAATCGTATTCACTTCCTCCCTCTGAGTGTGTCTCACGGCTGCGTGCCTAAACCCATCTGACTCATCTCTGTTCTAGCATCAGTTACGTAGACCGCATTCCATATCATTTTCCACTTGCACATAGAAGGCAGAGACCATGTGCAACTTTTCTCTATATTCCCAGCAGCTAGCACAGTGCCTGAAATGTAGGAGGTACTCGGTAAATTATTTTTTGGGTGAGCGAATGTCGGAAATTGCTCCGTTTGGTTCTTCCATTGTGTCTTGGGTATGTGTTGTCCTCCCAGCTGGACTCTAAACTAGATTGTAAACTTGAAAGCAGCAACTGCATTCCAGTTACTAGTGTACACGAGGTTCAGTCAGGGTTGCCAAAGATGTTTGTATGTGTCTTCCATGAGTATGTTCCTTTGTCTGTTGGGGTGAAGTGAGGGCATAAGTGTTTGTGGGGCTGGTTTCCCAGCTGCCCAGCCTGACTTCCCACAGTCAGCAGGATGGACCTGGAAATGTCGGGGCTGAAGACCCTGGAGCACGTGGCCGTGACAGTCTCCATCACTCATCCGCGACGTGGCAGCTTGGAACTGAAGCTGTTTTGCCCCAGTGGCATGATGTCTCTTATTGGCACCCCCCGCAGCTTGGACTCGTATGTACACGTGCCCTCACCTGAGCTCTCTCTGCGACAAGGGCCTTTTCCAGGAAAAGATATGGGAGGAGTGGACACTGGCAGTGTCCTTAGCTACCGTGGTACTGGCTTTATTACCTTCTTTGTTCAAGTGCTTACAATGGGCTCAGCACTGCACTTGAAATATAGCTTCTTTTCCTTTTTTATTTTTTTACATCTTTATTAGAGTATAATTGCTTTACAATGGTGTGTTCGTTCCTGCTTTATAACAAAGTGAATCAGTTATATGTATACATATGTTCCCATATCTCTTCCCTCTTGCGTCTCCCTCCCTCCCACCCTCCCTATCCCACCCCTCTAGGTGGTCACAAGTTTCTTTAATCCTAGTAAGGACCATGCAGGGTAGACTTTGTAACCCTTTACAAATGAGGAAACAAGTCACAGAGCTAGTTAAGTGCCTGAGAGAATAGCAGTAAGCCTAGACCTATGGGACTCCCAAGCCCGTGTTCTCTCCACGTTTGCTTTTTCCACTACACTACATTGACACAGGTCCCTCAGCCCCTGAGATCCCAGGGGCAAGGGCCAGCACTTGAGGGCCCTTCATGGCACCCTCCCGATGGCTGTAGCTCAGACAACAACTGCTACTACAGTGAGAAAATGCTTTTGGGCAAAGGGGTCAGTTCCCTGCTCCATGCCTTCCTCTGTCTCCTCTGTTCTTGCCCCAGGGACCCCAATGGCTTCAATGATTGGACCTTCTCCACTGTGCGGTGCTGGGGGGAAAGAGCGAAAGGGACCTACAGACTCGTCGTCAGGGATGTAGGTAAGCCTGCCTGCCCGCCACCAGGGCCCTGCCTTTCGTGATTGTCATCTGGTCCCTCTGGATCTCAGAGTCCCCACAGAAATTGTCCCAGGTGGAATACATAGGGTTGCCATCGGACCAAGAGGGTAGATGCCAAGACGTATGCCCCACCCAAAACAATGGGCATTGATACCTAGAATTGTTCATTCCTACTACCTCTCCTATTCCTTGGAGGAGTGACTGATCCATTTTTCCTCAGGATAGCAACAAAAATTCCTTGTTGAAACCACATTTCAAGTTCTTTCACATATAACCATCCTCCGGCCAGCCCTGGTAGGCAGGTAAGGGCAGGACTAATTTTCACCGTTTTTTTTTTTTTTAAAACTGAGGCCCACCCAGAGGTTTGAAGTGACCTGTGTGAGGTCACACAGTATCTCAGTGAGGACTGGAAATTGAACCCAACCCTCCCAACTTCCAGCCAAGTTAGGTGTTCATCACCAGACTGGTGGTTTTCAAACCTTCCTTTAATTTAGCTGGACTTTTTTTTTTTTCCTTCCCAAGAAAAATCCCAGCTGAAACCCCAAAATATGTATGAAAGAGGCAAAACTTCTCCACCTGGGAGTGCCACCTTTCACCTCCGCCTTTCGGGAAGGGCACCCCGAGAGGCACGTCTGCGTCTGGGGTCAGTGGGACACAGTTAGACAACTACTGTGGCCGCTCATGTGGTCTGAGTCCCTCTGGGTGGCGGGGTGGGCAGGGCCTCTGCTGTCTGTGTGGCCAACAGCGGGGCGTGGCTCACGGACCGCCCTGCTTGTGGCTCTAGGAGATGAGACGTCCCAGGCCGGCATCCTCCGGCAATGGCAGCTGACCCTATATGGCTCTGTGTGGAGTCCAGTAGACATCAGGGACAGACAAAGGTAGGTGTAGACACATGTGTCAGAGGGAGAGGGACTCACGGGATCAGGGAAAAGGCCACTTAAGGAGTGCCACCTCCCTGGGAACCCACAGCGTGGCCCTCCCCTGTTTGCTATGGGGCTTCCCTCTGTCTGGCTGTGAGGTGGGAGGATGGGCGAGGCAGGCGGTAGAGGAACCAAGCTGAGTAGGGCATCCTCGTCTCCTTTCTTCTCCACAGGTTACTAGAAAGTGCCATGAGTGGGAAATACCTGCATGATGGCTTCACGCTGCCCTGCCCTCCCGGGCTGAAAATCCCAGAGGAAGATGGTTATACCATCACCCCTAACACCCTCAAGGTACGAGGGCCAAAACCCAAGCTGCAGGCAGGCAGAAATGTCCTGAGGGATGTGGTCCTTGGTGGGAGACTCAAGGTGACTTGGGGAGTGAGGGGTTGGGAAGACCTAGGTCCCCACTCTACAGGCTAACTCTCCAGGGCATTCCTTGTGTGGGGGGAACAGGGGGAGTGGTTTGGGGTGGGAGAGGCAGCCCCTAGGAAGAGAGAGAGTTTCTGAGCCCATTGTTCTGGGAAACCACCCTTACACAGGTGTTTGACTTTCCCCCAGACCCTGGTGCTGATAGGCTGTTTCGCCGTCTTCTGGACCATTTACTACACGCTGGAAGTATACTTGAGCCAGAGGAATGTGGCCTCTCACCCAGTCTGTAGGAGTGGACCCCGCCACCGGCCCCAGCGCAGCCGAACAGCCAGGGAGGAGGGGACAGAACTGGAATCAGTGCCCCTTTGCAGCAGCCAGGATCCAGGTGGAGTGGGGATGGAGAGCGAGGGCCCTCCCACCACCTCCGGGCTCCACGCCTCAGACCTGCTGGATCAAGGGAACTGGAGCCTGTCCCAGAGCAGGAGTGCCCTGGACTGCCCTCAGCACCTGCCCCCAGACCTGCTGCAGGGGAAGGAGGCGCAGATTTGCTGACCTTGGGCCTGACAGCCAACATGGGAGAGGCTCTAACTTCCTAAGACTGGGGAAGCTTGGAAAGCTGCTCCGCAGTCCCGGGAGCTCTGGGGAGAAGGCAGCCCCGATGCTTCCACCTGGGACCAGAGGCCTAAAGAGCACCCTCTGGCTAAAGACCACACTCAGGGAGGGCAAGGGCCTTCAGAAGGTACAAGCGGAGCCAGATTACAGTCTCGCAACAGCCATGGAACCTTCCTCCAACCCAACGGGAGTTTTTGGTGAGAAGGTCTCGGACAAGGGATTGGGGCCCCTGCTGGGCAGGTCTCCATCCTTGTTTCTCCAGGGCAGGCCAGTGGTGTTGGGCACAGGGACCCTCACCCACACATGGCCAGAAGAGCATCTCAGCAGAAACATCACTGGGGTCACTTGGGAAGAGGGCTTAGGGGTGGAGGCTGGGAAGAGCCCCGGACACACCTGTCCTTTTAACGACCCAGGGGCCAGAAACAGCAGACTTTTCCTCTCTCCCCCTCACTTCCAGCCTAAGCCTTGGACCTTGGCATATGGGCATGGCAGTCAACCCTCAGCTTGGCACACATGCCCTGGAAGCAGCTGCCTCCATTAGCCCTGATCAGAAGCCAACCTTGAACACACCCCTGACCCCCTCGCCATCATGCCCACCCTTCATCCTGAAGGATCGGTACGACGCACCTGGCAGGGCTAGGGCACATCCTGGGGGAGTCTGTGGCAGGACTGGGACAGGTGTCGGATCAGGCACTGGCCCTGCAGCCCTGTGACCACCCGTCTTCCTCTGCAAAGTGCTCAGGGAAATGGCCGTGCCTGCCGGAGGCCAGCCATCTGCCTGGCAGGCTGCGACTCTTCCTCCCATTCTTGGCCTCCTTCCCTCTTCTGAGCTAGTTGGTCGATTTGAATTTTTTTTTTTTTTTTTTAACGCTTAAGATTTGGTTTTCTCTTTTCACAGCAACATTTTGTTGAATTTTTTCTGCACAGCTTTTCCAAAATAAAAACCTTCCTCACAGTTCTGCTCCTTCCCATCTCCTTTCTGCCGCCTCCCCAAAGCTAATCCAAGTCTCCAAGTTGCTGCTCGTTCCCTTCAGTCCCGAGATTCACTCTCCTCTCCCAGCCCCTGAAATCCTGGAACTCGAGGGGTCCTTCAGAGGATGGCAGCCAGGAACACACGTAAACCCGAGCTGCCGGCCTGTTCCCTGCTCAGATTTCCTGTAACCGAAACGGAAGTGACTGGGGCAAATCAGACGCTCCCAGCCAGGCCTGAGAAAAGATTGATGTATTTTTTTTTTTTTTCCTTTTGAATTTCAACCCTCAAAATATTCCAGCAAAAAAATCGGGGGCGGTTGGCCTGGGTCTCCTTCTATGAGCATCAGCTGCCCGGGAGGACAGTGGACTTGCCCACACCCAGGCCACTGCCAGCCCACGTCTCCCCTGCTCGGCCCGGGATGGAGAGACAGTGGAGCTGGCCGGGGAGGTGGGAGGTGGGCCAGGGGAGCAGTGCTTTGGGGTCAGAAGTTGGGCTGAGGCTGAGGGGTGCGGGCAAGCTGCCCAAGTGCAGTCACCTTTGCTCAGTGACGGAGCCTCGAAGCTTGGCCGGGGCTGAAGGAACTACACGGGTGTGGGTGAGGCTGGCGAGGCGGGAGGGCTGCGGCCAGCGAGCTGGGCGAGGGCGGGGCCGGGGGCTGGCCCTCCACCTCTAACTGATGATCTGCCGAGGTCGGCCGTAGCCTGTCATGCCAGCCTGGGAGGCCCCTCTGTTGCTGCCCATCTGTAGGCCGATGACATGCTTTCCCTCCTGCAGTTGGCTCTCTGTGAATTCCCTCTTATGCTCCTGGGCTTTCCTAGGAGAGGAGGAACCAGGTCAAAGACTTGCCAGGACTGTGTGTTTTCCACCCATCTTTGGTTTCCTGTGTTACTTCCTAGGCCGATCCCATTCCCTCCCCATTTCACCACTCGTTTCCTTATCTAGCTTGCCCCACAGCACAGGCTATGGAGACTGGCTGAGACAGGAGGGTAGAAAGGGAGGAGTCAAGACGTATTAGGGACCCATTTCCCCCCATCCTAGACTTTCAGTTCATACCTTCCTGGCTATCTGCTTCCCCAAATCACTGTACTAAAGGGTTAGCCCGTCTCCTGCAGAGACCCAAGCTCAGGGTGCAGGGAAACCCTGGTGGCGCATACTTCATAAACCAGTTGGGATCTCCATGGTAGTGTCCATCATTCTTGGTCACTGCCAAGCTGCCCAGGGCCATCAGGGTCCTCTGCACCGCTGCCAGGTCTTTGCCTGTGAGAAGAAAGAGGGGAGGGGAAATGATCTTCAGGACTGTGTAAACAGGACTCCAAGGCAGAGCCTGCCCACACCTCTCAGAAAATTGGCCAACCCGGGGCAGAGTTGGTCCTAAAATCGAAAGAGGCACAGTAGATCCCAGGGTATCCCACTCCTGCCATGCAGAGGCATCATCACGGCAGTTCTGATCATCCCTCGTCCCTGCCTCACCCTCCTGTCCCCCACCTGCCTCCAGCCCTCTTCTCTCTGTACCTTCAAAGAGGTCCACAGTCTGGAACATGTCCGTCTTGGTGACACCATAGTCCTCAGCTGCCTTCAGGAACTGAGCCACCTGTTCCATCTGCTTGAAGACCATGGACGGCGGGTGCTCAGGCACCTTCACCGGCTTGGAGCCATCCGGATACAGGCTGTTGACCAGCTTGCTCAGAATCTGCCGGGTGTAGAAAGGAGCTTGGCACTCGGTTTGGGGGTTCTGCCCCACAACTCCGGCAGGATGGCATGGACCCAGCCCCCCCTGCCCCGGGTGCCACTCACCACGCCATTCTTCAGCCAGACCTGGAAGCCCACACACCCACGGTCCGGGCGCCCCACGTCGGGGCCGCACTGCGCTATGATCCACTCCACCAGCCGCTCCTCTAGCTCCTCGTCGTACTTCTTCTCGATTTTGGATTGCACTTCACGGCTCATGCCGTAGGAAGGACCCTTGTTGGCCATGTTAGCGGGGAGCTAAAGCAGCACAAGCTGGAGGAGGGAGAGGCTCAGAGAACAGCTCTGCTGTCCCTGGTGCCAGGCAGGTCTTCCAGCTCTGTGTTGGGCAAACACCCTAGCCGGTTATCTACCTCCCCTTGCTTCCTGGTTTTGTTTCCATGGCACTGCTCACCTGGGCCAGCTCGTCCCCTCAGTCCACGGAGCCTCTCTGAACTTGGAGGCCAGATCTTTGGCAGTCTAGAGCAGGAGTTAGTAAACTTTTTTGGTAAATAACCAGACAGTCATTTTACTGACGGTCATATTTTAGGCTTTGCAGGCCATAAGGTCCCTGCCACTGTAGCACCAAAGCAGCTTTAGGCAGTGTGTAAACAAGTGAGCATGGCTCTGTTCCAATAAAACTTTATTTACACGAACAGACGGCAGGCTGTACTTAGCCCATGGGTTTGATAACCCCTGGTCTAGAGCATTCTTTCTTTGCCAAGATTGACCATGGAGGCACTGCAGAGGCCTTTCGGAAGAGGTCACATTGCCCCTCAAAAGAAAGCCAGCAGATGTCTTTGCCCAGTGAGGCGGTTTGGCGGCTCTGCCCGAAGTTATGGAGGTATCTCCAGCTCTCACTTCTCCCAGAAGTGGGAACTCCAGCACTCAGGCTCTCTACCGGCTCAGCTCAGCCTCCGGCCTGCAGCTACAGAGGCCAAAGCTTACCCACCCCTGGAAAGGGCTAGGAAACCAGCAAAGGCCAAGAGCTTTGGGCCAAGAAGCTGCACTTCCCCGGGGAGCCAGATGAGAGAGGGCTGCGAGCTGGCATACCCACCGGCTGGCCCTCGTGCCCTCAGGCTCTCACCACGGTGGGAGCCTGAGTAACCAGGAAGCCAGAGTTCTCCAGGGACGTGAGCCAAGAATCTGCCAACCAGAGCATGGGAAGCCCTCCCCGTCCAGACCAGCAGCAGCTACTGCCTTAGGGCCTGGGGCTGGCCTCGCTCAGGAGAGCCCTACAAAGGGAGGGGAGGCTGCCGGAGCGGGTCCAGGCAGGCAGGCAGGCCGCTGGGCAGACCGGCATGTGGCCGGCCAGGAGGAACCTGACCTGCCTCAGGTATCAGCCTGCGGTGGTGCCAGAGTTCACCCTTCGAAGAGGAACCGAACGAGGCCAAACCTTCCCCTGGCCCTCAGAGAGGTCGGAGGTTGGGAGGAGAGAATGGTCTGCGGATGGAGGTAGTCAGCGCATTTCCTCAACTCCCTGTCTTATCAGAGCTGAGTCCCTCTCCCCACCCACCCCCATGGGAGGCAGTGAACATCATCGCTTCACATGGGCCCAGCTCAGCCGCCAAACTGCACTTGCCCGGCCCTTCTTTCCCTACAACCGACAACTCCTCTGAGCTCGAATGCCCCGTCTCTGCGGTGAGGATAGTGTTATCTACCCCAGAGGGCTGGGAACATTCCATGAGGCCCTGTCTGTGGCTACCGAACACACTGCCTGCCCCTCAGCAGAGCTCCTCAGAATGTCAGTCCTTTGTCCCCAGAGCTGGTCTCCTGGTAGCGACCTGGGAAAGCCAGCCCCTGACCAAATGGTGAAAAACAGTAAGTGTTCTTCCGGCTGCAGCCTCCACCCCTGTTCAAAATCATTCCCTGAGGGGACAAGGAAATTTGAGAGGAAGAACAGAAGAAGGGGGCTTCCCTGGTGGCACAGTGGTTGAGAGTCGGCCTGCCGATGCAGGGGACATGGGTTCGTGCCCTGGTCCGGGAAGATTCCACAGGCCACGGAGCGGCTAGGCCCGTGAGCCATGGCAGCTGAGCCTGCGCGTCCGGAGCCTGTGCTCCGCAACGGGAGAGGCCACGACAGTGAGAGGCCCGCGTACCGCAAAAAAAAAAAAAAAAAAAAAAGAAGAAGGGCTCCTCTAAATTCCAGCCACTGGGCAACTCACTTCTCTCTGAGTCTGTTTCCTTATTTGTAAAGTGACGGCCAAAGAATTCAAAGGCCAAGTCCCTCCCTTCCCCACCCCGCTGTGTGTCTCATCCCTGCTTCCCAACCTCCCGAGGACTCCTGGGTGAAGAACTGTGGTCAAAATACACAAGCAGCTGGGACCAGGCCATCCTTCGTCTTGGCCTCCCACCCTCCCTCCTCATCTCAGCCTTCACCGTCCCATCCCAGGCAGGCAAGGTGCATCCCTGTGGTCCGGGCACCACCACCCTCCCCACCTTCCATGCTCAGACCTTCTTGCCTTCCCCTCCCCACCTCCCCTCCCATCTGCCTTCCCCTCCCAGACCTCGCGCTGGGCCGTGAGGAACAGGGTGCCAGCCGTGTGTCCCCCACCCCTAGCTTCCGGTCTCAGGAGATTCAGGACAGTCAAGGTGTCAAGGCTCACAGTGACAAGTACACAAAGTTGCGGCCCCTAGATCCAGAGACAACATTTGGGTTTTGATCAGAACAAAGAAGGGGGATGAAAGGCACCCCCGCCTCCCTCCTGGTAGAGTCTGAAAGTGGAGGGTTCCATGAATCCCTCAAAGTCCTCTGACAAAGCCCTCCCCAGGCCCACCTTGGAGCTGCTGGGGAGGGGAGGGGTAAGGAGAGGGTGAGGGCGAGGGCGGCAGGGCGGCCCACCCAGGGGCCTTTCTAGGCAAAGCCTCCTGGGACAGGATGGACAGGGCAGCCTGAGGCTCTGCTTTGACCCTCCTAGCCTGCGGCTCCATCAGCCTCCCCTCCCCTGAGAAAAATACAAGTCCAACTGCAAAGCTGGCACCTCCTACCAGCAGGAACCCAGAAAAACTGGCAGAACCAGGGGTCTCTGCAGGACTGCTGTGCCCCTCTCTTCAGAATAAGACACAGCACGTAGGATGAGCACACGTGGACCTGAGAAGGCAGGAGGGGTGGCTCATCTGAATTCTGGGGACAGAGGAGACCTTTCCGACTCACTGCTGCCCTTTGAAGAGCCACCACTGAGGGGAAGCAGCCAGACCCTTGGGGAAGGCCCTGCCTGGCCCTGCCCGCACCACCCAGGCTATCATTCCAAAGCTCCTGGCGGTGCTCAGCCCCACTCCTCTGCCCGGGGGTGGGGTGGGGGCGCCCACTCAGAGTATGGAGGGAGCTGTGTGCCTGGAAAGGCAGCTCTCTCACTGGCCCTGCACCCTGCCACCCCAGCCTGTTCCAGAAGACGAGTCTTGTGGTCCTGCCCACTGCCGCAGTGGCTACCCAGGGGCTCTCTGATGCTGCTCAGGACCTGGGGACCCACCCGTGGGACACTGCTCTCCAGCCCTGGTGTACCACGCGCCTCTTCACCTCCTCGGACATCCTCCCAGGTAGATAGCAGACTACAAGACCTGGGTCTAAACCAGCACCACCTGGAGCCTATCACACCCCCGTGGGTGTGACTATGGCTGAAAATGGGGAGCCTCCCTCACCCCAGTTCCCAGGTTTCCACCATCAATCCCTCTGCACCAACCAAGTCTCCCTGGGCATTTCAGTGAGCCCAAGGCTGCCCAGTCTAAGAGATACGGGACTCCGGCAACCCCATCCCACCCATCAAGCTAGGGCCAGCTCAGCAGGTGGAGATTAGGAATGCGTGCTGGAAGAGGGTGGGGCTGCCCCAGGCAGGGCACCCGAGGCCTTGCCAGCGATACACCCACCGCTACTGCCAAGCCCCAGCCCAACTCCCCTCCATCCCTGGGACAGATGTACTTACAGGCGTTCCTTGGTGCTCGCAGGAAGGAGTGAGCTCTGTCTGGACTTGGAGAGACAGGACGGGACGCTGGCTGGGTGAGGGGTTTAAAGGGCTGCCACCGCGGTGATGTCAGCCTCCCCGCTGCTGGCTCACCCCGGTCCCCTCCCTGCTAGAGGAAACTGGCTCCTTCTCCACCCCCAGCCCCCCCAGTGACTCCACACAGGCTCCATATTTGGGGAAAGACACCAAGTTGGAGCAGTCTACCGGGGGCTGCCCGAGACATTCTCTGCGTGCTTTGGAGATGGAGCGGGCGGGGGCGGGGCCGCGCTGCCGGCGGGTAACAGCCGGGAAAAGCCTTTTATGGACAGGACCATGAAGGCTTTCCCTGCTGTCTGGACTTACGGCTGCTCCTTCAACACTGTTTCCTGCCTCCGAGTTTGAGGGGAGGGGGAAATTCAAGAGGGGGCCGTCCAGGGAAAGAGGCTAGGGGCCCCCCTCCCTGAGGTTTGTGGGGGACTAAGCAGCCACGCTCTCCTCCAGGGGCTTTTGGCTCCAGTGGGAGACAGGAACTCACCTTTACTGAGGACGGGCTACATACCGGGCACTTTGCACATCCGCTCGTTTCATACTCACAGCTGCATCATGACAGCGAAATTACTATCCCATTTTACAACTGAGGAAACAAGGGCTTGGAGTGCATCTTACCCAAGGTCCCGTGGTAAGTCTTGAGTGGCAGAACCTGGGTATCCCTGCCGACCACCCCGCCCCCTGCTCAGGTTGAGAGTTTACAGTTGGGGTGGGTCTTGAGTTCCACGCTTTAGCTGGGGGTGGGATTTGAGGTTCAGCAACAGCTCAGTTGACCCTGGCCCCATCCAGGGGGTCTCTAGGGCCTGAGACACCAACACTGGGGTAGGAGGTTCGGAGGCTGCTATCATCCCTCCCTCCCTTTTAAACAGTCCCTACCCCCCTGGAAAACAGACTGGACCCCATCACCCAGGAAGGAGACCTGCTCAAATCTTGCTTCGGGGGTGGGTGGTGGGGTACCGGGAACGGATAGGAAGTGAAGGAAGGTGAGAGGCCTCCAGTGGGGTCTCTGGCCTGCCCTGCTGTGGCAACCACCCCATCCTAGGGCAGCCTGGCAGGTAAGGGCTAACAACTCTCCACCACACACCCGGCACCACCAGGAGAGGGACGGCCGGGCCAGGCAGTCTAGGGAGGGTCTGCCCACCACAGCCAGCTCCCGACGCCAGAGCCCTAGTGGCGCGAAGAGCTATATTGCCCCCTAGTTGGCATCTGCGGGGAAGAGCATGGAGAGGAGCTGGGGATCGGCTAGAGAGGAGCCCAGACCTCCGGTTGTGTCCTGAATTCACCAGCTTCCCCGCTACCCGCCCACTCCCACCCCCACCCGCTCCCCGTCTTGTCCTCCTTAGCCTGCGGAAATCTAAATCAACCTTCCAGGGTCATTTCAAATCTCCTTCCTCTTGGAGCCTGCATGTCATCCACATGCCCACTCTCCCACCATCCATCACCATCTGGTGTTTCCAGAGTACCACCTGTCCATTAAAGCAGGTCAGGGAGTACTGCCTGTGCCTGCGGCCTGCAGCCCGCCGAGCTGGGAGAGGCTCAGATCAGAAGTGAAGCTCGTCTGACTGGTGGGTGGGGACCAGGTGGGCGGGGGCTGCTGCCATTTGCCAGGTAAGGGGAGACTCTCGGAGGTGAGATGGCACAGCTAAGGCTTTTTCACTACGCTATCCTCTTCACCCTCATGGCACCTGGCATGGAGCAGGCCCCTGGTAAATGTTGACTGAATTGATTGCCGTTGCTCAAAGAGAGAAAAAAACGTGAGGGCATCGAGGGACTGCTATTCCTGATGGGACTGGGGCTTGGAAGAGAAAGGTAGACCAGAAGACCTGGGAAATGGGGGCGCCCTGCCCCACCCATCATTCTCAACATCTTCACCCAGAAAGAGGGAGCAAAGATGGGCCCAAGAACTGCATCTGGTTGTTTCTTTAATTGAATGCAGACTCATTCATAGAAAACAGAAATGCAACCATAGCATGGAAACAGACATTAAACGGAGCTCTGAAAAAAGATCCAGACCCTCCCTCCTCCTCTCCCCAGCCCAAAGGAGAGCTATAAAAACAAACTGAGGAGAATAAAACACATTCCCATCCCCAAGGCAGAGGCCCGACCTGACCTCCCCCGACCTTGGCATCTAGAACAGACCAGGTAGGGCGAAGAGGATCCAAGGCGCAGAGCAGCCAGGGGAACCAGAGCTGGGGCAACTCAGTGTAAACTCCAAGATTTCATATGTGTGCATGTGTGCGACTGACACAGAACTTGGCTGAAGACTGGACGGAAACTTAGGAGCCAGCCCTGGGTCCTAGAGTGAGGCTGAACCAGGGACATAGAGGGGAATGTCATGTCCCTTCCCTGAGCCCCTTTCCAAGATAGGCACTGGGGCTCCCGTGGCCGTGGAGGAGGCCGGCCGGGCTGGGCTCTTTGTACCTCCACTCCTTCGTCTCTGGACATTCTTGGGCAGGGTCAATGGCACTGAAAGGCCCCCAACTGGGGCTTGGCAGGACTAAGGGCCTGGAAAGAAAAAGGAAGGGAAGGAAAGTGAGTTGCTTTTTCCCTCCAATCCTGGTGCCAACATCAGTCTGGGAGCTGACGGGATACGAAAGTGATCTCTGAATTCAGTCCTTCGATCAAAGGTGGTTCTGACAATGTGGGCTGACGCTCGTTGCTAAAGAGCCAGCCCTGAGCACAGGTCAGAGGGTAGGAGGCAGCACTGCCTGGGACCCTCGCAGCCCTTAGCACCAAAAGCCCAGCACCAGCTGGCCGGTCCCCCAAAATCCGACAGCCCCATCCATCCTGGCTGAGCTGAGTGGGCAGTGATGGCAGCCAGGTGCAGACCCAGGAGTAGTGGAGAGAACCCTGGTGCAGGACAGAGAATCAGGCCCCAGACCAGGGCCCTGGAGTGGAAGCTCGGGGAAGAAGAAAGGGCTTTGGGTCCCAGGCCAGGGGGGAGGGGAAGGATGGGCAGAATGCAAGGCATGAGATGGGCAGGCAACACTTCCCTCCTTTCTTCTGCAGATGACAAACAGAGAGCTGACGGATGGGGACCTGTGGAGGGCCCCAATGCTGAGAAGAAAACAGCAATTTGGCCAACATCCAGGGTTTCAGGGGAGCAGGCCTCCTCCCCGGCAGAGGGCAGGAACAAGGCTCAAGGCCACCCTGTGACTGTCCCAGGCCAAGCCTGGGCTGGACCTCGCTGTCCCACGGCCACCTGGCACTGGGCAACAGGGCTGGGACTCACGCCCCTGGCACTTCGGAGGCTCTGGGCAGTGCGGCAGAGGAGCTAAGGGCCCAGTGAGAGAAGCAAGGGGCCCGGCTCCCACTAGAAGACGTAGATCTTGTCCCGCTGCACTGTGTCCAGGTCGTCGTCCAGTGTCAGCAACACCTGGAGGGCGGATGCGGAGTCAAGCCCAGGAAAGGAGGCCACCTCCGCCCCCTCTCCAGCCTCCCCGACATACCAGGAATGACCCAAACATGGCGATGGAGGAGAGGAAGTGCCAGATGTCGTGGTCATCAAAGAAGTCGAGGAGGATGCAGTCCCGGTTGTGCTCCCGTGACTCTGCAGGGGTTTTCTGGGGTGGAACAGGGAGAGCTGCCTGCTGACACCGCCCAGGGGAGGCTGGGCCAGACCAGCTCCCATCCCCTCCAGGCACTCTCCGTTCCCAGCCCCAGCCCTAGGCTGGAGAGACACCCTTATTTTTTTTTTTTTTTTTTTGCGGTACACCGGCCTCTCCCTGTTGTGGCCTCTCCCGTTGCGGAGCACAGGCTCCGGACGCGCAAGCTCAGCGGCCATGGCTCACGGGCCCAGCCGCTCTGCGGCATGTAGGATCCTCCCAGACCGGGCACGAACCCGTATCCCCTGCATCGGCAGGCGGACTCTCAACCGCTGCGCCACCAGGGAAGCCCATGGAGAGCACCCTTTTTCAGGCTCACCCCTTGCCCTCATCTCCCACATCTAAGAATTGGCCTTTAGTTGCAGATTGCTCCCTGAGAGTACTGGTCATGATTCCCTTGAAGGACTAGAAGGCCACCAAAGCCTCCTAACTCCGTTCCCTGCCTTGGACTCCGCCCCCGGCTCCAATCAGTCCTCCAGGGCTCCTCCCGGCTCACTTTCTCTCCAAAGCACTATTGTCAGCTCACACAGCCCCGCCCAAGGGTGGCAGTAGCCAGGACCTGTGGGCCATGACCCGAGGCCCTCGAGGTCCGCCATTACCTCCCCAACCTCCGTCCAGCAAACACTGGCTGGACCTCACTCTGTGTCTGGGGGCCGTCTGTGCCATATGCTGAGACCACAGAGATGACCAAGAAAGCTCCGCAGTGCCCTCAAGGAGCTCACGGTCTTTACCCGGCTCCCAAGCGAATGCAGTCACTGACCCCTAAGCTGCCTCTGCCTCGTTACTCAAGTCATGGCACCTCTGGGCCACAGGGCCCTTCCCCATCAGCCAGGGTCTCTAAAGGCCAAGAGCAAGCCCTGCCTCCTCTAAGCAGCTTTCCTGGACCTCCTAACTCACAGAAGCCTTTCTGTCCTCTGCCCTCCTACACATCCCCTACCTGTCTAGTCTATTACCCTTCATCTCATGTACCATATTGTAAAGAAAAGCCAGGAACTGACAGTCTCTCTCTTTCTGGGACTAGATTATAAGTGCTTCAAAGGCAGAGACGCTGCCAGACTTCGTTCTGATCACAGCAGGTGCCCTACGAGGCAGAGGGAAGAGCCTGACACCTCTGGCTTCACACCCCAGCTGTGCCACCACTGGTTGTGTGACCTTGGGCAGGTCACTGGGTCTGTCTGAGCCTCAACTGCCTCATAAGTAAAATGGGGATACTTCCACGCCGGCATGGTGAACGGTAGGAGGACGAAATGAGAAAGCAGCTGTGAAAAGCACGGGCGATGCTCACAAACAATTTTTGAAAAGAGAACTGGCCGTTTTTGGGCTCACGACGAGCCTGTGGGCGACTCCCGTAGCCTCTTGGCAGGAGGACCACTCACCTGCCAGGTGCTGAGCCCCTGGAAGAAGAAGAAGAGTGCAAAGCCCCAGACCACCGAGGTGCAGATGATACAGAGCAGGGGAATGAGCTTGATCCTCTCCCCGCTCCGGAGCTGGGGGGAAGATGGGGAAGAGCAGCCTGAGGGCCCTGCCCCACTTCCCGGCCTGCCCTTGAAGCGCCGCCCCAGGCTTTCAGGATGCATGCTTTAGGAAGCCTTCCCGGATCCATCCCATCACCCTACACAGCTCAACTTGTCCCTACACTAGCAGCCTGGTGTCCTCACCCCTGAGGTCCACCCTGGCTGGGCCTCCATCCATGTGCCCAGAACCCTGTGCTG
This sequence comes from Phocoena sinus, assembly GCF_008692025.1. Classification (NCBI taxonomy): domain Eukaryota; kingdom Metazoa; phylum Chordata; class Mammalia; order Artiodactyla; family Phocoenidae; genus Phocoena; species Phocoena sinus. Next base: position 15,233,313 of record NC_045770.1, read on the forward strand.
GGGGGTGTATGGCCTGGGGGCTCCTCTCACGTTGGATGGCACGAGGGGCCCTTGGGAAGCACCTAGCCCTCGGAGGCCCAAGCCCAACACAGACTCAGCAAGCCCCACCTCCTCAACCCCTTCTCCGCAGAACGGGGCTCTTGCCAGCTGTGGCCTCAAGTGCTACCAGTTTCTACGGGCCATACTTAGAATACAGAAGGGGCTCAGGAAACGGGTCTGAGGATATAGCTGGCTCCGGGGAGTACGTGCAAGAGACTAGCCTCTCCCCTCCTCAAGACTCAGTAGCCTGGAGAGATGGACAGAGAAATTCTCACTCCCTCTTGGTGCTGCCCCAGGGAGGCTGTGCCCATCTCCCTCCCCACAAGGCAGAGCAGCTGGCTGAGGGGCTCAGCCATCCCCGCTCACCTTCATAATGATGTAGAAGGCAAAGTAAAGAAGCAGGTTGCAGATGCCAATGGCCAACAAGTAGGAGGCAAAATCATTGGGACGCATGATGAGCCCATAGGCAGCCCTGGCAGGAGGGAGGAAGAGCTGGTGAAGCAGGGGAGGAGCAAGGAAAGGGCTCTCCCTCCCCACCAACCCATGTTTTATGAGGATGTGGGGCTGGGTTCAGAGGCCCACAGAAGATTCTAGAACCCCAGGGGCCCACACCTCTCTCTCCAGCCCCCATGTCTCATGCCCAAATTTGTCCATGTTCCCCACGGAAGCCCATGGCTGGCCAAGCACCGAGCTGCCCACCCAGCCTGGCTACACAGATGACGGCCGGACTCACAGTGACCAGTTGATAATGTTGCCCATAACCAGCAGCACCATGCGGTCCTGGAGGGAAGCAGAGACAGGGGAACTGAGAGACGGGGAGAGAAGTGGCGGGAGGCCCGTCAGAGGGTCCCCCACCCCGCCCTGGGCTCTCAGCTGCGCTCCGAGTGCCCCCAGTGGAGGGAAGAGGAAGAGTGGAGATAGAGGAGGAGGGGCCCGGGGAGCTGGGCAGGTACCACGTAGAGGGGCCCGCTGCACTGCCGGATGCAGTCCGTGTAGAGCACGTGGAGAATGCGACGGCAGATCCCCGAGTCTATAAGAAGGGAAGGTGCTGAAAGGCACGGGCACCCTTTTGTCCCGGCCCCTGGTCTGTGCTAGCTGAGAGGACCCAGGGCCTCTCGGGGGCACAGCTGTGCCAAGGCCTCATTGAATTCCGTACCCAGTGACTTCCCTGGGCCCCCTGTGAGAGGGCAGAACCCAAAAGTCTCCCGTGAGAACAGGTCCCCGAGGCCACCAACCCCAGCAGGCCCCAGGCGAGCGCTCACCCAGCTTCCAGCGGCCCATGTAATAGAGCTGTGTGCTGAGGAGCAGGGTGGCAATGATGTGAATGACCGAGAAGATGACCCAGAATGCTGTGTTCCCTTTGCCGAAGACCTGTTGGGGCCACCAAAGGCAGGGCTGAGGAGAAAGCTGCTCTCCCGGCCCGCCCTTCCTCTGGGAGAGCCGGCTCTAAGCCCACCAGGCTGGGAGGGCACTTTAGGGAAGGAGCAGGGCTCTCTCCTGCAGGGGTTGGACGGGGGTGTGTGCACACGTGTGCACCTTTCCTACGGGTGAGCAGAGCAGGCCGGGGCCTCACCACGCCCAGCACAGAGAAGAAAATGACGATGGCCAAGCAGGCATAGGCACTGTAGGCACTGGCGTTGATGTCTGGGTGCCGCTTCTGGTACAGCTTCAGCATGCAGAGCCCCGCGATCATGTACATGAATGACGTGTCTAGGTGGAGGGACGTGGACGTGAGCTACGGAAACATCTGCGGAGCCCGGGCACGGAAGCCCGGTCCCCACACCTCGTCACAGCCACTGAGCAAAGCTGGAACTGCAGCTCCTTAACTGTCCCTGCCACGCCCCACTGCCGCCCCACTGGCTGTCACCCACAGTCTGACTTCCCCTGACGACAAGGACAACTTAGTCCGAGCCCTCTGAGATCGGGGACCGCATCTGAATTCTCTGTTTTCTCAGTGCGTGCACGTGCCTTCCATAGGAGAGGCTTGAGAGATGCATGAAATAGCATCCAGACGCTTATTTTCTACAAGCTAGGATGCGTGTTCACACAGGTCCTCCAGCCCTGGAGTCGCCTACATGGCTGTATCTTGGGGATCCCAATCCCTGCGGGTGAATGGGGATGGCAGACTGAGGCAGATGCCTGTTGAGGTTCAGCCGGGGAAGAGGGAGGCCCCGCTCACCAAACTGGAAATTGGTATAGTTGGGGCAGACGTGATAGCAAGCGCTAAGTAGCCCCTCCATCATCAGGGCCGTGCCCATGGCATAGAAGAGGCCAAAGTGTTTGGGGATCCCACATTCCTGTTGCGGAGAGAGAAGGGAAGGGAGAGATGAGGTAAGGCGGGAAGGGAGGAAGGAAGGGGCCCTAAAGAGGGAGATCATGAGAAAGGAGTGGGATGGGGGGTAGAGTGGGTATTTAGCAAGGGCAGGGCTGGGCAGGGCAGGGCTGGGCAGGGCAGGGCAGGGCAGGGCTGGGCAGGGTTGGGCAGGGCAGGGCTGGGCAGGGCAGGGCAGGGCAGGGCTGGGCAGGGCAGGGCAGGGCAGGGCTGGGCTGGGCTGGGCTGGGCTGGGCTGGGCTGGGCAGGGCAGGGCAGGGCAGGGCTGGGCTGGGCTGGGCAGGGCTGGGCTGGGCTGGGCTGGGCTGGGCAGGGCAGGGCAGGGCAGGGCTGGGCTGGGCTGGGCTGGGCTGGGCTGGGCTGGGCTGGGCAGGGCAGGGCAGGGCAGGGCAGGGCTGGGCAGGGCTGGGCAGGGCTGGGCTGGGCTGGGCTGGGCTGGGCAGGGCAGGGCAGGGCTGGGCTGGGCTGGGCAGGGCTGGGCAGGGCTGGGCAGGGCAGGGCAGGGCAGGGCTGGGCTGGGCTGGGCTGGGCTGGGCTGGGCTGGGCTGGGCAGGGCAGGGCAGGCAGGGCTGGGCTGGGCTGGGCTGGGCTGGGCTGGGCTGGGCTGGGCAGGGCAGGGCAGGGCAGGGCAGGGCTGGGCAGGGCTGGGCAGGGCTGGGCTGGGCTGGGCTGGGCTGGGCAGGGCAGGGCAGGGCTGGGCTGGGCTGGGCAGGGCTGGGCAGGGCTGGGCAGGGCAGGGCAGGGCTGGGCTGGGCTGGGCTGGGCTGGGCTGGGCTGGGCAGGGCAGGGCAGGGCAGGGCAGGGCTGGGCAGGGCTGGGCAGGGCTGGGCTGGGCTGGGCTGGGCAGGGCAGGGCAGGGCAGGGCAGGGCTGGGCTGGGCTGGGCTGGGTTGGGCTGGGCTGGGCAGGGCAGGGCAGGGCTGGGCAGGGCTGGGCAGGGCTGGGCTGGGCTGAGCAGGGTTGGGCAGGGCAGGGCTGGGCAGGGCTGGGCAGGGCTGGGCAGGGCTGGGCTGGGCAGGGCTGGGCAGGGCAGGGCTGGGCAGGGCAGGGCAGGGCTGGGCAGGGCTGGGCAGGGCTGGGCAGGGCAGGGCTGGGCAGTACTGGGCTGGGCAGGGCAGGGCAGGGTTGGGCAGGGCAGGGCAGGGCTGGGCAGGGCTGGGCTGGGCAGGGCAGGGCAGGGCAGGGCAGGGCTGGGCAGGGCAGGGCTGGACAGGGCAGGGCTGGGCAGGGCAGGGCTGGACAGGGCTGGGCAGGGCAGGGCTGGGCTGTGCAGGGCTGTGCAGGGCTGTGCAGGGCTGTGCAGGGCTGTGCAGGGCTGGGCAGGGCCCCGCCTGCTAGGAAGGGTCTGAGGCGTCAGCGGGCAGGCGAGCGCTCCTCACCAGGGCGTAGAGGTCGTTGCGCAGCAGGGCCCGGTTGTGGTTGATCTCCCGCTGCAGAATGACCAGCAGGAAGAGCAGCCCCAGCAGGATGTACCCCAGGTTGCTGAGGATGTTGTTGAAAGCGCTGGAAGGGGCGACAGCGGGCACGTTGCCTTGGCCTCATGCCCTGGCCACTTCCCCACCCGGGGCGGGCATTTGCAGAGCCCCTGCCCCTGCCCTGGTTCACCGTACGACGGGAAAAGGGGCCTCCTCCCAAGTGGATCCCCACCTGAGGTTGCCTAGAGGGTGGGCGCAGAGGAAGTTGTAGTAGCAGATGTCCTGGTTCCCTGTGACATTCACCACCTGCAGCGGGAGCAGGGAGGGGGCGCTGCTAAAGTGCCCCAGTCCACAGCCTGCGCCACCACCAGTCCTGTTCTGCAACGGGTGGGAGGTGCCGCCACACCAGCACATGTGCGCACGCGACACCAGCAAGCCCCACTTTTGGTAAGTCACTGCCCCCCTCGCTAGGTGTGGCTGAAAACCCTGAGGCATGACCATGACGGAGGTTCTTGCCCCACAGTACAGAGAAGAGGGAAGGGAAACCGAGACTTACAAAGTCCCAGCACTTTTGTTTCATAAATCCCCATGACCTGGGGGAGGTGCCACCATTGCTGGCATGCTGCCCCCATTTTTCAGATGAACCGACTGAGGCTCAGGGAGGTTGAGTGACTTGCTCAAGGCCACCCAGATGGTAAGGCAGAGTTGGGATGGGAACCTGGGACCCATGACCTAGGACCTGTGCTGGCTCCAAAGCCGCAGGCTGGAAGGCTCTGCACTGGGGCATTGTCCCAGCCTGTGGCAGCTCCTCGAGGGCATTTAGCATGGGCCCTGGGGAGCCGGCCCCTGCCCGCTCACCGTCTGGTAGGTGATCACCAGCTGCACCACAGGAAGTGCATAGAAGACAGCAATGGTGGCAATGTTCCTGAGGAGTGGGAGGGTGGCGGTGAGGTGGCAGCACCGAGGAAGAACCCGAGAACCCACCGCACTGTCCTGCCAATGACAGGAAGGCCGGCCTGCTCCACCCACTCACCAGAAGTAGATCTGGTACTTTTTCCGCAGGACGCGTTTGTCCTTGCGTGCCAGGTCAGCCACGCAGAGGTATTGCTGGGGAGAAGCTGGAGTGAGCCCCCTGCCCCACTGCCCCAGAGAAGCCCCTCTCGCCCAGGTTAGAGGAGGACATGGGGGGGCTTCTCTCCCACAGGCCAGAATTCCAGCGGGCCGGGTTTCTGGGCAGTCCAGAGGGCTGGGAGCCGAGTCAATTTCCCCTGGAATCTGTGCCACCCCAGCCAAGCTCCTTCCCTTTGCTTTCATAACATGCCACCCAGTGGGGAGATACACTGGGGCTGAACACACAATCTCCCTTCATTGGGAGCCCGTGACCAGGGCCAACCCACGTGGGGACACACCTTGGTGCGATGACATTCTTGTCTGAATCGATGTCTGGCCAATGTGTCATAGTCGTCCTCCTCCACAGAGCTCATGGAGTCCCAGTCGTGGCCGGGTGCCCACAGGATCAAGGGAATGGTCTGGGGCAGAAAGGGGAGAAGGGTAACCTAGTGGGCACAGGACCCAAGGTCTGTCCCCACCCACCTGGGACAATTGTCACAATTACTAGGCAGTGGGAAGAGGCAAACTGTGGGCTCAGAGCGGGGTTAGAGGTGGGCTCAGGCCTGGGGAGGATGTATCGGGTGCTCCTAAGTCCTTGAGGGCAATAAGGGTGGACTCTGCGAAGAGGCCACCAAACAGGGACCGCTCCAGCCCTGCCGCCTCACTGAGCTAGGCTTCCAGGCCAGGACACCGAGCAGACCCCGGGCCCCAGACACGAGCAGCAGGACTGAATTTGGCAGAAGTCACGCTGATTAGAAGATGCCCAGCTGTGTGGGTTCTGAGAAGACACTGCCTTGGCCCCCACTGGGTAAAGACCCAGTGGGCCCTGGGGTGCAGGCAAGGGTAAGAGGCTGCCTCCTCTCTAATCCTTTATCCTGTTCTTTTCTTGTGCCTTCGGAAGCTTCCTCCTGTAACCTTGCTGACCAAAGGCCCCTGGGGCCAGGACATGACACCCCGGCCCATGAGCCCCAGAAGGCCAGAGAGTGAGGTGCTGGGAAACACAACAGCCAACCAGAATATCTGGCCTGGGGGATGCCAGCTTGCCAGCATCAGGGGCCAGTGCCTGCCTATCTCAAAAGACACACGAGCTATTGGCATTAGATGGGCATTAGATGGGGAAGCCATGCACAAAGCATCTTTCTGGTCCTAGAGCCTTCTGGCTCCAGTCAACCGCCCTGGCAGGAGCTGATTGGTAGAGCAGCACTCGCCCTCCCCACATCTACCCATGGCAATGCACAGCTGCCGCATCTGGCCAAAGGGGAGGCGTCGCTTGAACTGGTCGTGCCCTTCAAAGGAAAGGGAAAGTTACCGGGGAAGTGGGACCAAGGAGGAAGGGATGAAGGAGGAGAGGGGTGGGGAGACAGCAAGCCCTTCCCTGGTTCCAGCGTCTGGCAGAAGAGGCAACCTCCCACCGTCACGGTTCATGCAGCCAGCACCAGCCCTGCACCGCACAGCTCTGCCCCGCCTGGCCCACTCACCCTGGTAATTGTAGGAGAGGTCCCCAGGGCCCGCGCTGCCAACCAGACCGTCCGTGGATCCAGTGGAGCCGGAACCATTCTCTGTAGGGAATAGTAATGGTGAGGCAGGCAGAAGAGACCTCAGGGCAGGGGACTCTGGACCCGTCTCCAGGGGGCGCCGAGGAGGCCACCCTGGAGGTGGTGACGGGCGAGTGGGCAAGCATGAGCTCAAGTGCGGACGCGTACCAAAGGAGCCGTAGTTGTAGCCCTCGTACGGGGAGCTGCCAGGGAAGGAATCGGCCAGGACCCGAGGGTGACCTGCAACAAGAAGTCAGGGACCCCCTTACATTACCTTCCTCACCTGCAGGGTGCTACCGGGCTAAATGAGAATAAATGTACTAGGAAATCTCTTGCACATATTACAGTAGTTTAGTATTTAGCATACTGATTAATATTCAAAGCCCTTTGTTACCATGAAAAATTAATATCATAGAGTATATTGTGGCTATTAAAGTATGTATGTAATACACTTTAAAGGTTTTTTCAACAGAAATGTTAAAACAAATTTGCAATGCTTAATTATTCTGTTTCTAAAAATTCAATAAACTATAATTTATGAGTCATAAAAAAAAGAAAAAGAAAGAAAGAAGTCAAGGATCCCTTAGCCTTGGAAGCAGAGAGAGGCTGCAAGCCAGGGAGAAGGGGGAAGGAAGAATCCAAAGAGAGACACAGAGGGGCCATGGCGGCAGCAAGGAATAAGCACCTATACCAGCAGACACCTATCCCACCACCACCACCTGCCCCATTAGAAACTCTCAGCCCCCTCTTTCCTCCCTAGAAAGACAGCAAAGTCAAGGAATTGACCATCTAAGTTACCAGCAGCAAGGACAGACCAGCATCGGCCTGCACGGGTCCCACCCAGACACCCCTCTACTTCCCCTCCCCCTCCCCACTCTGGACTCCAGCTCCTCCGCCCACAGCACCTGGAGCTTACCAAGGAGAGAAGCTGAGAAAGAAGGTCCCAAGCAGGAGGGAGGATAGAGAGAGAGGGGTAGAAGAAGGGGAAAGAGAACGAAAGGTTAATAATCCCAGAGACGGTGAGTCGCATTCTCTGAAGCGGCAGACAGCGTACCTAGACTCAGACACTGAATGAATCAAGTGACAGTCTTTAAGACGGGCACGTTAGGGACCAAGAGGCACACTGCCCCAGCCCCATTTCCACCTACAGTGTTACTCCCTGTCTGAACATCCAGAAGCCCTCAGTGGGACCTTCTTCCTCCAACCCCCAAGGGAACCATCCACCACTATCCCCACCAAACCACAAAGCAAACAGCCCACCGACCCAGACCCTCTGGAGGTACCGCTTTCTGGGCAGGCTCGGTCCACGGCCACCAGAAGGCTCTTCTTCCTCTGCCTGCAGGGACGGAATCCAGAGACAAACCAGAAGGGCAGCCGGAGGATCCCTCCTATGCTGGGCTGGCCTGCCTTCCACCCTCTCCACCCCATAACCCTGTCCTCCATCCATGATCCCAGGGGTCCTCCCCAGCTGGGAAGCAATGCGGGGTCTCCCTGCTTGGGAAGAAGGTTGAGGGGCGGGGTTGGTTTCCAGAGCAGAGGCCCAGGGACCTCAGACCCTCACAGGGACCTGCATTCCTATGCCTCGTGGATGGAGATTATCCAGGGCCACACAGATCCTGCCAGGCCATTTCCCCATGCCTGACCTACCCCAGAGCAGGGGAGGGCCCAGCGGTCCCACTTTACCTCCAGTTCTCCCAGCAGGCCAGGAGCACGGTAAGCAGGTAGAAGGAGAGAAATATGCCCAGGCAAAAGAGCATACCGCCAACGTAGGCCTCGGCTGTGGGCAGGGAAGTGGGAAGGAAAATACACCAGTACTTCCCAAGCCTGCCCATCACAGCACGCAGGGCCCAGGCTCGTCTCTCTCCACGTCTCCCCGCAGGTGGAATGACCCAGCCAGTGCCAACAATATGCCAAACTCTACATAATTCCTGGCTCTGCTCACACGGCTCCCTCTGCTAGAACTTCCTCCCCGACTTCTTTCTCCAAGACCCCTCCTTGACTTAACCTTCAAAACACAGCTGAGGAGCTGTGTCCTCTAGGAGGCTTTCTCTGCCCTGACCTCCCACAGTGACTGTCCTGGGTTCCTCACAGCCTTCGGCACCCTGCATAGCAACAGGCTCTAGACAGGGGCACCCTCAGGACCACAGCTAGAGCACAGCACCAAGCACACAGAAGGGACTCAAAACAAATGTGCTGAATAAGGAATCCATGTAGGAGAGGCAGCTTCTTTCCCCTTCCGTCACAATCCTTTATTTTTATCTTATACTTTCCAGTTTACAAAGGGCTCTATTCAATCACTCAGTAAACATTTATCGAGCATGACTAAGGGGCCTGGAACTTTCCTACTAATTTTGTGCTAAGCCGACTTAGTGAGACTAATAGAGACTAACAGATTCTATTACTCCTGTTACAGAGATGGGGAAACTGAGGCTCAATGAGATTACACTGCCCACAGTGGCAGAGACAGACCTAGAACTCAGTCCCTCAATCTCTTTACTCATGGATGCTCCAAAGCACATTACTCACCCTCCTGCCGCCCCCCCCCACCCCCCGTCATGAAGCCCTCCAAGACCACTCCTCCTTCCTACCCTGTCAGCCTGCTCGAGTAGGTCCTCCTCACCCTTCCCATTCAGAGAACACTCCCTACCCCAGGCCTGAAAGAAGAGCCAGTGGCCAGGCCATCCCCACTCAGCCACCCACACTCACACGTGACTGCTCGAGAGACCAACACTGACAGGGTCTTCTGGCGGTGCCCCTGATCGACCGGTTCATCTGGAAGTAAAATGGCAAAATGGCAAACCAGCGCCTGCCTGGAGCTTGGCTAGAGTTGGTGGGACCAGGCCTGGGAGAGTCTGGAGCCAGAAACCCACATCCCATCAGATCCATCAATCAGCCACACAGGCTCTTTTACCTCCCAGGAAGTGTCCAAGCCCTCCCACCCCTGGCCAAGCCCAGGGCACAAAATGTACCTTCTATAAAGGGGTAGAAAGGCAGGGAGCCTCCACAGGCTTGGTCTTCAGTTTTCACCACCACTACCACGTAAAAGCTGTTGCTGGGGAAGTCTTTGCGCTGCAGGATGAGGACGGTGATAATGGCAATGATGGTGACGATGAGGAGGATGGTAAGGATAGTGATGACGAAGATGACTGCCATCATCACAGCACCGTCATCATTTGTCATCGCCATCACCATCCTTTTCTGAATACCTAACCCTGTCTGGCCTGAATACATAGTGTCAGGCCAGACACTATGCTAAACTCTTTGCTCATATATTATTTTATTGAATCCTCACAAAGATCCTTATGAGTAAGTACTATCATTATCCCTGTTGGACGTTAGCTTAGGGTCACACTGCCAGTAAGTGGTAGAGCCAGGATCATCTGACTCCAGAGCCCATACCCTGCACTAACACTACTGCCAGGTGAGCAAATGAGGGTATGCCCCATCATCATGGAACCCATGGGTGCCCTATTATAGCCTGGGCATCAGTCAGGAGAAAAAGTGGAGGGGCCGTGGTGCCTCCGTCAGCTGCACAAGTAGATGTCGTGAGCTGAACACATGTCTCTCCCTCCCTGCCCCCAGTGCAGGCTTCAGCCTTTGCCAAGGGCAGCCCTCATCACCAGCCAGGGCCCTTTCCTCTCCCAGCTGTGGTGATGAAGTGTACAGAGCAGCCATAAAGGGTACTCTGCTCTTTCCTGTCCCCAAAGGCAACTGGGATTGTGATTCAATGCTTGCATATATCAGGGGACCCAAAGTCTCAGGGACTGGACGGCCAAGACTCAGTCCTGTGGGTAGGGTAGGAATGGGGCAGGGGAAAAGAAGAGAGGGTTAGGAAAGCTAATCACCTGGCCACATCCCCCATCGGGCCATGCCCATTTCCTACCTGCACGGTGATGGCTGCCTTCTTGGTCATAGTCTGGTACATGCCAATGAAGGCTACGTTGTTGTCTAGGTCATAGACAGGGCACTACAGAGGGAGGAGGGGACAGACAGATGGGCAGGGTCCTGGGCCCTGTCCCCTCTCTTCAGCAGCCCTGCTATCCACTGGTGGAGAGTAAAAGGGCAGGTTACTTACCAGGACATCCTGGATGGAGATGACTGAGCAGGGGAAGGCCTTGTTGGAGGTCACCTTGACAATGACTGAGTCCACTCCTTCCGGGAACTCATACTTGAAGTACTGAGGGCATAGGGAGGGCGGGGAGAGCCCCATCCCATGAGGATGCTCTCTTTGCCCCTCTAGAAGGGAAGAGTGTGAATCCTCCCAGGGTTGGGCAGTGGAGGCTCTCTGGGAAGAAAGGCCTTGCCCACAAGCAGGTCCATTTCCCATACACCACTCCCCTCAGCCTCAGCTGGGCACTCAGGACAGTGCCCAAGGGGCAAGTAGGAAAGATGGCAGCCAAACCCCATGTCTCTGCACTTCCTATACTGTGTGTTCCCCGCCACCTTAGGACAAGTGCTCCTGCTTCTAGAGAGTCCTCCACAGAGAGTACAACCAACCTGAAACTCCTGGCAAAGAGTGCTGACCACTCCCACCCCCAAGTTCAAGCTTCCCCATTTCTCCTCTGGAGGGACCGTTGACAGGGAGGTCTTACCTGGGGCTGCGCCGCCGTGGTATTAAAGCTGAACTGCTCTCCGGTCCTGTGGGGCAGAGAAGAGCCCCCCACCGTTACTCCCAGAGCTTGTGAAGGAGGTCAGTCCTGTGGCCCCCTCGCTCTCCCCTGCACACCTGAGCACGAAGTCATCCATTCGGCTGACGCGGAGCTGGTACGTGGTGTTGACTGGTGACAGAGTGGACACATCCACGTAGAAGAACTGGACCTCGGACTCATTCTTGGTGGGGGGCTGACACAGCGTTCGTTCCACCTTTTGGTAGAGGTACTTGCGCTGAAACCTATGGCCCGAGGCAGAGATGAGACATGACTGCGGTTCCATGACAGCCAGCATGCCACTCCAGGGGAGCAGAGCCCCAATTCCTCCGCTCTGGTCCCACTACCTCCCTACCCCACCTCCACTAGGCTGACAAGCTCCAGGTCAGCTGGCTGGGCCCTTGTGCCGTTGACCAGCCTCCTGGCTTGGGGAATGGGGAGGAGAAACAGAGGGGCACCCAGGTGGTCGGGGGCCCTGGACAAGGCCCTGAGTGAGGCTCTGGGCAAGGCCTGGCCTGGGCCTACCCCCCCTCCCTGGTCCCCGGGTCCCACTCACATCCCTCGCAGGATCAGGGGCACCTGGAAGGACACCACCGCCTCCTTCTGGCGGACCACAAACAGCAAAGGAGCCCCCTTCTGCTTGTTCAGGACATTCACGGACACTCTCACGCCCTCTGTCTGAAAGATGACACAGAAATGTCCCTAAGTCAAGCCCGTGGTGACTCTAATTCTGCCACGGGAACACATGGCTCCAGAGACTGTGAGCTCTGCCCTCCCTCAAGCAGACGGCTTTGTGCTTTCCCCATCCAGGTCGAGCTGGGGAGCTACTTATGCCCCTTCATCTGCCAGAGCAGCCCCCAGACTCCAGGAGGGACTTAGGGGAGAGGATGGGAAACACAATGGAGACCTCAGGTATCCCCAGCATACCCCATTGCTATAAAAGTTCACGGATGCACATGCCTGCACACACGTGCATGTACACACATGCGCACACACAGGGACACGGGAGAGCAAGAAGTGCTCCCCAACCTTCTTCCTTGTGAGCCAGGAAGTTCCTATTCTACAACTCATCTGGCAGCCAGAGGCCACGGGGAGGTGGGGGAACAGGGATCGTTGAAAGCCAAGAAGGCCAAGTTCTATCCTTAGCTCTGACCAAGGGATAGGGCTGTGGAAAAGTCACTTCACATCTCTGAGCCTCAACATCCCCCACTATAAAATGGAGACACTCCCACCATTGGCACTATGGAGGAAAGTATATAGGACAGTCGGAGCTTAAAGAAAAAAATAAAATAAATCCTGGAATTGCTTGTTATTGGGCTGCTGAAACCCAAGCCCTTAGGGCAGCACCTCCCAGACGGATAGAGGCCACCGTTCTCAGGGTAACCCCACATATGGGGGCAAAAAGAGAAAGGACTCTAAGTTGGATGAGATCAAACTTCAGAGAACCAGGCACTGAAGGCAGATCCTGGCCTGCCATCAAAACCCAATCCCTCCCCATTCTGAAAAAAAAAAAAAAATCAGATTCCCATTCTGAACTCCACCACTTCTTAGTAAATCCAGTCCTGGTGAGAGCTGAGCAGGAGACCGTGAGCCAGGCTGCAAGAGTGCTCCAAATCTCAGCCCTGCCTGGGGTCTAGGCTTCCCAGACCTAGCTGTGCCCATGTTCAACTCACAGCTGGGGAGAAATGAAAGAGAAATCAGGGTGAGGAAGCTTCTCCATGGTAGGCAAACTCCTTCTCCCCTCCCACCCAACCTGGGGTTGGCTGTATCTCCACCACCTTCAACTTACAAGGCCAGCTGTCTTTCCAAGGGAAGGAAGAGGGCTGGGAAGTTCCCAGCAGTTACAGCAGCCTGGGAAGTCCTGCATTCATTTCCCTGGGGAGTCTCAGTTATAACTCCCTGGAGGCAGAGCCTTTCAGTTTGGGCCTGTCTCATCCCCCTGGGGTTTTCTGGGCCAAGCCCAGTAGCAAGCCTGCTTCCTTGCTCCCAGACCCCACAGCACTGTCAGACTCTGGGTGCTGGGTAGGGAGCAGGCCAGTCCTGCTCAGACTACAGCTGGTAGAAAGGAAGGGATCAAAGAGAAGATGGGAAAGAGGCAACTTCAGAAACTGTCCACTGGTAGCTTCAGAACAAACATCCCTGGCAAAGGAAGAAGGGCTGGCAAGAGGGTCCAGCGTGGTTCTGGGAAACCCAGTGGGGCGGCTGTTCTTGGGGACTGACAGCATCGCGGAACCCTGGTCCGCTAGCCCACGCACCACCAGCCCCGAGCCCAGCCCCTTCCCTCACCCGGTTGCGGGTCACAGTATGGTTGAAGGTGTAGATGTTGACCAGCTCGCTGTTGACCTCATCCACGTAGGTGCGCTCAAACTCGGCGTCTTTCTGCGAGACGTTCTTAGGCCCCAGAACCCCCAGATGGCTCTCGACCGAGGCCACCAAGAGTGCAAAGAAGGGCAAGCCCAGAGCGAACATGGCCCCGGCCGGGCGGCAGTGGCGGCAGCAGCGGCGGCGGCGACGATAAGCGACAAGTCACCTCCGGGGCGGGTTGCGGCTCTAGCCGCAGCTTCCAGCATCTCACCAGGACCAGAACTTTAACCTCGGCCTGAGATTAGGAAACGGTCCCTCCCCTGGAGCCGCAGACGCGCTCTCAGCGGCCAGGGAGGGGATGGGGCGGCTGGGAGGGGGTGGGGAGGGGTTGGGGTACGGGCCACAGGAAGGGGCCCCAGCTCGCGAGGGGCCGAGCACTGCTGGGAGACCCGGCGGGCGCCCGCCAGGGCCGTGACAGCCCGGAGGCGGCTAGTTGCTGGGAGCCTGGAGACGCCGGGAAAGGGGAGCGAGGGAGGGAGGGAGGGAGGGCGGAAGGGAGCGGAAGCCGGCGGCGGGGTCGGCCGCGAAAGGAGGAGAGTCTGAGGGTGAGGGGCGTGATAGGTGGTAGCGACCCGACACCGCGCGGCGCGGCGAGTTTCTGGGGCGCCGGCTTCGGTGCTCAGAACTCCGGGGAGTGAGCAACGCCGCGGGGCGGTAAACAGCAGGGCTGCCGGCCCGCCCGCTGACGTCAGGGGAAACTGACACAGATTTAAAGGGCCAGGCTTCGGTTTGGGTCTTAAAGGGGACGCCGCTTTCCAGCTGAAGGCCTTCTCCCACTCCTATCCTGTTACCGGCTCCTCTTTCATTATCCTGACCTTCTCTGGAAGCTCACTTTGGATTAGATGGATGTTTCCGTGAAGGATCTCCAAGTGTTGGATTCTTGTTGACAAATTCTCTTTTTCACACGAAAGGGTCACCCTCACCCCCACCACTACTGCCATTACCACTAACATCCTCCACCCCTGGGACGTTTTTTTTTCCTCCCAATTATCTTAAGAAAAGAAAAATTTCTAAGAACTAGGAAACTGCCCATGGAGGGGAATCCGAGACAGAAATGCCCGAGGAACCCTGTGCGTTCCCGCCTCCCACTGCAGCGGCCACACAGCTTCAAGGATGCCTTCAAGCTCGAAGGGCTGTTTCTCTTCTTCTCTGCTGGGGCAGCTACAAAGCTCGTTGAAAGAAACTTCAGGGCTTCCCTGGTGGCACAGCGGTTGAGAGTCCGCCTGCCGATGCAGGGGACACGGGTTCGTGCCCCGGTCCGGGAAGATCCCACGTGCTGCAGAGCAGCTGGGCCCATGAGCCATGGCCGCTGAGCCTGCGCGTCCGGAGCCTGTGCTCCGCAACGGGAGAGGCCACAACAGTGAGAGGCCCGCATACTGCAAAACAAAACAAAACAAAACAAAAAAACAGAAAGAAACTTCTACAAAATAGTTTGGCACCACGTCTCAAGAACTTAAAGAGCTTTACACTCTTTGACCAAATAATTCCACTTCTGGGATGCTATCCTAAGGAAATAAGAAATACAGATAAAAAAAAGTGTGGGCAAATATCCTTATCGCTGTGATCCTTATAATACAAAGCTTAAAGGAAACAGCTTAAATGTCCATAATGAGGGAGTGCTTAAATGTACGATTATCATGAAGCCATTGAAAGTGATGCTTAAGACATTAAGGGACATGCAAGCAGAGAATTCAGGTTATGACCCTATATAAACAGTATGTTTTCCAAATACATAGACATGCATAGAAAAACGTTGAAAACTGCATAAAATTTGGCAATGATTACCCTTGAATTACAGGTGGCTTTTTAAATAACATGTATCGGGCTTCCCTGGTGGTGCAGTGGTTAAGAATCTGCCTGCCAATGCAGGGGACACGGGGTCCGGGAAGATCCCACGTGCCGCGGAGCAACTAAGCCCCTGCACCACAACTACTGAGGCCACGCACCACGACTACTGAAGGCCGCGCCTAGAGGCCATACAGAGAAGCCACCACTGTGAGAAGCCCATACACCACAACAAAGAGTAGCTCCCGCTGGCCCCAATTAAAGAAAGCCTGCACGCAGCAACGAAGACCCAATGCAGTCAAAAATAAATAAATACAAATAAATGTAAATAAATAACATGTATCATATCATTTTCCTCTAATTCCAAAAGTATAGACAAGTTCAGGAAAGAAAGAAAGAAAGAAAGAAAGATCACTGGTTGGATGGTCTTTACATTCATTTAATATATTTTTAAAATTTATAAATTTTCTACAGTGTACACAAATTCTAAGAACATACCTAAGACAAATTAGATATGTTTAAAGGGAAAGAAAGGCCACCTCTGAAGTTGTCAGATACCCTGATGAAGCCACCTAGGCCATTGGCTTGTCAGGGTTTTCTTGCTTGCAAGATTCCAGCAGCCTCAGTCCCTGCCCCTGCCTTACTACCTGGGCATTGTTCCAGTGAGGACTATTTTAGCTTATGACCTGTTATAAATATGTATTCATTCCTGCAATAAATATTTAATGGGCACCTACTATGTACCAGGTACTCTTCTGGTTATACTGGGCAAAGAGTGAGGGAGAGAATTAGACCTAGCCCCTGCCCAAGCATTCATACGTGAGGATGAAGAACAGAAGCAAGCTGCAGGGGCTAGAGAACTCTAGAACCTTAGCAGACTCCTGGGCCAACCCCTCATTTTACAGATAGGCAGAGCGAAGCCCAGAAAAAGTCAGCTCATGAGTAGCTCACTAAAGTCCCCTGTGCCTTGGTCCAGTACTCTACCCCACATATCTATACAAACCTGAATCGGAATCGGAGGACCCTCAGATTACAAGAGGTATCTTCACAATGAGCCCTCCATGCAGTCAGCAGCCCAGCGTGGAGAGTCAATGTAGATTTCCACATTCCAACTGGACTTCACTTTTTCCCTCATCACAAACCTCCCAGTAAATCTGGAACTCTAAGAAATACTGCCACCCTGAGCTTGAGCTCCCCACTGAGGCTGATGTGATTTAACTGGTCTACCCTGTCTGTGCCAGGAGCTTTCCCAGGTTCTGTGGGGACCACAAGTTGAGGACCGGAGCATTTCTGCCATAGGCTGGTTGGTGCTGAGGCTGTACTGAATAATCCCAGCCTGGGCTTGGGGGTGGGGAGAAACATTCCAACTCTGCCTCAGGTTTGGGGGCAAAATGTGCCTCTAGGCCCGTTCAAAATGCTCATGGAGGGCTTCCCTGGTGGCGCAGTGGTTGAGAGTCCGCCTGCCGATGCAGGGGACATGGGTTCATGCCCCGGTCCAGGAAGATCCCACATGCTGCGGAGCGGCTGTGCCCGTGGGCCATGGCCGCTGAGCCTGCGCGTCTGGAGCCTGTTGCTCCGCAACGGGAGAGGTCACAACAGTGAGAGGCCCGCGTACCACAAACAAACAAAAACAAAAAACAAAAACAAAAACAAAAAAATGCTCATGGAGACCCTACTTGCTGTTTTTGAATCACAGTCTCTAGAGGTGTAACCCAGGAATCTGCATTTTAGGAAGCACTCCAGAAGTTTGCTATATACTCAATAAATTTTGAGAACTACCAATCTGGGGCCAAACAACTGTGGATGATCAATATTTCTGTTTGCTCCCTTTCTCCGGGCAACATCTTTTCCTTTTTCAAGGTCTCAAGGGCTTAACCCTGAGTGTTCAGACAGAGTGGGAGGGCAGCAGCCCTGTGTTTTCTTGCTGTTCTCAGGTCTGCAGAACTTTCCTCACCCCTGCTGCCCCACCCATGGTGGGTAGGAGGATTGGGGGCCAGAGGGAGAGACAGCACAAGCCTGTTATGAATAGGCCCTTTCTGAGTTTTGGCAGCCCTGAGTGGAGAGAAGGCTTTTTATGTTGGCTGCAGCAGTCAGCGTAAAAGAAGGGCAGTGCTAGGTCTCAAAGCCAGACTTCTAAGTGCAAAGAGATGTCAAGTCCTGAGGGCAGGCCCCCTGGCCTTCTGCATAGGCCCAGCTGCTGCATTCTCTGCCATGTTATATAAAAAGCCCAACCCCAGCCCTGGTGATGAAGAGGGCAGTGTTGGGTCACAAGGCTGGATGACTTCCTTTCATTTCCCTGTGGGCCATCTTTCTGATCCTGAATGCAGAAAGGACCTGGGAAATGGGACCATTCACCAGGCAGCTGACAAGGTTCACAGCTTTCCATGAGTCCAGCTCCATTTTGTGTCACAGGATTTTCAGAGTTTGGAGCAAGAAGACAGGAAGGAAGCTTCGGCTGGCTCAGGGGTATTGTTAAAATGACTTTAAGACTCACCAACAGCAGGGTGGATTAGCTGAATCCGATCGAGTAATTTAGGAATCTGGGTGGTAGGTAGTGGTCATGTCTGTAGGTGGGTGGCAGAATCAAAACAGACTTTAGAATTAACTAATGGTATAACTTTAACCCAGAAAAAAAGGTTGCAAAACCAGCCCCCCTGAAGGAAATGAACTTGAAGTTCCCTGTTTTCACTGTGACCGTAAAAAGGGCTCAGTGTATCTACTTGGAGCTCAAATAGAATTGTCCTGGGTATAGGCAGCTCCAGAAGCAAGAGTACAGCCCTTCTTCCCACCATGCAAGTTCTGTTCTTTCCCAGAGCTGCCCTCATGTCTGTTTATCTCTCCATCAAAGACTGTGAAAAGGGGGTGCACATCAGATTAGGAATCAGTTAAAGGTACAGTATGTACTCTGTCATTCTGGGGATAAGGTCTCATACCCATCCCACAGCTTCATGGTGTTGTGGAAAAAAGAAGGACTTTGATGATAGAAAGTTCTATGTTTAATTCCCTGTATTGTGCATCTTAGGCAAATTGCAGTTTCTGAGCCTTCAGGATCCACCTCTCATCTCCATTGTCCTCCTAAATGCCGCACACAGTGGAGCTGGGCTTGACTGAATTCATCATCCTGAACTATTGTCTAAAGAGTAGAAGGGGAGTCGAGGGAGAAGAGCTTTGACCAAGTGGCCAGGACTTTCTGCCAGAGACAGATCAGCCACTCTGCATTTCCTAAACCTTCGTTTTCACCATTCAGAAGGGGAAATGTGCACAGTGCGTTCAGGCATCTGGTTCCCTGTGGCCATGTGATGGAACCAACATCAGGGCTTTCCAGGAAATGAGGCTGGTCATCAGGTTGCTGAAAACAAGCAGATGAATAATTGATCAACTCAAATCCGTGTCTCCAAAGATCACTGATAAAACTGAGCCAGCCATCCTCCTATTTCAAGAAAGCTTGGGTCTCTGGCTAAGAAATCAGAAGATGCAACTGAAGAACATTTTACTCCTCTCTGACTGTATCTAAAGATCACATACAGCTACCCAGTCCTTATTCCAAGTTGTTCTTATCAGAACAGGTCCCCTCTCTTTACACTCTGGCTCGGACACAGGCTACATCGTATAGCTGCTTCTGTTATTTCATTGGTTCCTAGAGTCTTCACAAAGGTGATTTTCTCATTCACGATATTTTTGTCCCTCTGAACCAGTCTAGTTTTTTCTTCTAGCTTCACTTTTCCTATAAAAACCATCTTTATTAATTCCATCTAGTTCTTTTTTTATTGAAGTATACTTGTATTATATTGATGTACAATATTATATAAGTTACAGGTGTACAATATAGTGATTCACAATTTTTAAAGGTTATACTCCTTATAGTTATTATAAAATATTGGCTATACTCCCCATGTTGTACACTATATCCTTGTAGCTTATTTAACACATAATAGTTTGCACCTCTTTATTCCCTACTGCTATCTTGCCCCTCCCCCCTTCCTTCTCCCCACTGGTAACCTCTAGTTTGTTCTCTATATCTGTGAGTCTGCTTATTTTTTATTATATTCACTAGTTTGTTGTTTTTTTAGATTCTACATACAAGTGATATCCTACAGTGTTTGTCTTTCTCTGTCTGATTGATTTCACTTAGCATAATACCCTCCATGTCCATCCATGTTGCTGAAAATTGTGACATTTCATTCTTTTTTATGGCTGAGTAGTATCTCATCGTGTATATAATACCACATCTGCTTTATCCATTCATCTGTTGATGGACACTTAGGTTGCTTCCATGTCTTGGCAACTGAAGATAATGTTGCTATGAATATTGGAGTGCACGTATCTTTCATAATTCCATCTAGTTCTAATCAAACAATTCCAGAAAATGTCTCAATAATTTTTGTAATACGTATATACTGCATCTTTCTAGTTTTCACTGTTCTTAGGTAAATTTATCACTAGCTGGAATAATGTCTACTGTTTCTTACAAGCAGCAGCATAATACCATTGAAAGGACAGAAATTGAAGTCAAATGATTTGTATTCCGGTTTCAATTCTGACCGTTACTGGCTAGATGATCATGAAGAAATTACTCGATCTCCTATCCATTCATTCATTTATTCAGTGCCTAGTGTGTACTAGTCACTAAGCTAGGTGCTGGGAACACAGAGATACTTAAAACACATTCTCTGTTCTTAAGGAATTCATATCTAGCAGTGTAGAAAAGTGATTGAGTGCAATGATAAAAGATTTACAAAGGGTATTATGGGAATTCAGAGATGAGAGACCTAGTACAGATGTGAGCTGAAAATAGGAGAAATCAGAAAACATTCCAGGACTCTCTGAAGGACTCTTAACAGATGAGTAGGAGCTAGCTTGGCAAAGGGGCAGGAGCATATTCCAGAGGGTCTCAGCTTGGGGCAAAGGCAGAGACTCAGAGTTCAATGCTATTGGCATGAAGTTCAAAGTAAGAGGTGGGAGGATATAAACGAACTGAAGAGGGCCAGGTCATGGAGCACATTGGATGTTATATTTAATAGCTTGGACTATCAGTGGTTATCAAAGAGCATGCTGCAGTACACTGATGTGTCATTAATTTTTACAGGGGTGCTGTCAAAGCTTTATCAGTGTGTAAAATTTGTTTTTTTCATACATATTTTTGATGTGGTTTGTTAAAATAAGCCAGCAAATAAGCAAGAGGCAAGAGGCATAGCATAAAATCAGGCCCAAGAAAGTTTGACTATGTGTTTAGCAAAACAATTAAGTTCTTTGCTTTGTGGCTATGTAAAAATATGTAGCTGAGTTAAGGTTTCACTCCTGCCTTGGCTGGAGAAGAGCAGGGATGGATTCTCCTGCTGGTTCCTTCCCCAAGTAGATGCTGGTGAGGGAGCTTCCCCTTCCACCACACTACCCTCTCTTCCACTTCTGGGCCACTGAAGAGGTTCACACAGCAGTTTGGAAACAATCAGCAAAGCCTCAGGCCCCAGGCTGCTTTCACTGCTGTCCTGTGATTTAAGGGGACCCTGTGACCAGCTCACAAGGCAATGCCTCTGGAGGGGTGGGTGGAGAGGAACTTGGTGTGATTACATGGGGAGGGCGGGCAGGGGGAGGCAAGTAGAAAAACAAAAATACCTCAGTTTAGTTATCTCCAAATTTTATCCTTTTATAGGAGTAAATCATTTTAATCCAATAGCCTCACCATGGTGAGAAGTGATAAAGCGAATGTCGCAAAAACCACAGACACTTTTAGCTGCTTAGGAACATTTTATTGGCATAGCAATCTGCTGTAATCATAGCTGGCGTGGTTGGTGGTGTTAGTCATCTGGATAGGCCCTAATGGGCCAGGTAAGTGACCCTTGTTCTGGTCACACAGCTCTAAAGAGGCTGTCCTTGGGGCAGATGTGTTAGCTTGGGGAGGCGAAGGTGATAAAGGAGAACTGTGTCCACATTGTCACTAGCAGCCATTGTTATACTGAGACTGAGGCCATTCACCCAGGTCAGATGAGGTAGTCCACAGCACACATCCACAGAAACCCACCTGCAGAACTGTCTGGACTCATGTATGGAGTGGACTGCAAAGGAGGCAGCTGTGTTTTCTGAACGTCTGACATGAACCCTCATTCAGTATTTCCATCTGCACTTGTGGCCCCCACCACCACCCCTCAGCATATGGAAGCTGACAACTCCTACTTTAATCATTCTGCCATGTATTACTGACTGTACTTACACTTTCCTGTTTTAGACTTTAAATCTTATTTCACTTACCCAAGTATCCTCCTGTCAATCTGAACTTCCTGACATGTTAATACAGTTGCCAGTCTTTGAACCCCTTCACGCGTACCACCAAAAATTCTTGGCTCTATAAACCCAATTCAAATTCTACTGCTGGTTTTAAGGTGGGAAACAAGATGGCCAGATAATGCACTTTAAATAAATTCTAATAATTCCATGGCCACGTGGAGGATGGAATCGAAAGGGAGTATATTGATTGCAGAGACTGAAGGAAGCTGTTGCCTTTGGTCCAGGTGAGAAGACTGTGACTTCATTCCCAGGACTTTCAACTGAAAGGAAACTAGGGATGTATCTGCAATGAACTCAGTGAATCAGAATCTAGAGCTAAAAAGACACCCCAGGTTGAATGAGTAGTGGTTAAGAGCAAGGACTTCGAAGTCAGATAAAGCTGGGTTCAAATCCCAGCTCAACCATTTATATTACATGACTCATCTTTGACAAGACAGCAAACTTCTCCAGGCCTCCCAGCCAACAGTAAAGTGGAAATGCACCTACCTAAACTGCTTAGGTGGTTAATATATGGGAAATGTTATCCTGAAGCTTTTCTCCCTAGATGACACAGGAACTCAGAATACTCCAATTAATTTGAGGCACTTAAGCTCAAGCTGGGGGTAACAGTAGAAAGAAATATTCCAAAATGTAAAAAAGAACTGGTGATTATTAGCATGAGGAATGGAGAAACTATAGAAATTGGGACAATTAACGTGAATAAAATTCTAAAGATTTGAAATTAGGAAAAAGGGTCAAGAGGTCAATTTAATGACTTAATTCTGTTTTTAACTACCAGATACTATTAACAAATCTGAAACATTTCACTTGACAATATTTCCACGTATCTACTTAGGATTCCTTCTATCTGCTCATCCTACCCTGCCGTTCTGCACCCCCAAGGAGATAAGTGATGAGGGTCAGCTTGGTACATTCAGCTCCACAGAAAAGCAGCAGGATGATCTAAGTATCCAATTTGCCTGTGATAAGGTAGGAAAAAAAAAATCCCCTCTCTTCATGGGAATTCAAACTATGATAAAGGAGACAGAAAGACAGCAAGTTTGAGTGAAATGTTTACATTTATATTGAAACAGAATGAGTTCTACTAGTCAATGAAATTTTGCCAAAGCGGAATCACAAACTTCCGTTGGGGAGGTCCAGTCAACTAGCAGCAGTGATCCCCAAGCAGGAACACCAAGGAGAAGCCTGGGAGACCCCACCCCAAAAAGCCTCCTTTCAAGAGATCCCAACTCACTTCTCCCACATGCACCCACACAGATTTAGGAGCACAGTCATGCTCCTCATTTTCTTATATCTTCAGTTTCTTCTTCGCTGCAATAAATATAAAATTGGCAATGCTCATATACCACAGCACAGACAATATTTCAGGCTTTAGCATACAACTGTAAACAGTGACTAGGTTAAAAAAATAAAAAAGATAAAGAAAGTTGAACATTATTTTTAAACAACGACAAAATTCCTAAGAGCAGGGCATGAGCTACTCAAGATTTGTTTTGTTGCGTTAAGGTTTTTGACAAAAAAATTCAGGTTTAGACAGATATCCAAATAGACTCAAGGTGGTGGCCAAACCACTGCCCATGGTAGTCTAGATTATGTGGTAGCAAAACAACATGCCCTAGATCACCCTTGGCAGTACATCTTCAACCTGCCACATTCAAGATGGGACTGCAGAAATCTTTATTGTGCCATCACCAGCTGCCATCCAGTGTAGTGGGATTGGGTGGGCAAAGGGATGGAAGTTTGCTGGGAGACAAATAGAATTAACACCTCTGCTGGCTGCCTGGAAAGTTGGCCCCTTAATCACAAGGACAACTAGGACATTTCACTTGGACAGTGCATTAAACTTCATATATGTGTGTGTATATATTTCTCATATATATATATATATATATATATATATGAAATCCAAAGATTAAGCATTAAGTTCTGTCACTGCAACAAACGGGTGTCAATCAAAGAAAAACAGAAGAACACTTTTTGCCTAAAGCAGTGCAAAGAAAGCTGGCAAGAAATGAAAGTGGACTCAGTATCTGCACATTAGCAATGGGGCAGACTTTTATTTAAAAGGCTAGAGGTTCAAATACTATTGCTCAAATAGCTCTGGTAAATATAAAATGTAGTTAACATCCAAGGTTTATACACAGAAGCAAAGGAGCTGAAGGCCAATTCACAAAGGGATATTTGATCCTTAGTCAAGAGAGAAGCTAAAAGCACATGCTGCAGGAGTAACCTAATGGGGTTTGTTTGGACCATACTCCTTCCCTCTGACAACAGAAAAGACCTGGATAGGAAACTGTCTTTTCACACACGAAATTGTGGCTTAATTAAATCTCCTCCCTAGAACTGTACCTCAGCTAAGAAAAAAAAAAATCTGTCTTGAAAAACTCAAGAACCTGGGCTACTAAAAATAAAAAGGAAAATTTAATATAGTAAACAAGTTTAGTAAACACCACATATATTTTCAGTTGTTAATGAAGACATGATACATTCAGGAAAGTTTGTGTTTTTGTTTTTTTTAAAGACAAAAAAACCAAAAAACAAAATTCCCAGAAAAAGCCTCGAGGAGGAAAAAAAAAAAAATCAGCCCAAGTTCTATCCCTTTCAGTCAGAAGCGGCTCTTAGCACAAACCACAAATCCCCCTCCAACACACAAAAGCAATGCCATGTGCCTTGCAAGCAGAGTAAGAAACATATGCCTTAGTTACTGAACTTGAACGTTAAGCAGAATCATTGCAGAGCACATTTTGATGGGTTACTTCAATATCCACCTGGTCCAGTTTAAAGTATTTGTTTGTAAATCCAGTTTGTACATATTCCACAGGTATATTAAACAATAAACCACCTGTTGTCCTATTATTTTTTGTCCTATTAGTTTTTAAATGGCAGTTCTTGTAGCTCAACAAACCATTAAGATTATAAAGAGCTCTCTTGAAAGAAATTCTCAGATGAAGATGTATTGAGAAATCCTGAAGGTTAAACGAAGTGTTTTTTTACTAGTTCTTTTTTTACTAAAACAGTGGGATCAAGCAGAATATCTTTCGGAAGAGCAGTGTCACAATTTCCCCATGAGAAGAGGCCAAATTTTTCTGGACTAATAATAATTTAAAAACTAAGCCAATAATAATAAAATAAAATATACACCTTAAAATACTACAAAACTTGAAATAAAGTCAGGGCTTATGGAGTGGGAAACAGAGTTCTGGGTTTTTTTTCCCCCCAAAAGAAGGAAAACTGTAACAGGTTCTAAGGGAAAAACAAAACAAAACAAACCAGAACTCTGAATATGGATAGCACTACACAGACTCTATAGCACAGACCACCACACAAGAATGAATTACACATCAGTAATATCATCATGAGAGTAACTGGCTGGGGATTTATACTTCCAGCAACAGAGCTCCTAGGTCAAAAATGTGTTAAAAGCTTGTAATGTTAACAAGGACCCCTCCCACCAAAAAAAAGAGGGGATGA
This sequence comes from Phocoena sinus, assembly GCF_008692025.1. Classification (NCBI taxonomy): domain Eukaryota; kingdom Metazoa; phylum Chordata; class Mammalia; order Artiodactyla; family Phocoenidae; genus Phocoena; species Phocoena sinus. The sequence continues at coordinate 15,258,291 of NC_045770.1, forward strand.
GGGGGAATAGAGGAAAGGCTGCATGCATGGGTCTATTACAGACGTGATATTCAGCAGCATAAAAATAATACCCTCCATTGAGTCCCCCAAATGGGGCAAAACCTATTTTTCACTGCTAAGCATGGGAAAGGTTAACAGAGTGGAACAAATTCACCTGTAACCATAGCATCTCCCATACTTGAATGACAAGCACGTTCAATTTGATGTTATATGTTGCTGTAACATTGAGAATACATATGAGTAAAGCAAAATAAAAAACAAAAGGCTAAATTATGAACTTTAAAAACTGGAAAAACATCTGTTTTAAAGCCAAGAAGGTGTTATTCTAATTATTATTATATATGACATAATCCATAGAAAGAAAGGCCAAGGAAAGAATCTTCATTTTGTTCAGTACTTAGGCTTGATGTTGTCCTAGGAAAAACAGTGATAAGTCAATGAATGTGTCACACATATAACTAAAAAGTCCCCTTCTGGTTTCCAATGAATTTAAACAACCATCTTCCTTGGCTAATTTTTCTCCTGTGTCAAACAAACCTTCTATGTACAGGACCAGTTTAAATCCCTCCTCCCCTTCAAACACTAGATATGAACATCCAGGAACATTCTACAATGCAAAGTGCCTTAAGAAAGAGAAGGATTCTGTAGTGCCAGTGATATAACTGATCTGAGGAAGCTGGGACACTATTAACACTGATGGGAGCCAGTCAGGCAATGGTGGTTTGTTTTTCCTCAGGTGTTTCCTCCAACAATTGCATGATCAGTTCATGGAGGGGTTTGCAGATCTTTGCGTAGCCCCCTCCTGTGAGATGCAGAAAATCAAACATGTCGTGGCAGGAGATGGCACCGTCCGAGTGCACGAAGCCCCCATCTGTATCCAGGAGCTGAACATTGGCAAGCTTCGGCAGGGAAACCTTGAGGAGCTGGTTCACCTTGGCATTCTTTTGCCTCAAAGGGTTGGGCTTCTCACCTCGAGGTAACAAACCCTGGGGAAGAGCAGAGAAGAATATAAGATGAGAAGACTCACTGTTTTTTCCTACTTACTTGTGATTTCAAATATCCCTGGAACTCTCCATCTAGCACTTGTTATACCTTTGATTTCTGAAACACTGGACTAGACCTGTCTTAATGAAAGTTCTCTGACTATCCCTCCTAGGTTTCTTCCTGAGCTCCTCCTCCTCCTCCTGTCCCTTAACTGCTGGTATTCTTCAGGGTTTTGTCCTTGGCCCAGTACTCTCTACACCTACACACTTTAGCCCAGATCTCTTCCCGGAGCTTCAGAACTGTGTATGTGAATGCTCCTGAGGCACACCCAACTTAACACGTCCAAAAACCCATTCATCATCTCCCCCATAGACTATGTTCCTTCTACATTCTCTGTGTCAACTGACCTTTCAACATCCCTGAGTCTCTCATCCCATGTACCTTATCTATTCATCATTAAATCACTCAGCTTTTACATCCTAAGTATTTTTCCAATCCATTCTTTTTTCTGACTATAGACACTGCTATGGCTAGGGAACTTACCAATATTCACCTCAATTAATGTAAAATCTCCTGACTAGTCTTCCTACCTCCAGTGGTATTACCCCTTCAATTTATCCTCCATATAGTCCACCACATAGCTAGAATAATCTAGCTCAAATACACATCTATTCATTAATGCCACATGGAACCTACACTAGAACACACGAGAAATGGAGTTGGAACAAATGCTGTCTTGATGAATCAGAGCCACATAATATCTGGTAGTATAAAACAGAGATGTGTTCTAAATTCATTTTTAACTTATTTGTTAATGATCTAATATAATTTTCAGATAAATCAGATGTCTGTCCTTCTACTATAGTAAATAAAAGCCACCTCTTATATGGCAAGTGCAAGGTTTTATCATCTCAAACTAGAAATGGCCTTTATACAGATAACTGATCCAATTATAAAACTGTCAGAAGTCCCCAACCTTTTAGTTGGTTTATAGCTAATGATGCCACACAGCAAGTTATTGTTATTTAGGCAAAAATGTTGTCACCTGTTTCTCCTACAGGGTATGATAAGAGGTCTTATTTCATAAAAACGGGTTTTCTGTAGGCGTTCTACTAAAAAAATCAAAAAAATTTTTATGCCCAAAGCGTTATTCACGTCTGCTTTAAATTTTTTCAGCAAAACGTTGGACCTCAATTATTAACTTACTGTGTGACCGTAAAGTTCCAAAGAGAACTACAGAGAATTATGAATATGCTACCCCAATCCATCTCCTTTCATCCTTGTCAAGTGCAGACAAGGTCAATCCTAAACCCTAGTTTATATAACTGTTAAAAGTATAAGGCTCTGAATCTAACAGTTAACAAAGAAAATCAGCCCTCAGCACTGGCACATCAAAGCTTGGTTGAGATATAATGAGCAACCAGGAAGGATGGCCAGTGACCAATAAATACATATGTTATTCTGACTTTCAAAGAATACCATAGTAATTAAAGCCATAAAAAAGGATTAAGCCTCAAGAGCAGGGCGCCATACCTATTGGGATTGTCAAGCAAGGATAAGAAAAATAGCTTATATACTTGCATAACATTTTCCTTAATAAATGAGTATCAAGGGTATGCCATGTGATTTTTTTCTCTATAATAACTGATAATTGTTAAAATATTATTTTAAAGGAGACAAAATACACTCCTAATTCCTTTACCATGTAACAACTATTTTAATTTTATTTCCTTTTCCAATTTGCATATTTACTTTCAAGCAATTCTAAATATAATATACATACCGTTTAGTATTCGGACTGTTCACTTAAATACATCATAAATTCTGTTTTCACACAGTCCTCCTAATTGTCATATGATTAGTGCTATTATAGTCAATGACTTGTGCAATCATTCCCCCATGGGGTTGATTATTTAGGTTATTTCCAATGTTTTAGTATTGTAGATAACACCACCATATATCAAATTCAAAAGTCTGATTGAAACAAAGAATATTTATGGAGGATTTATTCAGCAACATTCATGCAACAAATATGTCCTAAGCAACTACAATGTACCACCCACTGTACTTAAGAGATGGACTCGAACCACAATGTAGTCTTTTCTGGAATAATGCAGGATATAAATAAATACATAAATTAATTAAATACCATGTAATAAAAAAATAAGACCTGGCTCCCCAGAACCGTCATAGGATAATATCCAAACTCCTAACATGGGACCTGGCTGTGGCCTTTAACTATCCCAGACTTGAACTTTATTCCAATGATAACCCTAAAATTCTTCTAGCACCCTCCTTCACTCACCCAACAAACACATACATGTATAAGCCTTTGATCATTTCCTTCCTTTCTTCCTCCCTCCCTTTCTCTCTCTCTCATTCTTCTCTGTAATACCTTCTCTTCTTTCATTTCTCTATTTGTCTGGAAACCAATGAATTCTTTAAAACTAAACTCAGATGTCAATTTTTATGTCTAAAATATACCCTGTTCTCTCCTTAGCATACAGTATAATAATTCTGTTTATATTGCTGTGTCCATCTACCAGCTCCTTGAGAGGAACCGTCTTACTCATTTTTGTATGCCCGGGACCTAGGATAGTGCCTTGTACATCGTGATTCTCGCATGTTTGTTGAATAAATGACTACCTTATTAACACTATATCTCATTAAAGAACTGAATACATGTCAGATTTCTCAAAAACATACATTTTTAGCTAGGTTAAGAATATCTACAGGTAAACTTTAACACTGAAATAGACAGCTGTTTATCCCTGAGACCATGAAGACAATGCTTTAATTCTACAAAGGGTAGCATTTCCTGTTAGTGGTAAGACTATGAAGAACCCATTTTCTTCCTGATGTAATCTCTGATATTTTTCAAGAATTCAGAGATTCTGATAAATACACCACCTTTACCATATTAACCATGGAACAAAACAACACATCTAGGCTAATCCAAACTCAGGTCTAATAAAAAGAGACTCAGGAACTAGGAAAAGTCTCATATGCAACTTAAAAAATTATCAGAAGATAGTCAAGGGGAAAAAAAAAAAAAATTTAGGCAACCTGAGGCAACAAAGAGGATTTCCACTTCTAAACAAGGATGAGCAGAAAAAAGATGGCCCCACAGCTGTTCTAGGAAATGAGACCAGTAAGACGATGGGACATATCAGAGAAGAGCTTCTCGGGAGCATGATAAACTGCTTCCAACCTAAAGATTCTCTATGTTCATGAGTGATCACATTTCTAAAAGGACCCCCCACCTTACCTAATGATATCAAGGTCTCCACCCACCCAAAGACCACATACCAATACAATGATTTTGGCCTGTGGCTGCCTTGTGTTGATAAGTTGTACGATGGCCTCGATTCCACCTGCTACTTCTTCTGCTGTATTTTCATGGTTGTTTGTTCCTACCCAGACAACAATGACCTATAATTGAGGGAAGGAAGAAAAAGAGAAAAAAGATAAATACTCAGGAATGTCCACTAGTTAGTTGAAAATCTTATTTCAAAAATCAAAGAAGGAGGGGCTTCCCTGGTGGCACATTGGTTGAGAATCCGCCTGCCAATGTGGGGGACACGGGTTCGAGCCCTGGTCTGGGAAGATCCCACATGCCACAGAGCAACTAAGGCCGTGCACCACAACTACTGAGCCTGTGCTCTAGAGCCTGTGAGCCACAACTACTGAAGCCCGCATGCCTAAGAGCCTGTGCTCTGCAACAAGAGAAACCACCGCAATGAGAAGCCCGTGCACCGCAACAAAGAGTAGCCCCCGCTCGCCGCAGCTAGAGAAAGCCCACACGCAGCAACGAAGACCCAACACAGCCAAAAATAAAGAAACAAAATAAATTTTTTAAAAAATCAAAGAAGGAAAGATGAACTTCTCAAATGGTATTGGTAACTTCAACAGGGCAGCCATCTTAAAACATTATTAATGTATGCCTCATATACATCAGGATAAGTTCCAAACAGAAAAACACTTAAGCGGGAAAAGATGAGAAAATTATTTTATGCGCAGTTGGAAGTTAATCTCTTAAGATCCAGAAACTATACAAAAAAGATAATAAATTCAACTGTATAAAAATAAAACCACTGCAAGTCAAAAAAGAAAAAAAAAAAGAGAGTGAAATCTAAGAAACATGGGGGAAAATACTTGCGACATCATAAGACTCCCTTAGTTAAAGTACCTTCTAGAAAAAAAAAAAGTACCCAAGGGAGTGTAGTGGGTATAAATACACAGTTCTACTCAAGGAAAAGAGTCAGTGGGGTGGAGGCTGGATATAGTTTTTAAAAGTTTTTCTCTCCAAAAAAATAATTTTACAAGGTGGCTATCACCTAGAGACATATACCTTCCTATGTAACCCAAAGTAATTTCCACCTGTCACAAAAGAAAGGAATATGCATGAGTTTTTCTGTTAGAAAGGCAAAAATAAAATACTTTCAACTACAGCAACTGTTATCAATGGCTCAGCTTTGTTTCCTTTTTGTTGTTTGGGTTGAAAAAATTTATATGCAGTGTGCCAACTCAGGATATTGATAATGCTATAAGGCACTGGGCACATGTTTGGGCTGAACATTTGTTCACATCTGCTTCAAATTTTCTTCAGAAGAACTTGGAGGCCTTGATTACCAATCTGTTTATATGTTTAAATGGATCCAAAATTACTTCCTCAAATGAATCATAGCCCTGCTCCCACGGCCCACCTCTGAGCACTTTCCCCCTCATACTGCCTCAGGTCAACAGAATAGCATACCTTATTAGCATCAAATCTCTTCCTACAGCAGAAGATACTTATAACAAGTACAAACCAAGCAAGCAATACACTGATTCTTAATTAAGCATGTATTTGGAATGTTCTTAAACAATATCATTTAACTTAAAGGGGCAGGAAGCAAAGAACAACAGTGAAATAACGCTTTAAAGAAGCAATTTTTTTTTACTACCAGTTTCTGACAATTTAACTATCGGCAAAAGACTCAAGGTAAGGATATTCTTAAAAAAAAAAAAAAGTTTCATTTCACCTTAGGTTTAATATTCTCCAGTTCTCCATTCTTTAGTCTCCATAAAACATGTCTTGTTGTATCTCCCCCAATTCCAAAATTCAGTGCATGAAGTGGGGAAAAAAGCTCTCGCCATATCTGAAAAGAGAAAAACCTGATTTATTTAAGCTGAAATTAGTGGGAAATAAAATCCCTCAATTGCAATGTGTCGTGAGGCATCTGAAATAAGTTTCCCTTTTCTGTATTCCAATGTATCACTGCAAGTGGTATGCTACCAACTGCTGAAAGGGCTTTGAAGATGCCATTGTGTAACTCAGTTTTCAGTGCAGCTTTAGATCTCAGCTCAAGACTTGAGTCACAGCTCAACCTGATGCCACTTAGGTACCAACATTTATAATTAAGCTGCCAACTCAATAAACTCTCCTTTCCCTTTATTCAACCATTTAAAGGAATAGGGTGAAGTAGAAACATGAGATGAAAAAATTTAGAGTGCTTGAGCCAAGAAGATATAAAGCTATCTTTTCTTTTAAATTTCCCTTGGGAGAATGCCTAACCTCAAAAAGATTCAAAACAGTTCACTACAAAAATATATAAAATATAAAAATGGTAAAACACAATAAGAACTGAGAATCATGACTAAGACAAACATAAATGAGCAAATACAAATAAGAAAATAGTAAAATACAAATCACGACTAGGACAAATATAAACAAACAAATATAATGTGAAGCTTCTTGGAAGCCAAGGCAAAAAAGGGAGCTTATTTATAATAATGTATTTTTTCCTTAGTCTCATCATGCTTGATGGCACAAAGAATCCAATCAGGTAGGTCTGATTTCCCTTCTACTCTGAACTAGAGTGGAATGAATGCAAGTCTGTTATCAATGAATGTGTTGACATGAGCAGCCAAGGACCACCCTCACCCCTGCACCTTACCTCATACTGCTGCATCAACTGCACCATGGAGTCCCCCACAAACAGGACATCCGGCTCTTTGTCTTTGCAGTCCAGGACAAATCTGTTGTGCTGGTGTGAAGAAGAAAGAACAATCAGAAACTGGCATTTTCCCCTGTGAGATTTCTTGGCCTAGACAGAACAGTTGTCCAACCAGTTACTCTGTTGTTAAACATTCTATTTGGTCTGTCCCTAAAGCTGATTCCTCTCAATCTGCTATTAACTCCTGGGCCCTTCTGAAAACGAGAACAGAAAAATGCGTTCATCTTTTTTTAAAAGCTTACCTTTCCTCCAACTCTTTTAAAGAAAATTTCAGATATACTTAAAGCTGATGTAATACAATGAACACCTGTACACACTCACTTACATTCAACAATAACATTTTCCCACATTTGCTTTATCTGTGTTTGCTGAATCATTTGAGAGTAAGCTGCAAACATTGTGATTCTTTACCTTTAAATATTCCGCATGCATCTCCTAAGCATAAGGACAGTCTCCTATAAAACCATAGAACTATTATCACATCTAAGAAAATAAACAATAATCCCATAAAATCTAACGTTTAATCTTCACAATTGTTCCAAAAGTATCATATGTATCTATTTTTTGAACTAGGATCCAATCAAAAGGCATGCATTTCATTTGAATGATTTTAATATGGCCTTTGAAAATGTCTGCTAACCTCTAAATGTGAAATGTTGGCAAACTGGGACTCAGGCTTTTTCAGTCTTATTCAAGTTTCTAAGCAAGGGTGACCTAGGCCTGGCATGCTTCTCTTTGCTCTTAAGGCATAAGACACCTTTAAAAAGATTTTACCCATTGATGCTAAACTGAAGGGCATAGTTTCAATTTTTTTTTTTTTTTTTTTCCGCGGTATGCGGGCCTCTCACTGTTGTGGCCTCTCCCATTGTGGAGCACAGGCTCCGGACGTGCAGGCTCAGTGGCCATGGCTCACGGACCCAGCTGCTCCGCGGCATGTGGGATCTTCCCGGACCAGGGCACGAACCCGTGTCCCCTGCATCGGCAGGTGGACTCTCAACCACTGCGCCACCAGGGAAGCCCTTCAATTTTTATATTCATCCCTGAAACAAATTAACATGATGGTTTAGCAGGTCTCTAACCCAGTTCTATGGAAAGGTCTGAATACTGTTTCTTTTTCTCAAACTCGACATTCAATTATGCTTCCCCTAGGAATTAATTCAGATGGAGTTACTATTGAAGTATTTCTGCTGATAATACAAGTGCAGATGACACTGTGGTGAAACTGAGATATTTCACTGTTATTGGTGAAAATACAAAAATATTTCTGGAAATAATTTGACAACTGATTAAGACACCTCTTTTACAGTGACAGGATTTGGGATCACTTTTTCTTTTCTCTTGGGTCCATGTCTTGTGTAAACAATTTTTTAAAATTACTATTGTTTCAATAAGTATTTTTAAACTGAAGGGATAAGATGAGCAAGAATAAGGCTTTAGCTAGTTTTATTGAGTAGGTGCTCTTTCACGTCACGTCGTCTCTCTACTGTGTATGCTAAAGTGCCAACTACCTCTCAATACCAACAGAACAGTTTATGTTTAAAGAATGTCATGGAATTTAAGCTCTGCTGTTCTAAAGGTTTAAGTACTCTAAATTTCCTTTTTAAGTATAAAAGTAGTTGCAATGAGCTTGGAAAAACAGAAAAGATAAAAGCAAAACATCTATAATCCTACCATTTTAACCCAGTACCTATTAACGTTTTAGGGTTTTTTCTCTCATTATTTTTTCACATCCCCCCGCAACACAGTTGAAACGTATGTATGTATCTCCTTAAGGCACAATAGCTTTGGGGACAGAAGAACCTATGTTCGAAGTCTAGCTTATCTACTTTCTAGTGCAGTGACCTTAAGCAAGTACATAACCCCGAGTTTTGTTTTACACATCTGCTGGCAACTCTGTTTTTAGAGTTGTGAAGATGAGAGTTGTATAAAAGGGGCCCAGCTTCTGGCTGCCACCCAGTAGGTACTCAATAAAGAGCACACATTATAACTGCATTAACATTATATTGGAAATATTTTTCTGTGTAGCTACATGATTTTCATAACTATAATTATTTAAAAAATTTTTATCGTGTAATTTTTTAAAAAAATCTTCATTTATTTATTTATTTGGCAGCACCACACAGCTTGCGGGATCTGAGTTCCCCAACCGGGACTGAACCTGGGCCCTCGGCAGTGAGAGCATGGAGTCCTAACCACCGGACCACCAGGGAATTCCCTATAACCGTAATTTTTAACACCACTTAATATCCTACTGGATGCATCCAGTGGCACATTCACTTTTTTTTAGCTCTTTATCCTAATGACAGATTTGCCAGAAGCCTCCTATTGACTGAGATGAAGAAACTTACACACACACACACATTTTCTTTTACAGGTTGGGAATTTTTAGGGCAAAGGGGATTAACACTTTCATGGATCTTGGATATACTTCCAAATTACTAACAAAATGGCTACTGGCTGTATCTATTCTGACGCCAGCAATGTATCAGAACTCATTTTACTATACTTGCACCTGCACGGGTTATTCATATTTTTCTCTCCCTCCTTTCTTTTCCCATTGTTTTAATCTGTACTTTTTGGAAACAAAAAGTTAAAGCTCCTGTCATGCTCATTGAGACACTTATCTAGTATATTTGAGGATATTTTTATTGATAATACAACAGTATCAGTGCTTCATCTGTAATATTTACTGAAAATATTTCTGTCAGTCTGCTGCTAAGCCTTCTTTAGGTGGTTAATGTTTTGATACGAATTGTTATTAAATTTGTCTACGGTCAAGTCTTTTAATATCACCCTTAAAAAAAACTTACAATTACGGAAAATATCAAGGAAATACAGGAAAGCAGAGCTAATAACACAATGGATCTCTGTGTATCCATCACCAGATACAGCAATCATCTAACTTACGGCCACTATTATTTCAACATTCCAGAAACTATTGCCCCACCCCATTCTTAGATTATTTTGAAGCAAACTGAGGATATAACATTTCATATATAAATATTTCAACATGTAGCTCTTAAAAGATTAAAAATATATATAACCACAATACCAGTTCTATCCTCTAAAATTAATAGGAATCCTTTAATATCAACAAATAACTAGTGAGTGTTCAAATTCAATGTCACAAAATTTTATTTTATGATTTGTTTTTTAAAATCAGAATCCACACAATTTGTCTCTTAAATCCCTTTTAATCTATAGGCTCCCCCTCCCTCTGCCACCACCTCCCAAACTTTTTTTTTAAGGAATATGACTGTCTGACCTATAGACTCTCCCATAGTCTGGATTTTGTTGACTGCATTCCTGTGGTGGTGGTGGACATGTTCATCTGTTCTAGGTACTTCTTGATATGTGGTACTTAAGTCTAGAATAGGGATGGATATTTTAGCAATACTCCGTGAGTAGTATTGAGTATCACTTCAATACTTGTTTTAATCATGACTGCTTTTCTTTTAATGTTTTGTTTCTAAATTAATTTATCTACAGAAGAACTGAAAAGATTGTAGAGTATTTGCATATACCCCTAACTCAGCTTCTTTCAATGTTAGCATCTTTTATTTTTTTTATTAAAAACAGAATTTTCAGGTGTAAGGATTTTTTAAAAAATTTTATTTATTTATTTCTTTTTGGCTGCGTTGGATCTTTATTGTTGTGCGTGGGCTTTCTCTCGTTGCAGTGAGTGGGGACTAAACTTCGCCGTGGTGCTTGGGCTTCCCATTGCAGTGGCTTCTCTTGTTGGGGAGCACAGGCTCTAGGCGCACAGGCTTCATTAGTTGTAGCATGCAGGCTCAGTAGTTGTAGCTCGCAGGCTCTAGAGAACAGGCTCACTAGTTGTGGTGCACGGGCTTAGATGCTCCGCAGCATGTGGGATCTTCCTGGACCAGGGCTCGAACCTGTGTCCCCAGTATTGGCAGGCAGATTCTTAACTACTGCACCACCAAGGAAGCCCTCAATGTTAGCATCTTATATAAGCATGGTACATTTGTCAAACCTAAGAAATTAACATTAGGGAATACTATCAACTAAAATAAAGTTCATTCAGATCTCACTAATTTTTCCACTAATGCCCATTTCCTGAATCAATCAGGATATCACATTGCATTTAATCTATATATCTCCTTTAACTCTTCTGATATGGGACAGTCTCTTGGTCTTTCCTTGTCTTTCATGACCTGACACATTTAGTTGCGGTAAGGTGTTCTGTAGACAGTCCCTCAATTTTGGTCTGTCTGATGTTTTCCCATGAATAGGCTGAGGTTATGGATTTTGGGGGAAGACTACCACAGAGGTGATGTGCCCTTGTTGTATCATATCAGGGAACATGACTTATTACTGGTGATGTTAATACTGATCATTTGGGTAAGGTGGTGTTTGACAGTTTTCTCCACCATCAAGTTATTTTCCCTTCCATACTCTATATGTTAGAAACAAGACGCTAAATTCAGCTCCACCTCCTGGAGGGAGGGGTCTCAGAAAATACGTGGGCGTACCTTAAAACCACCAAAGTAATTTACAGGGAGATACTCTAAGGCTAGGCAAATATACCGTTTCTCCTTAAAGTTGTGTCCACTAATGTTAGTATTCATCAATGGATCATGCCTACAGTAATTATTACTGCAGTGTTCTATCCATGATTTTCTTTTCCCTCCTTACTTCTACATTTATTAATTAAAATTATTCTGTAAGGAAGATTTAGCCCTTCTCCCCTATTTATTTATTCATCCACTCATTTATTTATAGCAGAATGCATTAATGAACACTTATTATATTCTTTCAGTTATAAACCAATAATACCATCATTTGTCACACTGCTCAAAATGTTCAACTTTGCACTTTGGGAGCTCTTTCAGGTCTTTTAGGTGGTCAAAGTTATCATCAATGAGACAAACCAATACCACATGTATTCTATGTGATGCACCAGGGACCCATCACTTCAGTGATATTCCTGCCACCCATCTTTTTTTCTCTTTTTCTTTTTTGAGTAGTTTCTTGCTTTCTTGCACTAGAAGATGCTCTAGGCCCGTATTTTTATTTTCTTTGCTCCAGCTATAGAATCAATCATTTCTCTAAGGAGCCCTGGTTCCTTTCATTGGAGAACTGTATTTAAAAACCAAGATCTGGGTATATAATATATTTTAATATAAGTTAGTCCTTCCATATTATACAAGTTTTTAAAAAAATTTAAATATTTGTATCTGTTTTTCTTCCATTTGACTAATTTTTTCCCAGTCAGTGCTAATCATTTAAAGTCTTCTAATTTATGCCAGAAACAACGAAGGCATCTAGTTTTAGTTACTACTTTTAGTAAATTTATAAATGACCTAAACGCCCATCAATGAGATAAAAGACAATCCACTGTGGTATTTTCATATAAAAGAATTGAATACTACTTAAAGAGAAAAAAATGAATAAACTACAGCTATATTTTTAATATGTATGATTACTGCAGAAAAAAATACATTCAGAAAGATACTATTTACCATTTAAAAACGTGCAAAAAGGGACTTCCTTGGTGGTGCAGTGCTTAAGGATCCACCTGCCAATGCAGGGGACACGGGTTTGAGCCCTGGTCTGGGAAGATCCCACATGCTGCGGAGCAACTAAGCCCGTGCGCCACAACTACTGAGCCTGCGCTCTAGAGCCCTCAAGCCACACCTACTGAGCCTGTGTGTCACAACTACTGAAGCCTGCGCGCCTAGAGCCCACGCTCCGCAACGAGAAGCCACAATGAGAAGAAGCCCGCACACTGCAACGAAGAGTAGCCCCTGCTCACCGCAACTAGAGAAAGCCCGCATGCAGCAATGAAGACCCAACACAGCCAAATATAAATTAATTAATTAATTAATTTTAAAAAGTGCAAAAATGCTAACTATATTGTTTAGAGATTATATATGTAGTATGTAAATACATGAAATTACTGGCTTGGGGGTGGGGAGGTAGGAAAGAGAAAGAAATGTGATCAATGAGGGGTATAGAGGGAACAGCAATTCTTTTAGCAATGTTTTATTTTTTTAGGATGAGTAGCAAATACACAGATGCTCAAAATATTTCATAATACTTTTTTAAAGATATAAACAAATGAGGAAGATTAAGAAAGAATAATCACATAGTTGATCCATAGGAGAACAGTCAAAATAAAAAACTACCACTCAGGGGGCTTCCCTGGTGGCACAGTGGTTGAGAGTCCACCTGCCGACGCAGGGGACACAGGTTCGTGCCCCGGTCCGGGAGGATCCCACATGCCGCAGAGCGGCTGGGCCCATGAGCCATGGCCGCTGAGGCCACAACAGTGAGAGGCCCACGTACTGCAAAAACACCAAAAAAACCCAAAAAAAACTACCACTCAAAATAAGCTAGTTGAAAGACTGATTTTTAAGTCTGAGATGACCAAAACAGAAAGAGAATACAACCATGAAGAGTATAAAGAGAATCACTAAATACTAAAACAGGAAACTCTGGGGACTTAAAGTCATATTGAACTTGTTAGTTCAAAAGGTAATACGGTTGGAAACAGATAAAGGTTAAATATAGTTATTGTAAAGGATAAGTTATTAAAAGCAAGCTACAAATACTGAAAAAAAAATAAAGTGCTAAAAAAAACAATGGGACATACTGAGAGGGCAAAGGGGCCAGAGCTTGAAGGGATTCCCACTTGCTAAACTTTGGACAATGAGTTTCAAAATTACAGTGGATTGTAACCCACTTGACTAAAATAAGAACCTGTGAGACCATATTATAACGAAACAGAATTGGTTTAGGCCAACACCATCTTAACCAAGTGATCAAAGCTACTATCATCAATGAGACAAATCAACATCACATGCCTTCTATGTGATGCACTGAAGACATCACTTCCCTGATACTCCTGCCAAAAATGTATGTGAATCTTGATTATGAGAAAAGAGAGGGACATTCCACAAAATAAATGCCCTATACTATTCCAAATGGTCAAGGTCATGAAAAACAAAGGCTAAGAAATGTTTCTGATTAAAGGAGAATGAAGAGAAACGACAACCAAATGCAATGTGTGATCCTAGACTGGGAAGAAAATTGATATAAAGAACACTACTGGGGCTTCCCTGGTGGTGCAGTGGTTGAGAGTCTGCCTGCCGATGCAGGGGACACGGGTTCATGCCCCGGTCTGGGAGGATCCCACATGCCGCGGAGCAGCTGGGCCCGTGAGCCATGGCCGCTGAGCCTGCGCGTCCGGAGCCTGTGCTCCGCAACGAGAGAGGCCACAACAGTGAGAGGCCCATGTACCACACAAAAAAAAGAAAAAATAAAAAAAGAACACTACTGGGACAACTACAGAAATCTGAATATGGTTTTTGGATTAGGTAACAGTATAATGTTAGTGTTAAATTTCCTGATTTTAATAACTGTATTGTAGTTATGTAAGAAAAGGTTCTTGTTCTCAGAAAACACACTCAAATATTTAGGCGTAAAGGGGCATTGTGATGACTGCAACATACTTTCAAATGATTCAGAAAAAACTGTAAGTTGGTAAATAGTACAAACAGATACAGACAGAATGATTAGGCAGATGTGGCAAAATGTTAACAAGTGGCAAGTCTAGAGAAGGATATAGGAAGTTGCTTCTGAAGTGTTTGTAATATTTGTATAATTTTGAAATTACTTCAAAATTTAAAAAAGCTTAAAGAAAGAATACTGTAGAGACACTGTCATCTATTAAAATTAACAGTACACAATGCCCATGCTCTCAAAATATTCCTCAGTTCCAACATCACATGGTGATTAGGAATGACATCTCTAACATTAGATTTTTATTTACAGTAATCAATTCTTGTTGACCATTAAAATCACCCCATTGTAGCTCTGGTCAAAAGACTCTAAAAATTTAAGAGACTCATCTATGTGAATAACGCACGTGCACCCCCTTTTACCTGAGACATCCATCTGTCATCTCCTTGAATATCTTCCGCTGCATGTGGAATGGCTGCTGGGTTTGAGTCTCCTTGGCTCATTCTACACCTGAGGAAAAAATGTCTATGTTATGTTTTGTTCACTGACAGGAATGTTTCTTTGTTACCACTTACTTAAATATTACATGTCAGGTTTTAAACAATAAGAATTAAATAAATTCCATTGGGTTTTGCCTAGAAACGATGCAACTGGAGTTTATTTTCAGCAGAGACGAGGTCCAGGACATGACTGTCTAAGTCCCATAAATATCTAGCACTACTAAACTTCCAGACAGGTTTGAATATCATTCAGGAACAATGCATTACATCAGTATATATCTTACACCTATATTAATTTTTCATAAATACATGTTATTGTAAGAAACAAATGACAAGAAATTAAACCCTTCAAGTTCAATGACATCTACATTAGAGCCTTTTAGGCTGCTAGAGTTACACACTTAAGAATTAGTACAGCACCGATTAGAATCCAGTGATCACTAAAATCACACAAATACCTGTACTACAGATGATGACAAAACTAGTCGTGGGCTTTGGCAGTGGTTTTTTCATTTTTATTATTTATTATTTTTTTTAATTTTTAATGTTTTTTGGCAGTGCTCCGCAGCCTGCTGGATTGAGTTCCATGACCAGGGATCAAACCCGTGTCCCCTGCAGTGGGAGCGCAGCAGAGTGTTAATAACCACTAGCCCACTAGGGAAGTCCCTGGAATTGGTTTTCTACAAATTTTACTAGGTATTTTTGACAGGTATCCACTAAAAAAAAATTTGATTAACGACGACCTAAATATGGCATCTGATAGTGGAGAAGGAGTAAGTGAAATTCAGGAAAATTAGAAATGCTAATCTTCTAGAAAGACAAGTAAGAAACCAGACTGTTTTCAACCAATTCTGGACAATACATACTAGAGACATCAGGCTCAAGAGGTTACTTGGAAAATGCAAAGGATGATGAAAGAGAAAAAGCTGGGGTTTTGTGGCTTATAGAATAAAAGGCCGTACTCTCTATTTCCTTCCTTTGCCATCCTCAAATACAACTAAACTTTCTCAGAAAGAGTTATAGCCTTTTAATAAGTATTCACTGAGTAAACAAAACACCTTGGATTACCAAGGTAGTAGTTTTTGTTTTTTTTTAAGGTAGTAGTTTTTGAGGATCAAAAAGTAACAAGCCCTAAACATGAAAGCAAACCTTCATGAAAAATAAATTACAGAAGCAAACAACTTTAACACTAATTATGTAAATAAATTCGATCAGTTCCAAATGACACTAGGTCTAAAAAAAATTGGGCTCAGGGTTAAGCCTATATCTGACTAAAGATGTAAAATATCATTCACAACCTGTGTATATTTCTTTAGATTACTAAAATTTGCAACTATCAGAAAATAATAGCTACCTATGAAGGACTCTATGCTTTATACATACCACCTCCGATCCTCACAAAAGTACTACAAAATGAAGAAAACGAGGATCAGATAATTTAGGTACTTTGTTCAGTGGCTGAAATGAGGTTTGTCTGACCCCAATTACGTCACATCTGACCCACTGATCACAAACCAGTTCACGCTGACTCCCTAAAGGGGACCTATATCTAACCATTTCATCCAAAAGACTTATGACTTATACCACACGGAGCTAAAAACATCAATGTAAAATGCAAGAATTGGGAAGAACTGCAAGATGAACCTATATAGTTCCAATCAGACTATGATATCTGTTTGGAGTTTGACTGTCTAAGAAAAGTGAGGAAAAATCACAAGATACATAAAAGAAAACAAAAAAAGGATTACAGGGTTACAACAAATAGCCACACAGAAACTTTTTGTTTTCAGCCAATAAAACATTCTAAATCTTCCATATAAAAGTTTCTTGGGGGTCTACGTTCAATTCTTGATTCAAGTCTGGCTATTCAGGTTAAATCTGATATGGCACTTAATACTCACTTTAATTTTAGTAAGTAACTTTCTTCCCTGCTGATCAAAAAGCTCTATTGTCCTTAAGACCAACAAGGAGCAACTTTTCCCATTTTCTGTATTTCAAAATTAGATATATAATGTAAAGAAATACAGCAACAAAACAGCTCCTTTTTCCACTCACTAATTGAAAAAGTCTATTTCCTAACTTTTAAAATAGATTTTAAAAACCCAACCATTCCTCATTTATTTTCCCACCTGGAGAAACTCTTAACATGTTAGGTATTTTTGAGGCAAAAGTTAACTGACGCAGGGTTAACTGAGCGATCACTACTAAAAATGAGAAAAATAATCTCCCCCTCTCACTGTGTGATTATGTAATTGAAACCATTTTTCCTGGGGATTGTTAAAAGAACAAGGATGACAAAACTGTACATATGAGGTGCCTCCATAATAAAATGTATCCAAATTCATCCTTCACCACTTAAACACACAATGCAGGCACTCCAACTACATTTCAGTTCTTGGAACACCAGGTTCAGATTTTGTTGAAAAACTTAAGAATTCTGAGAAACCAGAGGGTGTTTCAAGGAAAGGAGCCAAGATGGTGAGAAATTAAAAAACCTGTCATATCAGAAATAGTTGAAAGAAACAGGTATGTTTATAACCTGTAGAAAAACTGTGGGGAAGAGGAAATAACAGGACAAATAGCCGTCAAAGTATTTGAAGATTACTAGGAAGGGACTTTAGGCCTATTCTGCATGTCCCCAAATAGGAAGACAAGGCCAGCAGATACAATGTACAGTGAGACAAATTTATAACAAACAGAACTGCAAATGACATGATCTGTCTCTCAAGGCAGATTCCTCCCAGGGGGCTGCAGAGACTAGGTGAACACCTACTAGAAAAGCATAAAGTGAACTAAAGCATATGAGTAAAGACTGGTCCAGATTAGCGGGATTCAAACATTTTTTAATGTTTTAGAATCTTTTTGAAATGTTCCTCAATATATGTATATTTATAAATTAGATGTGAATTGCTGTCAACCTGTGTATTAAATATTTGTAATTTCTTCCCCTTTTTTACGTAAAAAAAATGAATGTAAAAAGAGGTTCTAAATATTTTCCTATATTCCAATGGATCTCCTTATGCATCCCAGGGCAGCACACATACTCGACTTTCAAGACCAGTGGTCTATATAAACTATAAGATCTCTTTAGATCTATGATTCAATTTACAAACATGGATTTTCAGAGTTTCTCCAACAGGTAAACAACTGATCAAAAAATAATAACTGCAATAAAGATTTATTGAGAACTTACTATTTACAAGACACTGTGCTAGGAACTTTGTTATTTAAATAAAAACTGAAGCTCAGGGAGACTTAAGGAAACTGCTCCATGATAGGGAGAGCTGGGATTTGAACTCAGGGTGATATACTACCCTCCAAAACCTATTACTCTTGAGCAAAGGGCATTAGGCTCTATATAGAAAAGACTGTATGAAACAATGATAAATTCTAATTTACTAAGTTAATTCACTTATATATCCTATTACTACTACCCCAATTTAATGGCATTCTGATACCCTTAGCAAAACACTTTCATCTCAGTCCTAAATTTTGTCATGAGCAAAATGAAAAAGCTATAGGGACAGAGAAAATGAGGAACAAAATGTCACTTACCTAAAGTTACTAGGCAGGTAAAACAGAGAATTTAGACAATATTCCCAATTAGCTAGTCTTTTTCTTCTTTAACTATGAATACAAGGTCATCCTCCTCCCTCCTCTGAGCAAAATTTGTTTCTTTGTGCCTTCAGACACTTGGATTTTGGATTATTTTGCCAAATCAAAATCTTACAATACAAAGGAGCTTTCAGTTTTACCTGTGCCTATGGCTTGGTAACATTTTTAAACAGCGGTTTAAAAAAAACAACTGAGGGGCAAACCCATGTAATCTCCTTTTTAAGAACCAAACTAGGGGGACTTCTCTGACAATCCAGTGGTTAACACTCTGCACAGGGGGCGTGGGTTCGATCCCTGGTCAGGCAACTAAGATTCCACATGCCATGCGGTGCGGCCAAAGGATTAAAAAAAAAAGAAAGAAAGAAAGAAAGAAAAGAAAAGAAAAAAGAAAGAACCAAGCTGGGGACTATGCATTTAGGGGATTCAAATAATTCGGGAGTTAGATAAAAAAAAAACTGTGTACTGTTTATAATAAAAATGAAGAATCAAATCAGGAGCCATCCAGAGAACAGCCTGTGGTGGGTCACAAAAATCTGAGTGATTTGGGGTTTCCTGCCTCACGTAGAGAGCGATATTGTGGCACAGAAGTATTCAGAATGCTGTAATTAGTAACAACAGAAAAAGTAGCAACAGAGAGGGATTTGACTCCCATCTCACCTCACTGATTCATAATAATCGTCTCTGTGCAGCAAGTCGTTAACTTCTGAGGTCACAAACAGCATGTTCAGTTAGAAAAACCCAAAAGAATGGAGATAAAGGTCAGAAGAAATTAATTTATCAGGAGACATACTCTTCCAGGGAAGCTTTAACTGTCCATTAAAATGAGTACTCTGGGAAGATGAGGAGTAAGTGACTTGCACAGCATTTCCCAATTTTCCTGCATTTTCTGTCTTCTCTACTTAACTCCGACTATGACAGTCTTAACACCAGAATTTCCAAATGCTTATACCAGCGTGGTGTAGTGTGTGTCTAATCAAAAACCAGTTCCAACAACAAAGAATTATAAATACTCAAACTGAGCTGTATGTTTCTTTAGTTTAACCAGGAAACAGATGGAGGGGAAAAGTTGCACTAAGAATTAAAAGATTCAGAATGTTTCCACTCTGACCTCAGACTCTTCATTTTGTTTCAGATGGAGCTGGCAGGGTTATTCTAAAGGCGAAGGCAGGCCTCATCCCTAGTACCCTGCCTCAGTGGGCTGGTGGATGGGTCCCGGGGTTCCAGCACATTCAGAATTTATTATCAAATGCCCAAGCCAACACATTAAAGCACAATGATTTCATACTCCTCCCCTGCTCCCGCACAAGGAGGCAACCTTTATACCAGAACAATGTGCCCAGGAGAAGAATCCAAAGACACAGCCATATCCAAGGCAAAGGCGTATTCTGATGCTCAAGGGGACAATACCCCTTGTTTTCTCCATACCTTTACCACTCCCCCAAAATGAACCCCCACATTTAAAGCTGTACGAAATGAGGCCTTAGGGTGGGTCCAGGTGGTCTTCCCTTTCTCCATGGGTAAGCTCTAAAAAGAGGCCAAAGCTTCATGTGTTTGGTTCTCTTAAGGTTTGTATACACAATATGAAAAGCAACGCTGGCCTGGGAGGTATGGAAATAGTGAGTCACCGTGCAACGGGCACATCTCACACCTGAAGGCCAGAAGATCCTGACCTGGTACATGGACATGGACCAGGTAAAAAGCACCTAAGAAAACCTGTCCATTGGCAGGTTTAGCTAGTTGGTTGACCTTGGGCAAATCACCAGCCTCGCTGGGCCTCATCCCTAAAATGAGGTGCTGGACTGGACAGTCCCCTAAGAAATAAGCCCTTCTGAGTCGTGACAGCCTATGGATTTTTGAATATATTAGAGAAGATAACGGAGAAGTTTCTGACGGGTGGCAAAAAGTGCTCCGTCAGAAAAACAGTAACTGGTCTGAGGCCGCGCCAACGGCCTCTCAGACAGAGGAAAGGGGAAAAAAGGGTCAGAGGTTCAACCTCGGGGAGGAGGGAAAGGCAACAGCCGAGACCCGAGGCAGAAGCGTGGTTGGAAATGGGGCTGGTGGCGGCGAGCCCCGGGCCGCGGTAGCGGGGGATTCAGGGCGGCCTGCTCCGGGGGTCGGGCTGGGCCGGATCGGGCCGGGCGGCGCGCCCCGCCACGGTGCTCGGCCGCGGGAAGAGGCGGGGCGGCCGGGCGGCCGAGGAGGCGGCAGGTTTGGGGGTGGGGTACTGGGGAAAGGCTCCGAGGGAGGCGGCGAGCGGCCTGGAGGTGCGGGGGGGCAGGGCGGGCAACCAAGGAACCCACGCCGGGCCAGCCGAGAAGGGGCGAGCGCGGGAGGCACCCCAAGGATCGGGGGGGAGGGGTAGCGCGGGGGAGGGGCCGGCAGGGTGGGGGAGGGGAGGTCGCGGGCCTCTCACAATAACAAATCGCAGCCTCTTCCAACCCCCACCTCTAAGCCACCGGTTCCCCGAGTCCCGGACTGCACTCACTCAGGCACAGGGTCCGTGCGGGCCCCAAGCGGCTGCGGCGTCGGCGGGTGGCGCGTCTGTCGCTCGCTCAGTCCCGGCGGCCCCGCTCCGGCGCGTCCCTCCTCCGGCCTCAGCACCCGCTGCAGCGCCCCCACTTCCGGTTCCCCTGCCACTCAGGCAAATGGCTTCCGGAAGTCCCTCCCCATCCTGCCAGGCCTTGGCTTAGCTCGCCTCTCCCCACTTTCTTTCTGCGGGAGCTCGCTGCCGGCGCCCAGGTGTCCTGACACGCCCCGCAAGGTTCCACGCTTTGTTCTCTATCCTGCCCTCGTTTTGCATGTAGTCTGCGTGACTTGGGCCTCTATCTTTCCTACGGCTGCATCCCTCAGTCCTGCGTTCATGTCACCGTAGTGTGGAGATGGCATTCGGGACAATGTGCTGTGACCTCGCACTGACGCCATTCCCTTCCCACCCCGCCAACCTGGCTTCCTCCTCCACCCCATGGAATAAACCAGATGGCTGCCAGTGGGAGGGAAATAGGGCCCCAAGGTTAATGAGGCAGTCCCTTACATTTATGGGTGGAATTTCTGTTTCTATGATGAATGTATGGATTTTGGATGACCGCCTCTTAAGGTGATACTTAAGGTGATACTATATAGAGATCCATCCAGTTTCGGGGAAGACATATATATATACACATACACACAGTTAATATTAAAAAGATGATGTGCTAAATCCTATATAAATGCGGAATCTATAACAGAGAGGAGGGGCAAAAGGTGTACACAGGCTATGAAAACGTTTGGTGGAGCAGGGCCCTGAGCTGGCCCTTTAAAAATGGATAGGATTCGTTAAGACCCTTGTCTGAATTGGTAGAGCCTTCCAGAGTTCTGAAAATGATCAGGGGGGTCGTTTTGCAGACAAAATCCGTTAAGAATTACTGTGAAAACCTGGAAGCCTAAAGTTTTAAGATATGTCAAATTATTTTTCAGGTGACCTGTACTGTCAAATAGTACTACATTTATCAGACGTATATAATCCAAAATAATTTGTCCACCTATAAAACGCTAATTTACCTCGGAATTCTCTTGCAGATGTTCACACAATTTATGGCACACCAGCGGGTAAATGTTTGTTGCTTTAAATGTTTTATCGAAAAGAATTTGTGTTTGGGGAACTCAAATGATGCAGCTTGAATTAGTCTCCAGGGATAAATCCATAGGATCCTGAATTTCTTCAGTTTTAACACTCAACACACTTTAATGTAATTACTACTTTTAATACACTGTCTTCCCTGCTATACTCTAAGCTCTGAGGGAGCAGAGACCTTGTTGTGTGGATTCCCAGCACCTGGCATGCTGCCTTGATGCATAGCAGACACTCATTAAGTATTGCTCAACCAGGAATGAATGATCAAGCGTTGAATTTGTGCCTATGTGGAACCTATGACCTATCTTTATACTTCCTTGTTTTCAACTTTTTAATTAATAAACAAACAAGGGAAGTGTGCCCCAGGGAACACTAGAGCTGGTTAAACTAGCCTCTGCTAATATTTGAATACCTCTGTGGCTCAGGCAGTTTTTAGTGTTTTGGCAAAATCTGAATGTCACCGAACCCTGAAATTTATTGATGTTGTCTCCTAATATGTCTGTTTTAGCTTTCTAAATAATTCATTTAAACAATGCAGGCGGTAGAGTGGAAAGGACCCTAAACTAAGCTTCAGGGTACCCTGGGTTCTTCTCCGAAGGCTATTGCTCATTTTACTTCTTTGAGCCTTTGTTTCTTAATGTGTAAGGAGAAAGGGATGGACTAGGTCATTGCTGAGGTTCTTTTTAGCTCTAAGCCTCCACTATCCCCTCAGTTCCTTGCAGGAACGTAATTCTGGGGCATACAACACTATCTCACTCCTCACTTCCCACACACAACCTCCCCTTCCGCTGGGCCCCATTCAGGGTCTGTGTTTTCCATACAGTTTTCCATATCACCATACAGCTGGTGATAGGTAAAAATAGTTTTTTTCTGACTATGAGACAAATTGACTGAAAGCTGTCAGGAGAGCTTGCCCTTCAAGTTGTCTTTCCATTAATGATGATGGGTTTAATGATTCCATCCGGATTCTTTCTGGTTTCGCTCATGACTGCATGCCAACCCAAAGGGAAGAAATATAGAAACCCTGACAAAAGGTCTATGGACTGACTGGTGTAACGTAAACATGATCAAATGTAAACCTAGAACTTTGAGAATGAGTGTCAAAACACCACCCAAGTGGCCTGGAATTTAGGAGACTATTTGACATTTCGTCACTTACAGTAATTAAACTGGGAGACTTCAGGGGACCTGGCATTTCAGACATGAAAAGAAGGAAGAAAAGCTATGTGGACTGAGAATGGACTCACAGTGTGAATTCAGGGAATTTCTGTGGGTAGAACGCAAGGTCCGATGGTTTATAGAAAAAGTTTCAGAGTTTTATTTATTATTAAAACAACATTAAGAAATGTTTCAACAGGAAAATTTTTTTTCACTCCCTTTCTTACAAATTAACGCATTTTCATTTGCCTCGATTTATTTCAATCAGTAACCATATGGTCAGTAAGTATTTTATTTCTCAATTTTAAGATCTTTGTGGTCAGGT
The DNA here is from genome assembly GCF_008692025.1 of Phocoena sinus. Lineage (NCBI taxonomy): Eukaryota > Metazoa > Chordata > Mammalia > Artiodactyla > Phocoenidae > Phocoena > Phocoena sinus. Next base: position 15,281,967 of record NC_045770.1, read on the forward strand.
CAAGATATTGTTAGAAATAATGTAAAGACAATGGAATATTACTTAGCAGTAAAAAGAAACAAAATTGAGTTATTTGTAGTGAGGTGGATGGACCTAGAGTCTGTCATACAGAGTGAAGTAAGTCAAAAAGAGAAAAATACTGTATGCTAACGCATACATATCAAATCTAAAAAAAAAAAAAATTGGTACTGATGAACCTAGTTGCAGGGCAGGAATAAAGATGTAGACATAGAGCATGGACTTGAGGACATGGGGTGGGAGGGGGAGTAGCATCGGGTGCTACTTCTGGGGTGAAGTGAGAGTAGCATCGACATATATACACTACCGAATGTAAAATAGTTGGCTAGTGGGAAGCAGCAGCATAGCACAGGGAGGTCAGCTCCTTGCTTTGTGATGACCTAGAGGGATGGGATAGGGAGGGTGGGAGGGAGGCTCAGGAGGGAGGGGATATGGGGATATGTGTATTCATATGGCTGATTCACTTTGTTGTACAGCAGAAACTAACACAGTATTGTGAAGCAATTGTACTCCAATAAAGATCTATTTAAAAAAAAAGAACATATTATATAACAACATTTTTGTCTTCCCAACTGAAAATTGTTAATTTGTCATATTCTTATATTTTTTTAACTGTGTGTGTGTGTGTGGTTTAATATCATTATAAACTCATGGACTGAAACACATTTGATATGTTTCATTCATTGCAATTATTTTTCTTATTGATAACCAGATTGCCCCAAAATAATCCCATTCAAGTTGGCTCCTGAGTCATTTTGACATGACCAGACATTGATCCGCTTTCTGTCACTTTAGTTTTGCTTTTTCTACAATTTCAATAAATAGAATCATAGAGTAGAATCAACTTTTGTTTCTGGTTTCTTCCTGTTAACATGATATGTTAAGATTCATCCATGTTGTTGTGTGTACCAGTACATGGTTCACTCCTTTGTATTGCCAAGTAGTGTTCTGTTGATGGATATTCTACAATTTGTTTATCCAGTCAATAGTTAATGGGCATTTGGGTTGTTTCTGGTTTTGCTTATTATAAATAAAATGAGGATGGAAGTTCATGTAGAAATCTTTGTGTGGACATGTGTTTTCCTTTCTCTTGGATCTCTTGGACCTAGGACTGGAAATGCTGAGTCATATGGCAAGTGTATGTTTAGCATTATAATAAACTTCCCATCTGTTTTCCAAAGTGGCTTATCATTTTACACCCCCATCAGCAGACTGTGAGAGTTCCAGTTGCTCTGTATCCTTGGCAATACACAATATTATCAATTAAAAAAACTTTAGCCATTCTAGTTGTTACGATATCTTATGGTGGTGTTAACTTGCATTTCCCTGATGATATTAAGCATCTTTTCATATTCTTTTTGGCCATTTATATATCTTCTTTTGCAAAGTGCCTGTTCAACTCTTGCCCATTAAAAAATATGAGGTTATTTTTCTTATTACTGAGTCGTAAAAGTTCTTCTATATTCAGAACAAAAGTTCTTTGTCAATATATTTATTTCAAACATTTTTTTCTCCCAATCTGTGGCTTGTGTTTTCATTTTCTTAACAGTGTCTTTTTGTTTGCTTTTTTTTTAATTTTTGTTTTGTTTTTTGGCCATGCCACTCGTCATGCAGGATCTTAACTGGACCACCAGGGAATTCTCTACAGTATCTTCTGAAGAACAGAAGTTTTTAACTTTGGTAAAATACAGTTTATCATTCTCTTTCATTTATGGTGTGTGATTTTTGTGTTCTATTTAAGAAATCTTTACTATTAGTTATCAATACAATAGAGTTTCTCCCATGTTTTCTCCTAGAAGTTTTATATCTTTAAGTTTTACATTTCAGTCAGTAATCCTTTTTAAGGTAATTTTTGTGCATAGTGTGAGGTAAAGAACAAAGTTAATTGTTGTGCATATGGATGTCCAATTGTTCCGGTGCAATTTATTTATTTCTTTATTTATTTTTGGCTACGTTAGGTCTTCGTTGCTGCGCACGGGCTTTCTCGGCGAGCGGGGGCTATTCTTCACTGCAATGCGCGGGCTTCTCATTGCGGTGGCTTCTGTTGTTGCGGAGCACGGGCTCTAGGTGCACGGGCTTCAGTAGTTGTGCTGCACAGGCTCACTAGTTGTGGCTTGCGGGCTTAGTTGCTCTGCGGCATGTGGGATCTTCCCGGACCAGGGCTTGAACTCGTGTCCCCTGCATTGGCAGGTGGACTCTTAACCACTGCGCCACGAGGTAAGTCCTCCATTGAATTATTGACATCTTGGCTGCTTTATTGTAAGACAATTGGCTATATATGTGTGGGTCAATTTTGGACTTATATTCTGTTCCATTTATATTTATGTCTATCTTTATATCAATACCAGACTATCACAATTTCTGTAACTATATAGTTACTTTTGAAATCAGATAGTGTAAGTCTTCTAGCTGTCTTCTTCTTCAGAATTGTTTTGACTATCCTAGGTCCTTTGCATTTCCATATAAATTTTACTTAATTAATTAATTTTGGCTATGCTGTGTGGCTTGTGGGATATTAGTTCCCCCACCAGGGATTGAACCCCAGGCTCCCCAGCAGTGAAAGCACCGAGTCCTAACCACTGGACTGCCAGGATATTCCCTCCATATAAATTTTAGAATCATGTTCTTGATTTCTACAAAAAGCCTTTTGAAATTTTGACTGGCATACATTGAATACATATTTGGGGGAGAATTGAAAACAACATTGACTCTTCTGATTCATGAATACTGTTTATTGTGCCATCATTTTAGATCATCTTTAATTTTTCTCAGCAAATTTTGTAACTTTCATTGTACAGGTCTATATATTTAATAAATTTATCCTTACGTACATATATCCTTCACATTCATAAGAACATTTTTCTGAGGTCTTAGAGAACACCCCAAGTTGGGAACCCTACAATAGCATTTACTCTCTGATTAAATGTACCTGAAAAATTTAAACAATCAGCTTGATATCTGTAATGAATGTAACAATGTGCTTGAGAAGGAGTTAAGAACCTCAATGCCAGACCAAAATACACACCCAGTCTAGACATCTGTTAAGTGCTTTGCTTTCATTGCCCACCAACCTTCAAGATAGTTTCATTCAAATTTCCACTTCATTAAAAATGACAAATCCTTATATCATGGATTTTTAGGGTCGCTCTCAAGATAAAACCCTGAGTTCTGAGTGCCAATAGTCCATGACTGTTTCTATCACAATGTCTACCTTTCTCTTACCCATGTGTTTACAAGTCTCTCTCCCTGACTAAATGAGTTCTTCTGGGGTAGGAGCCTTGTTTGCTTGTAACCCCAGTACCAGGAAGTGCCCGGCATAATAAATATTTTTTGGTAAATATTTGATGGATGAATAGTCAAGGTTAATTTTCAGGTCTCAAGAAAGAAGACGGTTAAAGCTGAGGGGAGCAGATGGTGGAAGCGAGGTCAAGAATAGGAATCAGCACCTGGAATCCTAAAAGGCTGCAATGCAGTGGGAAGTTGGAACACAGGAGGTAACCGGGCATCGTCCAAATTAGTTCTGGCAGACAGTTTCTTGCATCTTCTTGTATGTTTTAAAAAGCTGGATATTCTTAAAGGCTATGTCCAAGTAATTGACAAAGTCATCTTAGGCCCACTGAATTTCTTTTCATTTCAGTAGATATTTATTTAATTCTTACTTATGTGTCAGGCACTCTGCTAAACAATGGGGAGAAAAATGAGTAAGGTAACATTTCTCTCCTCAAGGAACTCACTATCTAGTGATAGTGAGGACAAATGATTCTAATACAATACACAATGATAGAGGAGAGAATTGAATGTTCCAAGAAGTGAAAGGAGGAGGTGGGGTGGTTAGAAAAGGTGTCTAGGAGAAAATGATGCCTGATCTGATTTTTTTTTAAGACAATTTTTAAAGAGCACTTTTAGGTTCACAGCAAAATGAGAAGAAGGTATAGAGATTTCCCATATACCTCTTGCCCACCCACATGGACAGCCTCCCCTACTATTATAACAGGATGGTACATTTGTTACAATTGATGAACCTACATTTAAAAAATTTTAACTTATTTATTATTTTTTTTAACATCTTTATTAGAGTGTAATTGCTTCACAATGGTGTGTTAGTTTCTGCTTTATGACAAAGTGAATCAGCTATACATATATATATATATATATATATATATATATATATATATATATATCCCCATATCTCCTCCCTCTTGTGTCTCACTCCCACCCTCCCTATCCCACCCCTCTAGGTGGTCACAAAGCACAAAGATCTCCTTGTGCTATGCGGCTGCTTCCCACTAGCCATCTATTTTACATTTGTTAGTATATATAAGTCCATGCCACTCTCACTTCATCCCAGCTTACCCTTCCCCCTCCCCATGTCCTCAAGTCCATTCTCTACGTCCTGCCCCTAGTTGATGAACCTACACTGACACATCATAATTACCCAAAGTCCATAAATTGCATTAGGGTTTACTCTTGGTATTGTACTTTCTGTGGGTTTGGACAAATGTATAATGATATGTATCCAACATTACAATATCACAGTGTTTTCACTGCCCTAAAATTTCTCTGTGTTCCACCTATTCCTCCCTACCCCTTCCCTCTCCAAATCCCGGCAACCACTGTTTTTTTTTTTAATGCCGCCATAGTTTTGCCTTCTCCAAACATCATGTAGTTGGAATCATACAGTATGTGGCCTTTTCAGATTAGCTTCTTTTACTTAGTAACATGCATTTAAGATTCCTCCATGTCTTTTCATGGCTTGATAGCTCATTGCTTTTCAGTGATAAACAATATTCTATTGAATGGATATACCATTTGCCTTTTGAAGAATATCTTGGTTGCTTCCAAGTTCTGGCTATTATGAATGAAGCTGCCTTAAACATCCATGTGCAGGTGTTCATGTGGACCTAGGTTTTCAACTCATTTGGGTAAATACCAAGAAGCATGATTGCTGGGTTATATGATAAGAGTATGTTTAGTTTTGTAAGAAACCACCAAATTGTCTTCCAAAGTGGCTAAACTATTTAGCATTCCCACCAGCCAATGGCATATTCTTCTCAGCACTTGGTTTGTCGGTGTTCTGGATTTTGACTCTTTTTTTTTTTTGATCGCATAGTTCAGCATGCAGAACTACCCCCACCAGAGATGCAACCCGCAGTAGAAGCTCAGAGTCTTAACCACTGGACCACTAGGAAGTCCTGGATTTTGACTATTTTAATAGGTATGTAGTGATATTCTCGTTGTTTTATTTGCAATTCCCTAATGATGTATGATGTGGAGCATTTTTTCATATGCATATTTGCCATCTGTATATTTTCTTTGGTAAGGAATCTGTTAAGGACTTTGGCCCATTTTTAAAATCAGGTTGTTTGTTTCTTTATTGTTGAGTTTTAAAAGTTCTTTGTATATTTAGGATAACAGTCCTTTATCAGATGTCTTTTGCAAATATTCTCTCCCATTCTGTGGCTTGTCTTTTTAGTCTTTTGACATTGTCTTTTGTGGTACAGAAGTTTTTATTTTAATGGAGTCCAGTTTATCAATTATTTCCCTCATGGACTGTGCCTTTGGCATTGTATTTTTTTAAATTTATTTAGTCATTTATTTTTGGCTGCGTTTTTTTAAAAAAATTTATTTAGTTATTTATTTTTGGCTGCGTTGGGTCTTCATTGCTTTCTCTATCTGTGGTGAGTGGGGGCTACTCTTCGTTGTGGTACACAGGCTTCTCATTGCGGTGGCTTCTTTTGCTGCAGAGCATGGGCTCTAGGTGTGCAGGCTTCAGTAGTTGCAACATGCAGGCTCAGTAGTTGTGGCTCGCGGGCTCTAGAGCGCAGGCTTAGTAGTTGTGGCGCACGGGCTTAGTTGCTCTGCGGCATGTGGGATCTTCCCGGACCAGGGCTCAAACCCATGTCCCCTGCATTGGCAGGTGGATTCTTAACCACTGCACCACCAGGGAAGTCCCTTGGCGTTGTATTAATATCTAAAAGATCATCTAGGTTTTTCTTCTATGTTATTTTCTAGGAGTTTGCATTTTTCTTTATCTTTGGTTTTCTATAGTTTGAAAATGCTATGCCTAGGTGTAGGTTTTTTTACATCTATATTTCTCGTTGTTCTCCAATCTCCCTGGATCTGTGATTTTGTGTCTGACATTAATTTGGAGAAATTCTGAGTCATTATTGTTTCAAATATTCCTCTTGTTCCTTTCTCTATTTCTTCTCTTTTTGTTATTTCCATTATGCATATCTTATACTTTTTGTAGTTGTCCTACAGTCCTTGGATATTCTATTCTGTTTTTTTCAATCTTTATTCTCTTTGCTTTTCAGTTTTGGAGACTTCTCTTGATACGTCCTCAAGCTCAGAGTTTCTTTCCTCAGCCATGACCAGTCTACTAATAAGCCATGAAAGACATTCTTCATTTCTGTTACAGTGTTTTTGATCTCTAGCATTTATTTTTGATTCTTTCTTAGAATTTCCATCTCTTTTCTTACATTACCCATCTGTTCTTGCATGCTGTCTACTTTATCCCTTAGAGTCCTTAGTACATTAATCATAGTTGTTCTAAATTCCAGGTCTGATCATTCTAACAGCTCTGGTTAGATGTCTGGTTTTGATGCTTGCGCTGTCTCTTCAAATTGCAGGTTCTTTTTTTTTTTTTTGCTTTTTAATATGCCTTTTAATTTTTCTTGATTGCTTAACATGATGTACTAGCTAAAAGGAACTGCTATAAATAGGCCTTTAGTAATGTGATGGTAAGGTATGGGGGGAGTGGAAGCATTGTGTACCTGAACTGTGTCTTAAAGAATAAATAGGAAGGACTTCCCTGGTGGTGCAGTGGTTAAGAATCCACCTGCCAATGCAGGGGACATAGGTTTGATACCTGGTCTGGGAAGATCCCACATGCCACGGAGCAACAAAGCCTGTGTGCCACAACTCTTGAGCCTGCGCTATAGAGCCCGTGAGTCACAACTACTGAGCCTGCGTGCCGCAACTACTGAAGCCCGCACACCTAGAGCCCGTGCTCTGCAACAAGAAAAGCCACCACAATGAGAAGTCCGCGCACCGCAAGGAAGAGTAGTCCCCGTTCGCTGCAACTAGAGAAAGCCCGCGTGCAGCAATGAAGACCCAACACAGCCAAAAATAAATAGATTAATTAATTAATTAAAACAAAAAGAATAAATAGGAATTGCCAGGTATAAAGCAGAGAGGGTAAAGGAGAGAAGTAAGGGGCCAGCAAGATTAAAGGCTTGAAGAGAAGAGGCAGCAGGAGAAAAATCTCCCTTGCTTAATATCTCTCAGGAGTAAAATATTATGGTGATAACTTCATATTAGCTGTCTCCTTCACCAGATTGGGATCATGCCTGAATCAGCTTTATTTTTTTCACATTGACTAACACAGAGCATGGATTCTGTGTACAATGCACTGTAAAACTAATAAATAATAATTTCCCAATGACATGGGACCTCTCTGCTGTCAGAGAATCACCCTGGACAAGCATAAGCTGGGCCTGGGGTCACATAAGTCCAGCCTCAGTCTTACACTGGTAAATAAATTAGAATTGCCTCAAATCATGGATGGTCCTATTACCACTATTCTTTCTACTATTACAACTATCACATCATCTATCTATCTAGCTAGCTATATCTATATATTTACATATATTTGTATACAGATATATATAGATGGTAGTTTATATATATTATGTACTGCTTATATATACATATAATATATATAAATATATAACTTATATATACACATATAATTACTACTTCAAATTTTAAAATTACTTTCATATACATTATCCTAGTTGATCCTACTATATTGATCCTAATACTACTATATTATGACTACTGTAAATAGAAAAGAGAGAAGTAACAACAAAGAGATTTTAGTCAATCAGTTAACAAATAGTTATGTGTCAGACTGTGCAAGCCACCTCAGGGATACAAAAGGCATATTGAAATAACAGAATTCATAGATAAAAGGATTATTTGGTCCAGCTGTCTCATTTTATAGACAAGTACTACAGGTATGGGAGGTCAAACTTTTTGGACCCTGCTTACAGACTCCAGGATTTCATAACAATCTAGTAGTAACGCTAAAATGAAAACCCGTGAAACAATTCAAAAGCAATTAGGCAGTGAATAGTATGGTCCTGACAGAAGGGGAAAAAATCCGTGAGGAAGATGACAGAACTAAGTATCAGACACAGTCCTGGGAACTTCCATATGATCTTTATTAATCCTCAGAAAACACATCATCATCATCACCATTTTATGATAAAACTAAAGCTGAAAGAAGTCAGGTAATTTACCAAAAGCCCCACAGCAAGTGGTAGATCTGGAATTCAGAGCCAGTTCCTTCTAAATCCAACACTTACGTTATTTAAACTTTTAATCACTGAAGTAGAACAGGCATGGCCTCTGTGTGGGATGAGAAAAAGCTTTTCAAAAGTGCTGAAAAAAAAAGGAGAGTAGGATCAAAGTAAGCAGGGCATTGCAAAGAGGAAATTGTTACGTAGATAGGCAATAGGGAACATTTGCAGGCGCTTAAGTATAAGGAGTAACATGATCATTATGGGGAAACTTGAAAATTAGAAGGCATCTCAGGTGAGAAGTCATGTAGAAATCTATTTATAGCACAACTTACAGATATTTACTCAAATTCTGATGTAAGTAGTCACTTGACAGGGAATTTTCTTCTAAGGCCAGCGTGTTACTCGCCAGCCCTAATTATTGATAGCTTTTTGGTAAGCATACTTTGTATTTCTTCAATCAAAAGAACATAACAGCTCAGGACCAAGCTCAGAGCTTTGTGGCTCACTGCTGGAAATCTTCTAAGTTAAAACAAAGCCAAGAATCCATACCTGTGCATCCATCCATTCTTTCAGAATACTTACTGAATGTTTCTGTGTGCTGGTCACTTTCTAGCGGATTGGGCTACAGAGATCTCTGCCCTCTTGGAGCTTCACTATGCCCTCTTACTTGATAGGATTTTCAGTATCACCAAACCATTTTGGATTTTTGTGCCTTCCCTCCTAACACACCAGACTTATTAAAAAAGTGCTTTCTTTTTAACACTACATTGGGGTCACAGAGTAAAATTCTCCAACTGCCATCTGTTTATTTCAGCTAAGTACCATAAAGAAGTTTCCACCATAATGATCCTATGGAGCTAGGAAAACTACCACAAGTCCTAAATCTTTGGCTGGTCATTAACTTCTAACTATGGTCTTTATTTCTTGTGGTGAAATAACGTGCCTTTCCTTGCCTAATCCCTTCCTGGTGTGTATCAACATTATTTAATGTCTTCTAATTCAGTCATTTTTTATTTTATTTATTTATTTATAAAAAAAAATTTGTTTTGGCTGCATTAGGTTTTTGTTACTACACGTGGGCTTTCTCTAGTTGCGGCGAGCGGGGGCTACTCTTCATTACAGTGTGCGGACTCTCATTGCAATGGCTTCTCTTGTTGCAGAGCACAGGCTCTAAGCACGCAGGCTTCAGTAGTTGCAGCATGCAGACTCAGTAGATGTGGCATGCAGGCTCAGTAATTGTGGTGCAAGGGCTTAGTTGCTCTGCAGCATGTGGGATCTTCCCAGACCAGGGCTCGAACCTGTGTCCCCTGCATTGGCAGGCAGATTCTTGACCACTGTGCCACCAGGGAAGTCCCCAGTCACTTTTAAAATAAATATGCCTATAAACATTAAATAAGATTTTAAAAATCTTATTTATTTATTCCATTCACTCTGCTGTTGTAGATAGCCAGTCAGCCAGAGGTATTAGTGCAATTTTCAAGGACTTAGGCTAAAATTTCTAAAATAAGGAAATTATCTAAGATCTTTATCAAAACCCTCTAGGATCCACCCACCTCTGTTACTTTTTTCATTAAGGTCTCTTGATTCCAGGTTCGAACTACACTCTTTTTTAAAAAAATTATTCTATTGAAGTATAGTTTATTTACAACGTTGTGTTAATTTCTGCTGTACAGCAAAGTGATTCAGTTATACATATATACACATTCTTTTTCATATTCTTTTCTATTATGGTTTATCACAAGATATTTAATATAGTTTCCTGTGCGAACTACACTCTTGAGAGTTCATCAAATAGTACCACAGTTGTCTAACGCCTGTCTCTGGTCCCCTCCTCTTAATTTCCCTGTCTGAGCATAGGTCCGGAAGAGACCTTCCTTTTTCTTCCCCATCTTTTCTGCCTTCCCCATCCTAAGTCCCCACATGCTCAGATGCAGGTACTTGGCCCATGACGTTGCCCTTTCCCTTTCTCTCCACCAAAAACTCCTGGGGTTCCTTGGCTCTGATTCTACACTGCAGTGACTCACTCTCCTTTTCTCTTAAAGTCCAGTTTCCTTATCATGGCTTTGAGTTCCCTTCTCCCTTTTAGGTCCTGAACTGCCTCCCCAGCTTCATCTCCCACCGCTCCAGTCTACACTCCATCTGCTCCACCCTTCCATCTACCTGACTGTTCCCAGGCATTCTCCACTCATGCATTTTTCCTTGTCTTTGCTCTGGCTGTCCTCTGCCCTCAGTGTCCTTTTTACCATCCTTTACCCATGGAAATTCTACTTCTTCTTAAAGCTTTGCTGAGTCCTAATAGCCCTCTGTAAAGCTTCCCCTGCTTCCCCAGTTAGAACAAATCAGAACTGACTGCAGTTCCCCACTCTGCTTTTATTTTCCAATGCTACCTGCTCAGGATATCTTTCTTCATGTAAAAGTTATCATATTATGTAGGTAAGGACTGTATTCTCAGCAAGGTATCACATTGGAAAACAATTGTTAAATTATTTGATCTAAGGTGTTAATTAGCTGATTAAGTTTAACTTACAAATATAGGAGGCAGGTAATTACAGTAGACAGACTATATCATTGAGAGTCAGGAGACCTGGATTTGAATCTCAGCTCTGATTCCTCCCTTTATCGCTCCTGACCTCCCTTTCTTCCTTCCCAAAATGAGGTTGGCAAAGTAAACACCAGCCAGGTAATGCAGGGCCTTGCAGCCCATGCTAACTGTAAACAGAAATCATTAAAAGATCCTAAGGAGAGGATTGAGAAGATCAGGTTTCTGCTTTGGAGGGATTTTTGGTTGGTTTGTTTGTTTTTGTAAAATATACATAACACTTACCACTTTAATTATTTTTAGGTGTATAGTTCAGTGGCATTAAGTACATTCACATTGTTGTGAAACTATCACCACCATCCATCTCCAGAACTTTTTCATCTTCCTAAAGTTAGATTCGGTATCTATTAAAAAATAACTCCGCATTCTCCTCTCCCCCTACCCCTGGCAATCACCATTCTACTTTCTGTCTCTGAATTTGACTCTTCTAGGTACCTCATATGAATGGAATCATACAGTATTTGTCCTTTCGTGTCTGGCTTATTTCACTCAGCGTAATATCTTTAAGGTTCATCATGTTGTAGCATGTGTCATACTTTCCTTCATTTTTAAGGCTGAAGCATATTCCATTGAATGTATATACAAAAAACCCCCTCATGTTTTGTTTATCCATTCATACATCAGTGGACATTTGTGTTGTTTCCATCTTTGGCTATTGTGAATAATGCTCCTATGAATGTACAAATATCTGTTCAAGTCTTTGCTTTCAATTCTTTTGAATACATACCCATAAGTAGAATTGCTGGATTGTATGGTAATTCTTTTGTTTGTTTGGACGTGCTGCACGGATTTCAGGATCTTAGTTCCCTGACCAGGGATTGAACCTGGGCCCTCAGCAGTGAAAGTGCGGTGTCCTAAACACTGGACCACCAGGGAATTCCCTAATTCTTTAATTTTTTGAGGAACTGCCATACTGTTTTTCACAGTGGCTTCACCATTTTCCATTCCCATCAGCAGTGCGCAAGGGTTCCAATTTCTGCATATCTTTGTCAACACTTGTTCTTTTCTTTCCTTTCCTTTCTCCCTTCCTTCCATCCTTCCTCTTTCTTTCTTTCTTTTTTCTTTCTTTCTTTATCTCTCTCTCTTCCTTTCTCCATCTCTCCCTCCCCCTCCCTCCTTCCCTTCCTTCCTCTTCCTTCCTTCTCCCTTCCCTTCTTCTTTTCCTCTTTTACTTTTCTTTTCCCTTTCTTCTTTCTTTTTCTTTCTTTCTTTCATCATCCTAATGAATGTGAAGTGGTATCTCATTGTTTTTTTTTTTTTTTTTTTTTTTTTTTTTTTTTTTTTTTTTTTTTGCAGTACGCGGGCCTCTCACTGTTGTGGCCTCTCCCGTTGCTGGAGCACAGGCTCCAGACGTGCAGGCTCAGTGGCCATGGCTCACAGGCCCAGCCACTGCGCAGCATGTGGGATCTTCCCGGACTGGGGCACGAACCCGTGTTCCCTGCATTGGCAGGCGGACTCTCAACCACTGCACCACCAGGGAAGCCCCCTCATTGTGGTTTTGATTTGCACTTCCCTAATGATTAGTGATGTTGAGCATCTTTTCATGTGCTTATTGACCATCTGTATATCTTTTTTGGAGAAAAAGTCCATTCAAGTCCTTAGCTCATTTTTAATTGGTTTGTTTGTTTTTCTGTTGAAGAGTTGTAGGAGTTCTTTGTAGTTTGGATATTAATCCTTTATCAGGTATTTGCAAATATTTTCTCCCACTCCATGGGTTGTCTTTCACTCTGTTGATAGTGTTCTTTTTTTTTTTTTTGCGGTACACGGGCCTCTCACTGTTGTGGCCTCTCCCGTTGCGGAGCACAGGCCCCGGACGCGCAGGCTCAGCGGCCATGGCTCACGGGCCCAGCCGCTCCGCGGCATGTGGGATCTTCCCGGACCGGGGCACGAACCCGTGTCCCCTGCATCGGCAGGCGGACGCTCAACCACTGCGCCACCAGGGAAGCCCGATAGTGTTCTTTGATGCACAAAGTGTTTTGTTTTTTTTTTTATAAATTTATTTATTTACTTATTTATGTTTGGCTGTCTCTGGTCTTCGTTTCTGTGTGAGGGCTTTCTCTAGTTGCGGCAAGTAGGGGCCACTCTTCATCGTGGTGCGTGGGCCTCTCACTGTCGCGGCCTCTCTTGTTGCAGAGCACAGGCTCCAGACACGCAGGCTCAGTAGTTGTGGCTCATGGGCCTAGTTGCTCCGCGGCATGTGGGATCTTCTCAGACCAGGGCTCGAACTCGTGTCCCCTGTATTGGCAGGAAGATCCTCAACCACTGCGCCACCAGGGAAGCCCCACAAAGTGTTTTTAATTTTGATGAACTCCAATTTATTTGTTTTTTCTTTTGTTGCCTGTGGTTTTGGTGTTGTATCCAAGAAATCATTGCCAAATCCAATGTCATAAAGCTTTTCTTCTACTATGTTTTCTTCTAAGAGATTTATAGTTTTAGCTTCTACGTTTAGATCTTTCATCCATTTTGAGTTAATTTTTTTTTTTTTTTTTTTTTGCGGTACGCGGGCCTCTCACTGTTGTGGCCTCTCCTGTTGCGGAGCACAGGCTCCGGACGTGCAGGCTCAGCGTCCATGGCTCACGGACCCAGCCACTCCGCGGCATGTGGGATCTTCCCGGACCAGAGCACGAACCCGCGTCCCCTGCATCGGAAGGCGGACTCTCAACCACTGTGCCACCAGGGAAGCCCCTTGAGTTAATTTTTGTATACGTTGTACAGTAAGAGTCCAATTTCATTCTTTGGCATGTGGATATCCAGCACCATTTGTTGAAAATCCACTTTCTGTTTTTAAAAGATCATTTTGGTTACTTTATGAGGATGCATTGTGGGGGTAAAGGTAGAAGCAGGGAGAAGAGTCAGAAGGGTATCGCAGTAGTCCAGGTGAGAGATGATAGTGTAGAGATGATAATGATGTAGAAATATGGTAGATAAAGTAAATAGCAGTAGACGTGGAGAAGAGAATATGGATTTTAAAATATTTTGGAGGTAGAACTGATAGCATCTTCTCATGCCTCGAATATAAGATAGCAGGGAAAGGAAGGATAAAGACTTACTTGAATGTTTGACTTGAGTTTCAGGAGGGATGGAAGTGACTGTGTGAACTTGGTTAAGTCACTTTCAGCTGTCTGAGCCTCAATTAGTTTATTTGCAAAATGGCAAAAATAGTAAAAATATCAACCCCACCATATCACATAATTGAAAGGGTAATATAAGATAATAAATACGAAAAAATTTTGAAACATTTAAAGCAATAACACAAGTAGGGGCTGATTGTATTTTCATTGTGGAATTTGGACTTTAACAGAGGGATTCACGGAGACGATAGACTAATTTAACCTCAAGGAATAATAACATTGGTGGCGGAATTTCAGACGCTGTAGTTATCACTCAAGCAAAGACCTTTTCTAGTGTCTCTCAAATCACAACATGTAGGTAATTACCGCATTCCCCAGACTTTCTAGTCATACAGTTTGGTCATAGCTCTACTTTACAGAATTGTAATTGAACCAGGGGCTTAATAACAACAAAAGTCACATTTGCACAGTACCTCATAGTTTTAACGTCCCTTTACCATCTTATTTAATGCTCACTTCACCCTATGATTTGGTATTATTATTCCTCATTTTCAGATGAGAAAACTCAGAGGTTGAATAACTTGGCCACTATTAGCCAGTAAGTGATGGACATGTGATTCAAACCAGGTCTTTTGAATCAAAATACTATGTTTCTACTACACCAAGAATGTGAGGCTACACAAATCCTACATTTCATCTTTTAGATTCCCAAAGGTCCTCATGTTTTTCTTGGTTTGTTTTTCTAAACCCTTGGCAATTGTTGAAACATAAGACACGTGTTTCTCCATCTGGTTTTAGTGCCTTCATAAAATTAATAACCTAAGAGTATGATGGGCCCTTCCATATTAATTGAGAAAATATGACCATCCTACAAATTTTATTCACTTTGTGGTCCCATCATAATGGTATACTTGGGTTTTATCTGAGTAGATCAAGCACTGGAAAATCCATTTACTCACCACGAATAAAGTAGTGTCAGTTCAGTTTGATTTATTTTCTGCAAGTCTGTAAGAGTATCCCTAATTGTAGCAACTGTTGCCCTCAGCTTGCCCCCAGAGGTAGGTATAGAAGACCTTTAAACTGTGGGCAGACTCATATCAGCTGAGGATCTTGTTAAAATGTAGGTTCTGATACAATAAGCTTAGGGTAGGTCCTGTGATTATGTATTTCTAACAAGCTAGTAGATGATACCCCAGCTGTTGGTCCTTGAACCCATATTCTGAGTAGCAAGGACCTAGACAAACCCAGGGGCTACAGTCTCTCTGGTGTTAGTCTTGCTCCAGTGGTGAGTCCTTGGAGCTGAAGCCTACCATCCCAGCTCTAGCTCTATGTGATTTCTGGATTAGTCCTTTAGTTCTCCTCACTGAAACTATAGGCCTATCCTGAACCTCACCATTGGGTTAAGTGACAACCTATACAATTCTTCCCAGACTACCCTTTCTGGGGGCGAGGCCCCATCTCTGGTCCTCCTCATTAGGTTCTGTTTCAAACTAATGGCTTGTTTATTAACATTGTCGTGGTGCGTTGGTGCTTGCTATCTTGTCTCACCCCGAAGATAGAGCCTCTTGGATCTCAGTGTTGACTCAGAGGGAGACAGGATTTACCATGCCTTCACTGACATTGACCTGAATGACTGGTCACCCTCCACAGGGAGCCTGTCTAGACTCCCTCACCCTGATTCCACTTGTTTCTGGCAAGAGATGAGGTAAAGGCTTGTAGGTAGGATTTGACGGGAGCAAGACCGGAGGTAAGAAGGTTCGGAATTAATATGGCAAACTGAGCACACCCATCTAATTTCACTCCCTCTCAAAGCACGACTATCAATACAGTAATGGTATTTTTAAAAGAAAGAAGACTCACTAGGACAGGAAGAACAGTAGGTAATAATCAAAGCGTTATTAGTTTGAAAGAACAGAGTAGGCTCAATGCCTAACTGGCAGTGGGCAAATCTGAGGGCCAACCTGAATTACATCACAAAATCCTCAGAAGGCACAGGGGTTGATAGCACTAAGTACCTCTGGAACTGGGTGTGGGGGTGGGATGGGGGTGGGGCTGGACTAAAATGAGGAGGGTTGAGTGAAAGCTAAGTGCGAAAGATAGATTTCCCACTCCATAGCATTGGTTGAGCCTGTCCGTCATCCCAGGAGAATATTTGAGTTATATTCTCTGGAGAAGGTAAAACAGAGAGGTTCTGGACTGGAGGATGGGAGGCATAGTAAAGCAGGAGGATGAAATGACTCTTCATATGCTGAATGCTGGGTACGCAGAGCCCCTAACCATTTTTCCCACTTGGATCCCAGAACGCACACCTTTACTATCAAGGCAGGTGGTTGAAAGAAATTTCTCTGGGGAATCTTGTTCTCAACAAATGACCCATGCAGTTCACCCCTATAGTGAAGCTCAAAGTCAGCAAGCCCCACGGATGTGCTCAGAGATTTCAACAGATATTTACTTCCTCATTCTTTTTTTTTTTTGCGGTATGTGGGCCTCTCACTGTTGTGGCCTCGCCCGTTGCAGAGCATAGGCTCCGGACGCGCAGGCTCAGTGGCTATGGCTCACGGGCCCAGCCGCTCTGCGGCACGTGGGTTCTTCCCAGACCGGGGCATGAACCCGTGTACCCTGCATCGGCAGGCGGACTCTCACCCACTGTGCCACCAGGCAAGCCCTACTTCTTCATTCTTAACCAAGAGCCAAGCAGAAGCCAAAGTTCCCAGATATCTGAGAAAAGACTCTAATATTGAAGACAGAGAACAAAACAAGAAAACAAAACACAGATTTTTTCCATTATATTTTCATGGGAAAAAATGTAAATTTTTTGATACATCAAAAAGAGTATCATGGGGACTTCCCTGGTGGCACAGTAGTTAAGAGTCTGCCTGCCAATGATGGGGACTCAGGTTTGAGCCCTGGTCTGGGAAGATCCCACATGCCACGGAGCAACTAAGCCTGTGTGCCACAACTACTGAGCCCGCGTACCACAACTACTGAAGCCTGCGCACCTAGAGCCTGTGCTCCGCAGCAAGTGAAGCCACTGCAATGAGAAGCCCATGCACCGCAATGAAGAGTAGCCCCCACTAGCCACAACTGGAGAAAGCCTACACGCAACAATGAAGACCTAACGCAGACAAAAATAAATAAATTAGTTAATTAATTTTAAAAAAAAGAAAAAGAGGGCTTCTCTGGTGGCACAGTGGTTGAGAGTCCGCCTGCCAATGCAGGGGACACGGGTTTGTGCCCCGGTCCGGGAGGATCCCGCATGCCGCGGAGTGGCTGGGCCCGTGAGCCACGGCCGCTGAGCCTGCACGTCCGGAGCCTGTGCTCCGCAACGGGAGAGGCCACAACAGTGAGAGGCCCGCGTACTGCAAAAAAAAAAAAAAAAAAAAAAAAAGTATCATGGTAGGGAATTCCCTGACAGTCCAGTGGTTAGGGCTCAGTGCTTTCAGTCCCAAGGGCCCGGGGAACTAAGATCCCACAAGCTGCGTGGCATGGCCAAACAAACCAAACCAAAAAAGAGAGAGAGAGAGAATATATAAGGTGAAGCCCACCTAAAATATACTGTTGGAGAATGGTATGGAGATCTTGGACATCAAGATCTAATGCTACAGGGTGTCATTGCTTGTAGGCCTCTCATAGGACAGAGCTAGGAAATAACCGTATCTGTACCTATATGTATATACACAACACTATCATCATCTCTCAGTATCTGTGTTAAGCTAAACACGAGTTCATACTAATAGCTCTCACTATAATCCAGTATCACATGGTTCACTCTAGCTTTCCCTCCTTTCCTAACTGTACCCTCTCACTCCAACAGTAAGAAACCGGGTTCCCATCATCTGCCATTCATATACTTATTTGTTCATTCCCGGTCTATGCGTAGAGTGGTTTTAGAATTGTTAACCCATACCTCCAAGGAAAACGACTTTATCAACCTGAGGACAAAGCTTAAGTATAGTTCCTTTTCATTCTTCCAGTTTCCAGAGTTTCCAAAGTTACTTAAGTCAGCACCTCTTTTTCCTCACCCACTTCAGTGAAATAATGTCATTTATGATATAGATTCTTTTGTAATAGTCTATATTCCATCCTAGAATCTTCTGTCCTCCTGGTTGATTTTTTTAAATTTTCATAC
The DNA here is from genome assembly GCF_008692025.1 of Phocoena sinus. Taxonomy (NCBI): domain Eukaryota; kingdom Metazoa; phylum Chordata; class Mammalia; order Artiodactyla; family Phocoenidae; genus Phocoena; species Phocoena sinus. The sequence continues at coordinate 15,300,090 of NC_045770.1, forward strand.
ATTAAGATTCACTCTTTGTGCTATAAAGTTCTACCAGTTTTTATAAATGGGTAGTGTCATGAACAGTATATATTTCAGGAATAAGGTACAATAAAATATATGAAAAAAACCCTGAGGGTGGGCAAGGGAAGGAGATAAGGAAGAAGCAAATAAATAGATTGTACATCATTGGCAACGTTCCATTTTTAAAGTTAGACAGTGAATTCATTATATAAATAAACAAATGAATAAGACCATACTTGGATCAGGATCAGTGTTAGTAGTACATACATACCGAAGATTATGAATTATGATTAGAATCAAAGGGTATGGACTTCCTATCCCCATCAAGGAGGAAAAGGGGCCTTCTAGTTTCCCCAGATGTTTTAATCAAAAGGGTCAGAAGCTACCCAAGCCTTCCTTGATGGATCAATGGACAAACAGAATGCAGTCTGTGTACAGTGCAATATTACTCAGCCTTAAAGAGTGAGGAGATTCTCGGGAATTCTCTGGTGGGCCAGTGTCTAGAACTCTGTGCTTTCAATGCCAAGGACTTGGGTTCAGTCCCTGGTCAGGGAACTAAAATCCCACAAGGTGAATGGCGTGGTCAAAATAAACAAATAAATAAGGAAATTCTGTCACATGCTACAACATGGATGAACCTTGAGGACATTATACTAAGTGAAATAAGCCAGTCACAAGAGGACAAACACTGTATGATTCCACTTACATGAGGTACTAGAGTAGTCACATCTATAGAGACAGAAAGTAGAATGATGGTTACCAGGGCCTTGGAGAGGGGAATGGGGAGTTAGTGTTTAATAAGTACAAAATTTCAGTTGGGGAAGATGAAAAAGTTCTGGAGATGGATGGCAGTGACAGTTGCACAACGATATGAATGCAACTTGCAACTTAATGCAACTGGACTGTGCACTTAAAAATAGCTAAAACGGGGCTTCCCTGGTGGCGCAGTGGTTGAGAGTCCGCCTGCCGATGCAGGGGACACGGGTTCGTGCCCCGATCCGTGGGGATCCCACATGCCGCGGAGCGGCTAGGCCCGTGAGCCATGGCCGCCGAGCCTGCGCGTCCGGAGCCTGTGCTCCGCAGCGGGAGAGGCCACAACAGTGAGAGGCCCGCGTACCACAAAAAAAAAAAAAAAAAAAAAAAAAAAGCTAAAATGGTGCATTTTGTGTTTTATATATATTATATATATATATATAAAAAATCCAAAAAAAAAAAAGACAAAGACTGAAGAAACAAGTTTGCCCTTCCCCAATAGGAGTCTGAGTGAACTGGTATGTAGGGATTAAGACCATGTCTCCATGAATTCTTTTTTTTTTTTTTTTTTTTTTTGCGGTACGCGGGCCTCTCACTGTTGTGGCCTCTCCCGCTGCGGAGCACAGGCTCCGGACGCGCAGGCTCGGCGGCCATGGCTCACGGGCCTAGCCGCTCCGCGGCATGTGGGATCCCCACGGATCGGGGCACGAACCCGTGTCCCCTGCATCGGCAGGCGGACTCTCAACCACTGCGCCACCAGGGAAGCCCTCCATGAATTCTTTTACCCCAACATCAAGAGAGCAGAGGGGGTGTAATTCCCTGGCGGCCCAGTGGTTAGGACTCCACGCTTTCACTGGCTTTCACTGCTGTGGGCCCAGGTTCTATCCCTGGTCAGTGAACTAAGATCCCATAAGCCGTGTGGCATGGCCAAAAAAAAAATAGAGAGTGCAGGGTGTGCCTGTGTAACTGGTCCATGCACTGAACTAAGACCACACAGCTCTCAGGTCTTCTATTCACATCATGTGATCAAAGAGGGGATTTCTAACCCTAGACTAACCCCTGGTTTCCTGAGAAATCCCAGCTCCTTCAGCAGGTATCAAAGTGGATTCTGCATCTGGTGTAAATGTGCCCCTCCACCAACAGGGCCAAGAGTGAACCTGAGCTCCTGAGAACTTGATTATAACCTTCCCCTTCCATCAGGCTTTCTACCTACATCATCAGAGAACAAGAGGGGTACATGAACTGGGACTGAGATCTTGAATCCCTAGACTTCCTTGCCTCTATTAACAGGGGTAAAAAATAATACCCAGACACCCACCACTCCTTATTCCCTAACCACACTGAACAGACTTGAACTTCTGCCTTGAATCCCTTGGAACTAATCCCATTATGTTTTTTTATCTCTGTTTATATCAATCACCATGAAGTTGGGAGAGGCAATCCCTTGTGGGTCCTGGACATCCCTGCAGAGGGTACCAACTGCGAGACTTATCCCATGTTATTGAGCAGTTTCGATAGTCAGAGGAGCAACTAAGTAGCTCAAGGTGACCACGGTGTGACTGCTGTCTGCTTGCTCAACTGTACCTTCTGTGGGGAGGCGGGCTGGCTTGTCTGCTGCTTACTATAAAAGATACTGAGGCTTGGACCTGAAATTCTTAGCTGTGGCACAAGCCACTGCATGTGCAGCATCCATCTGGGCCTATTATATCATCCTGTGGGGCCTAAGGGCAAGGGGAATCAGCACAGTTAGGCTGATACTCCTGCTGTTTGCTGTGCTCTAAGAAACTGTTTTGCTCTGATCCATTAAGTTTCAATGTCAACTTTTAGCCACCAAGGAGTTGTGGCAGACCAACCTGCTTGCTTGCCTAGTTATCACCTTTGGAGTCTTGTTACTTCTTGCCTTTCTCAATGAGGTTGGGGTTCTTCCATGACACCCCATATCCCACATTGGAAGCCCCATAAAGATTGGCATATCCCCTACTCTGTTCCCCCCCACCCCTCCCAAATCCTAAAATTCTTCCACTATTTACTCTAAATTTTATGATCCATTATCAGCAAAATCACCTATATTCTCAAATATTTCTTGAACATTCCCTTCATCTTTTTGCATTTAAAGTGGTGGCTGTATGTATATACTCCCACGACTGTCATATTATTGGGCCCGGACATCAGGTAGGTGTCCTGCTATTTTCAGATCATTCTCAGTCTTTCCTCCCTGATAACCCCAAGCTCAGAATCTCATGTTTTCAGACATCACCCACTCTCTGTAATAGCTTTGGGCATCTTCTGATATTCTTCTCATCCCAATATACCCACCTCATGTATTTACTATTTTATTTTATTTCTTTACTTTTTTACTTTCAATGTCATTAGTTTTATTTCCTTTACTTTTAGATGTCAAAGAAGGAACTGCATATCTATCAGTTCAACTCACAGATGCAATAAGGCCACCTATGGTATTGTAATAAACTGAAATGCTTTTATTATCTTTTTTGCCTTTCCAAGAGAGGCAGTCTAATGATGAATACCGACCTCAATGCTTACTCACCTTGGGACCTTTCTGAGCATCAGTGTCTCATCTACAGAGTGGGATAAAACCACCAGGGCAATGAAGAAAATAAAGAGAAAAGCCACAGAACACAGGGTATTTGGTCAATGCTAGTCTACTTGGATCAGAATATTATTTGAGAGAAGGACGAAAACCCATTTTCTCTTCCCACGTTGGATGATGTGACCCCTGCAGTTTTTTAAATAAATAAATTTATTTATTTATTTATTTTTGGCTGCATTGGGTCTTCGTTGCTGCGCGTGGGCTTTCTCTAGTTGTGTCGAGCAAGGGCTACTCTTCATTGCAGTGTGCAGGTTTCTCATTGCGGTGGCTTCTCTTGCTGCAGAGCACGGGCTCTAGGCTTGCAGGCTTCAGTAGTTGTGGCATGGGGGCTCAGTAGTTGTGGCTTGAAGGCTCTCTAGAGTGCAGGTTCAGTAGTTGTGGTGCACGGGCTTAGCGGTTCCGTGGCATGTGGGACCTTCCCAGACCAGGACTCAAACCCATGTTCCCTGCACTGGCAGGCAGATTCTTAACCACTGTGCCACCAGGGAAGTCCCACCCCTGCAGTTTTATGAACAAGACTTTAAAGAAGAAATTGACACACTTTTTCTGCCAGGAGCCAGAGAGCAAATATTTTCAGCTTTTCAGGCTATAGGGTCTCAGTGGCAACCATTCAACTCTTTCTGCGGTAGTTTTTACTGTTTTAGCTCCTGGCTTACTCTCCAGAATTCCTCCTCTTAATTCTTGGTAATCTCAATACACATGTAGACAATCCTTCTAACATCCTACCTCTCAATTCCTTGACATCCTCTCCTCCATTAATATTGTCCTCCACCCTATTTCCATCGGGTTTTTTTTGGCCACACTATGCAGCATGTGGAACTTCCCCAACCAGGGATTGAACCCGTTCCCCTGGCAGTGGAAGCTCCGAGTCTTAACAACTGGACCACCAGGGAAATCCTCCATCTTATTTTACCAATAACTACAACCTTTCATCATGGCCATGCATTTCCCTCTCTAACCAACTGTCACTCTTTTCTGACCCCACACTCTTTTCAGTACCCTGACACCTGCAATTCTTTAATCCCCCAGGACCTCCTGTCCTCCTACTGTCTTTTCACTATACCTTATTCCCTTTGTGGCCTTTCTCCTTTCTTGACCTAACTTAAATTCCATGATCAATCACTATATTCAAATCCATGTATATAATCATATTTATTTGGTAATAACCACAACTCTAGATACATAAAAACTTTTCACTTGCTCTGAGCAGCTGAAAGTGGCTGGAGAAAAAACATAGCCTAGCTAACTGGTCCCATGAACTTCAAGTGAGTTTCAGTGCTGCCCAGCAACGATGGTATATACCCCTAGTTCATTCATTCATCCACTCTTCTGGATGAGAATTTCATAGCTTCTCTCTCCTCAAAATGTCTTAACTCCCATCCAAATCATGACCTTGCCCCCTATTTTACTGAGAAAGTTGAAGCAACCAGAAGACTTTCATACACTCCCAACACCACACCTCTCCACCTTCCTACCTATGATCATAGGTGAACTCTCTGTGCTCCTGCCTTAAGTCAGTCCCTCCACCTGCACCATAGATTCCACCGCTGTCATCTAATGAAGGACATCACTCCAGCAATTGTCCCTTCTCCTTCCTAGTAGTCATCACTTTTCACTCTTTATCAGATAATTCTTTTCAGCATACAAACATTTTCCCTCTTCCTCAAATATTTTTCTTCCAGTTTCTTTTCGGCTAACTCCCTCATCCCCTTCAAGTCTTTATTCAATGTCACCACCATCAATAAAGCTTTTGCTGACTACCCATTCCCTGCACTATTGAATTCTTTATCCTGCTGTACTTTACTTTTATCCATCACATTTGTCACTTTCCACCGTATTATATTATTTCTTTATTACTTTTATAGTTTATTGTTGGATTCCCCTCATTAGTATTAAGCTTCAAAAAGACAGAGATCTTTGTCTTGCTCACTGATGGATGCCAAGCCTCTAGAACAGTGCCTAGCCTGTGGTAAGAACCTAAGCAAATACTTATTGGAACAATGAATGACCAATCTGAAGCCTAAGAGAAATCTTACCAGAGGACCTAAAACCAGACCTGAATAAAAGGAAAGATCTACCATGCTCTTGGATGGGAAGACTTAACACAACTAAGATGTCACCAACTTACTACATGATTTAAATGGAATTCCAATGAAAATCCCACTTCAATTTTTAAAAAAATATTACATTCTTATTTTAAAAATATACAAAATAGAGAAATATAGTGAGCCCTTATGTCCCTATCACCCAGCTTAAATAATTAGCAGCTTACGGCTTTATTTTATTGGCCTTATCCCCCAATCTACATTCCCAGATTATTTATTATAATGATATAATAATTAATATATATAAAATAATATAAAATAAATAAATATAAATTGCTTATTTAGAAGAATTTAAACTTACAGAAAAGCTGCAAGAATAGTTCAAGCAACCAAATGAACACCTTAGATTCAACAATTGTTAATATTTTGTCACATTTGCATATTAAAATAAATATATCCTCATCTGCTTCCCATACGAAAATAAAATTACCCATGTGTTAGAATATATTAGAATATAATGTGCACTGCAAATGGTGCAGTGAAAAAGTATGTGTGTTTGTGTGTATACCTTTGGAAGATAGTATATATATGAATATGTATACTTTGTTGGAGATAGTTGCAAACTTTGTGATATTTTATAACAGGGTTTTTAATTTTGATTAGACTATCTTAAAGTTTATGTGGAAGAAAAAAATGTTTAAAAATAGCCGAGAAAATTATGAAAAAGAACAACAGTGATAAAGTAGCCATAATAGATATTTATATTATAAAGCCTCTGTAATAAAATAGAACAGAATAGATTATCCAGAAATATATCAAAAAAAATATTTTTTTTATATTAAAAGTGCTAGTTGGGGGCTTCCCTGGTGGCACAGTGGTTGAGAGTCCGCCTGCCGATGCAGGGGACACGGGTTCATGCCCCGGTCTGGGAAGATCCCACATGCCGCGGAGCGGCTGGGCCCATGAGCCATGGCCGCTGAGCCTGCGCGTCCGGAGCCTGTGCTCCGCAATGGGAGAGGCCACAACAGTGAGAGGCCCGCGTACCGCAAAAAAAACAAAACAAAACAAAACAAAATAAAAATGCTAGTCGAACTTATCGGAGAAAAGTGGCTTTAATAAATGGCCTAGAGGGAAAATGAAGTTTGATCATTACCTCACATCATATGCAAAAAAACCCCTGCTTAAATGTAAACAATTAAAATTATAGAAGAAAATTTAGGCACCTACACACACACACACACACACACACACACACACTAAATGTTATGTAACCTGTAAATCAAGACAGGAGACCCAGGAGCTATAAAAGAATAGACTTAACAATACCAATAAAACCCCCAAAACTGTTTCCATAAACAAAGAGACTGTTAATATGTTAAGAAAAGTTGTTGTTTTTTTTTTTTAGTATTTATTTATTTATTTGGCTGCATTGGGTCTTAGATGTGACATGTGGGATCTTTGCTGCGGCGCACAGGCTTCTCGCTAGGTGTGGTGCACAGGCTCCAGAGTACGCGGGCTCAGTAGTTACCATGTGCGAGCTTAGTTGCCCCTTGGCGTGTGAGATCTTAGTTCCCCGACCAGGGATAGAACCCATGTCCCCTGCACTGGAAGGTGGATTCTTAACCACTGGACCACCAGGGAAGTCCCAAGAAAAGTTTCTGCAATACAAAGAACGTATAAGGACTAAGACCTATAAATGTAAAGAATTTTCACAATGTGGTAACAAAAAGACAACACATAGAAAAGTGGACAAAAGATATAAATGGACAATTCACAGAAGAGCAAATACAAATGACAAGAAAACATATAAACAGATGCTCATCTTCCCAGCAGTCAGAGAAATGCAAATTCAAGTACAATGCTGTCATTTATACCTATCAAGTTGGCAAGAACTAAAAAGAGTAATACTGCCTACTGCTGACAGTGACATAGAAAGGAAGGACTCTCATGGTGGTGGAAATATGAACGTTGTTGACTTTTTGAAAGCAATATGGAAACATCTGTTAGAATTTAAAATGCTGTATAAACAACAAGTTCCTACTATAGCACAGGGAACTATATTCAATATCCTGTGATAAACCATAATGGAAAAGAATATGAAAAAGTATGTATACATATGTATAAGTGAATCACTTTGTTGTACAGTAGAAATTAACACATTGTAAATCAACTATATGTCAATAAAATTTAAAAAAATAAAAAGATTGAATCAGTAAAAAAACATATTTTTAATGTACATACCCTTCAAGCAAGCAATCCCACTGCCAGGAATCTATCTTGTAAACAGTCAAGGGTGACAGTTATTGAGTACTTATTTTGTGCCAGGTTCTGTTCCATGCACAATAATATATTATCTTATTTAATCCTCACAACAACCCTGTGAGGTATTATTATCCTTGTTTTATAGGGAGTAATGAAGAACCCGTGGCACAGAGAGATCAGGTGACTTGCTCAAGGAGACACAGATCATAAGTAAAGAGCTAGATTTCAAATCTAGGCTGTCTGAATTCAGGACTTGTACTCCTAGCCACCAACTAAATCCTCCTTTCATAACAGAAATAAAAGCACCAGGGTGGGAGGAAATAAGCTCAAGGGTATGCTCTGCAGCATTGTTTATAATGGCAAGAACCAGATGCAAGGGGAATAACCATCCACAGGGAATGTTTGAATAAACTGTGGACCATTCATACCATGGAATGTTACCCAATCATGAAAAAGAATGTATTAGATCTATGCCAGTTGATTTAGAGGGATTTCCACATGTACTAAGTGAGAAAAGCAAGATAGAAACACATAATCTCATTTTGTTTTGTAAAACAAAAACAAATGCCCTCAATAACATGAAGACGAACAACCCAATTTAAAAATGGGCAAAAGATCTGAACAGACACCTTACGAAAGAAAACATACACATGGCAAATACTCAGGTGAAAAGATGCTCCACATCATATATCACTAGGGAATTGCAAATAAAACGAGATACCACTACACACCTATTAGAAGGGTCAAAATCCAGAACATTGACAACACCGAATGCTGGCAAGGATGTGCAGCAATAGGAACGCTCATTCATTACTGGCGGGAATTCAAAACTGTACAGCCACTTTGGAAGACAGTTTGGTGGTATCTTACAAAATGAAACAAATTCTTACCATATGATCCAGCAATCAGCAATCATGCTCCTTGGAATTTATCCAATGAGTTGAAAACTTAAGTCCACGTGAAAACCTGCACATGAATATTTAAGGCAGTTTTATTCATAATTGCCAGAACTTGGAAGCAGCCAAGATGTCCTTCAGTAGGTGAGCGAATAAACAAACTGTGGTATATCCAGACAATGGAATATTATTCAGCACTGAAAAGAAATGTGATATCAAGACATGAAAAGACAGAAGAAATGTAAATGCATATTACTAAGTGAAAGAAGTCAATCTGAAAAGGCTGTATACTATAGGATTCTAACTATAGGACATTTATAAAAGGCAAAACTATGGAAACAGTAAAAAGATCACTGGTTGGGGTGTGGAGGAAGGAATGAATAGGTGGAACATAGGGGAATTTTTAGGGCAGTGAAACTATTCTGTATGATACTGTAATGGTGGATACATGTCATTATACATTTGGAGATGTGTGAACCGTACATACACAGACCTTAGCTATGGACCATACATACACAGACCTTAGTTAATAATAATGTGTCAATATTGGCTCATCAATTGTAACAAATGTACCACACTAAAGCATGATGTTAATAAAATAGGAAATGTGGGTGCAGGAGTGGTAAGGGGTATTTGGGAACTGTGTACTTTCTGCTCAGTTTTTCTGTAAACCTGACTGCTCAAAAAATTAGTCTATTGATTAAAAACAAACAAGCAAATCCCCTAATGTGTCTTTCTGTATTTATCGTATACATATCATCCCATGTGCATTGACAAAGCTAAGGAAGAGAACACACCTGGATTTGAGGGAGTGATGGTGGGAATGGGAGCGGGTCCAATATAGACTGAATTTTGAGTAAACGCATAAAATTCAGAATTCTGAGCCAAGAAAACATTCCAACTAAACAGGGAGGAAATGAGCCCAGGGTGGTACACAGAAGATCTGGAACTGCATCCAAACTCATTTCTTAGCCACACTGGTTAAGGTTATTACCAGTTTCTAAATTTGAAAATTGTACGTAGTTTGTATTAAAAACAAAGCAACAACCAAACAAACAAAAAGGTGGCTATTTTTAAGAAATGTCCTGTTCTGATCTCCCATATGTGTCCATATCTCACCCATCTCTCAAGATCCAATTGAAATATCCATTTCCACAAAGCTTCCCTGATTGTAACCGCTGAAAAGAAAATTTCTCCTTCCTCTGAGATTCCATAATACTTCACCTGTGTCTTCTGTGGGCATCTGGCATTGCATCTGTATGAATACATGTCTTAGCACTATGTGGGGCACTCCCTGATGGAAATAAACCTTCTTAAGGGCATGTTTGTTAAGGATTTTATTTAGAATGAACTCATAACCTGGAATGAGAAACATAATACAATTCACAGAGTTAACTTGAACAAGATTGTTTGCGACCTACTAAAAGCTAGTTTAGAGTAGGGTTCTTATAGTAATTTCTAGTTCTTTTCTTACTGAGGTCTTTAAGCAGTTATGACTTGAAGACTTCTGGTCTCCTCTGCCCGTCTCTTTCAGATTCTCCTGCTCCACTTTCTATGCGACTCTGCTATTCCTGTCCCATCCGATCTAGGTTAGGATGTGACCTCTTGCATCAGGGCCCTTATTGTTAGTGGACAATTCTCCATCTCCTCATCTGCAATTGCTTACCATTCCTTTTTGGTACCCAACTCCTGGCCACCTTCTTTCAGAAGAGGTTTGCTCATATTGTCACTTCTTGTGAAATGCCCACTTCCCGGGAATGAGTTCTCTTTTCATTTGTCTGACCCTGCAGGTTTCTGTTCTGAGCGCTTATCTGAGCCCTTGGTGTTCTTGCCACCTCTCTTGTAGAGATGAGGAAAATAAGACTCTTTTCCTTTGGTAGGAAGAGTAACTCCTTGATTAGAGTCTGACTGTGCCCCAGGGAATAGATACCTAGGTATCTTACACAGATACACTTTCTGTATCTGGCAGGTAGTTTTCACCCAGCGTGAGGTGGACTCCATTACTTCCCTTCTAGATTATAAACTCCTTGAGGGCGGGAACTGGGTCTAATTTATCTTGGCACCTCCCGTAACATCTAGCACATTTGCACAGTGTCATCTTCATAGTGGACTGATTCGGCAACAACTTAGTAAGTGCCCATGAGCCAGTCATTTTACCTGATCCTAGGGATGCCAAATAAACACAGCTTCTGTCTTCATAGAAAGTACTTGTCTTGTTGTGTTGGAGGTTGGGACCAATGAAAAAAGAGAGGCAGAGAGGTGATAACTGAGTTGGAATATAGGCAAATAAGGGATCATTGTACTATTCTCTTTACATTTCTGTGTTTGAAATTTTTCGTAATAAAAAGGTAGAGAAAGGGGGAAGTGTCCTGGGCAGAATGGGACTCCGAGAATTTAAAAAATAAAATAAAGCAATCAACCAATGTTATGGACTAAATATTTGTGTTCCCCACAAATTCACACGTTGGAGCCCTAACCCCCAATGTGCTATTTGGAGATAGACCTTTGGGAAGTGATTAGGTTTAGATGAAGTCATTCAGGTAGGATCCCATGATTGGATTAGTGTCCTTATAAGAAAAAGAAGAGACCAGAGCTCCCTTGCTTTTTGCCATGTGAGGACACAGCCAGGAGGCTGCCTTCTCCAAACCAGGAAGAGAGCTCTCACCAGAACCTGACCATACAGGCACCTTGATCTTGGACTTCCAGCCTCAAGAATAGTAAGAAATAAATTTCTGTTGTATAATATCATGTGATATCACTTATATGTGAAATCTAAAAAAAATGATACAAATGAGTTTATTTACAAAACAGAAATAGACTCACAGGCATAGAAAACAAACTATGCTTACCAAAGGGGAAAGGGAGGGAGAGGGATAAATTGGTAATTTGGGATTAACGGATACACACTACTATATATAAAATAGATAAACAACAATGACCTACTGTATAGCACAGGAAACTGTATTCAATATCTTGTAATAACCTATAATGGAAAAGAATCTGAAAAAGAATATACATATATACACACATATATGTATACATATATAACTGAATCACCTTGCTGTACACCGCAAACATTGTAAATCAACTATAAATCAACTTCAAAAATTTCTGTTGTATAAGTCATCCAGTCTCTGGTGTTTTGTTATGGCAGTCTGAGCTAAGATAACCAGCAACCAGAATTAAGTAGAGGATGTGGTCAGAATTGATCTTACAATAATTTGATCAAGGGCTTTGTGATTTGAAGGCCATCAGGGCAGTATATGCAACCACCAGAAGCCTGAAATTTACCTTTCCATGCTTAGAGGAGGACTGGTACCTGAAGCCCAACTGAGACTCTTAATTTTCTCCTCTTCACCATTTCTAGGATCTGTAGCCCAGAGAGTAGCTATTCTATAGCAATAGGAAGAATGAACTGGTAAAATCCTGCCAACAGCTGTTTCATCTCTTTTGCTCTAGGTATATTCCAAACTTCTCCCAATCTCAGAAGTGGTAGGATCTTGGGACAGGGAAGGAGTTTATCAGTGAAAGGATCAGCATTCAAGGAGAAAATCGTGTCTTCAGGCTCCTATGTTTTATGAATTTCTTAGCTTTTCCCCAATCATTTCAACAAGTCTGTTGAAGGCTCCAAAGTTTCAGTTGAATAAGTTGCTTGCAAACTCTTGATAGTGGTGGAAAGAAGAGTAAATAAGGGTGCCACCGCCTATGCCTCAACTAAGACTTATTGATTTAGAATTCCTGAGGCAAATTTCCTAGCTGAATATTAGGGGCACTAAAGGTGAAGAACCACTGATTTTACACCCTTTTCTTTGGTTACATTCAGGAAACAAGCTTATAAACTTTGAAACTTTTATTATCATCATTAAGTTTCATTTGATTTACTTGTAACTTAGCTAGATCGCTGGTTATTGTCTCTCCTCCAAAACAGGAGACTGAAAAGTCCTTTCCACCATAGGAAATCCTAAAGGAGATTCGGCTTCCAATTCACTGACTAGTCACCTTTAAAATAAATTCAGGATTAAGGACAATCAATTTTTCTCCCTACCTCCATAGCTTCATCCCCAATGTATTAAAGATGCAAAGGGAACACCTGCCTCTTGTTTTCAGGGAAGATAGAGTGTTGCCTATGGCAACCACCACACCACTTGAGATTTACTGCTGCAGGTTCCCTAAGCAACACTGGCGACCATCTTTGCGGGGACTCTTCAGTGGGCAAGGGCTATGCATAATCTAGATCTATTGTATCACCAGCTACCACTTGTTTCTGACTTTTTTGGGAGACGTGAGAGACTCAACCAACCTATTCACCAGGGGTAGAGCTAAGGAGCCTCTGTCTCCTTTGGGTCCCTGGGGCAAGGGAGAACACAGAGAAGGCTTTCTTTGGAAAAAGCAGAGGCAGCAGCTTCTCCGGGTATAGGCAAATGGCAAGAATTACCTGCGAGGTAGACTTGCTACCTCTTAGTCTGGAACAGTGGTGTTAAAAAGGGCTCTTTTAAAACTCACTTGGCACTTTGGGTGTTGGAGAATTAATAGTTGAATGTTTGCTCTATGACTTGTGGGCTAAGAGGCATCTTTCAATATTTAAACATGCACGGTGAACAACTTCAAGGTCCGGTGGCCACCTCCTCTGTGATGTCAGTGATTCCAGTCTACTGACCTTTTTTGTTATCTGAAATGACCGTATTACATGAACTTTTTTGCTGGCCTTTTACCACTCACCTGATAATATAGGGGCTTCATCCCTCTGCAAATCCCACCCCCACCCCAATGTTCCTGGATGCTCCATAGGCTACCTAACATCCTTCATTCCCAAAATATCCACAATGCTTGATCAAGAGCTGCTGCTGCTCTAAGCTGAGCTATGAACACTGCCTCCGACCACGCTGCCTGGCATGGCAGTTTCTGCTAGGGACTGTCACCGCTCTGATGGCAACAATACACACACTGTCGCATTCAGTTATTGTGCTGCAGTCCTTGCTGGAAACTGACACCTCTGCAGGCTGGCACTGCCATGACTCTGCTCTCTCTTCCGGGTTCTCTGGGTCTTTCCCATTGCTCCACTGGGTGTCTACTGGGTATCAAAGGAGCACATGGTCTGCAGCAGGGTAGGGAATAATTTCTATCACTCTTTTGTGTTATACACTCAGAGAGTGGTCCCAAAGCATGTTGTTTGAGCTCCAGTGTGTTATAGAGATAGGCAAACAGCTCTTTTCAATGTCCACAGACTTGTCTTTTCTCTGAGGCCTGGATCTTCAGCTAAGTGTTTAGGGCAGAGTTGCATTTGAGTATTAACAACCACACTCCACACAGGTGACCAAGGCACTAATTCCTGGCGTGCCTGTCATGCCTGATTCCATATTCCCCTAGGAGGAGGTCTCTCGTATAAGGCACCGCAGGCTTCTGGCAAATAAACTTCCTTAAAGCCACCCTACCAGCTAGCCAGACACAGCAGCCATAACGGAGTCACCTGCAATGGACAAGATGAGATCCGTGATCAACCCTGTGCAGCCATGTGCTATCCTAAAGGCTCTTCATGTTTGTAAGCCTTATTTATACTTATAGGATCACAAGATACTGGAGATCAGAAACCATGCTTTCTACTCCTTTTGTATCTGTAACACTAGCATGGTCCCATAACTGTCCTAACATTCAGCCTAACCTACACAGCTCTCCACAATTTGCAAAGTAGTTTTATAAACATTACCTCATTTAGTTTTTTTTTTTTTTTCTCATTTAGTTTTTATAACCACCCTGTAGTCAGGTTATCAGTATCTTCATTTGGCAGTTGAGATGTTCCAAGCTGTCACGATGTCCCAAGATCCTCAGTGGTGGAGCTGAGCCTTGACCCTCTATTAACTGACTCCAGTGAAGGTCTCTTACCATTACGGCACTGCTGGCGCATCAGGGACCACCTATGGTGCTTACACTCTCTATCTAGCTTCAGTCTTCCCTCTGTATGACCTCTCTTTATCCTCCCCATCTCAGCAGGAGGTGTGAAAGAGGACTAAGGACAACACTTTTGTTTTCTAGTTTTGGTTTAAGATTCTTTTAAATTATTTATTTATTTATGGCTGCGTTGGGTCTTCGTTGCTGCGTGCAGGCTTTCTTTAGTTGCAGTGAGCGGGGGCTGCTTGTCATTGCAGTGCGCGGGCTTCTCACTGCAGTGGGCTTCTCATTGTGGTGGCTTCTCTTGTTGCGGAGCACGGGCTCCAGGCACGCGGGCTTCAGTAGTTGTGGCTCGCGGGCTTAGTTGCTCCGCGGCATGTGGGATCTTCCCAGACCAGGGATCGAACCTGTGTCCTCTGCATTGGCAGGTGGATTCTTCACCACTGCACCACCAGGGAAGTCCAGGGCAACCCATTATTATTTCATCATTTTTCCTTTCTTTTTCAACTTGCTCTCTTGTGTTTGGGGTCTTCTCTTGCTTGGACCCCTGAGACCTTGTTGTGGACTGCATGTTTGTGTCCGCCCCCCAAATTCATATATTGAAGCCCCAACCTCCAATGTGATGTCTTTGATAGGTAATTAGGTTTAGATGAGTTCCTGAGAATGGGGTCCCCATGATGGGATTTGTGTCCGTATAGGAAGAGAGACCAGAGCTCTCTTTTTCTGAGAGGTGAGGACACAGCAAGATGGCAGTCGTCTCCAAGCCAGGAAGAAACTCTTCCTCCTGGAACTGAATCTGCTAGCATCTTAACCTTGGACTTTTCAGCTCCCAGAATTATGAGAAATAAGTTCCTGTTGTGTAAGTCACCCAGTCTATCTATTTTGTTCTGGCAACGTGAGCTAAGTAATACAGACCTCATAGCCTACTCTTTCTTTGCCTTTGACTCCCAGATCTCTCGCCTGCCATAGTAATGGTAAGGAGAGGATCCCTCGTTGCTGCTTTGGTCCTTTGGTTCCTAGGCTTTTCTTGACTTGCTCCTGGGAGGAAACAGTGTGAAGGCAAAAGTGCTGGCTTCATAAGGAGAGAGTCAGAAGACGTCATTTCAGATTCCAACCCTGCTACTATCTGTGTGAGCTCAGACCAGTCCTTTCATAGCTTCATCCCTTTAAGGCTCAGTTTTTTCAGCTGCAACATAAGGGGATTGAAAAACAAGATACAGGATCCTTTCTGGTATGAAATGCTCTGATTTTATCGAGTTGAACTGGCATCCTAGGTTCCTTCTCTGTTGCTTTCTGTCTCTTGACTACCCAGCATTCCTTTTTATCAGCCACAAATTCCGACGTTCTATCTGTCCCTCTTTCTAAGTGCTGATCATATATTTCATATTATCAGATGCAATGCTAATGTACACCTCGGCTATCTCCCTGGGACAAGAAATTTTTGCTACAGAGTCAACTACAGCATAGTATTGTCTTTGTAAATTAAAGAAAAAAAAGTTAGACCAGCTTCTCAAAGACAGGGAGTTCATTTCGCTGAAGCTAGTTCATGTACAAAATGTAGGAGGTGTTTATGGCTTGTTGGTTTATATGACTTGAAGTTAAGTGGTCTGCTCTGTTTTGTTTTAGATCTTTATCCCACTACTTTTGATGTACTTTGCGCAGCTTTGCTGTACTGTCTTCTATGGAAACTTTGCTAACCTCTTTCCATTATTTTGGTGTGGTAAGGGAATATTATTCTAGTTCTTTCCCCAATTCATACCTCAAACCCCATCCCGGAGGAGATGTAATTCATGATCTCCTCTTGGGTCTGTCACATACTTGGAACAGCTGGTCCCGTGGCTGCATCTTTGCTGCTGTGAAACCCCAGCTTTAGCAGTATGCGTGTTCAATTTTTTTCCCCCCAAGTCGACAGGGTTGGTTTGCAAATGGGCCCCCTTACACAGAGGGCAAGGAGAGAATGAAGAAAGAGGCCAACCTCTCCAAATTGGTAGGTGGCAGGTTTAATAAGCAAGGGGACGTATTTACAACATTTGTCTTGGGCGGAGGCGAGATGAATAAGTCTCCATACCCCCGCACTAGAATCTTAAAAGTTTATATAGAGGTCTTAACTGGGTTCAGTCACATATTCAGTCCAGATGGGTTCCACAACACCCTACTCTCTCAAGGCTGCATCCTTGGAACAGCTCCTACTGAGGGAAAGGTAGGCAGAGTGTACACTCCAAGGACAGGGAAGGGAGTGAGGAACCTCCAATTGCCCGGGTCCACCTGAAGGGTCAGCCAGCAGTCACATCCTTTTGATGACCTCCTCCAACATACAGGGCACTACATAAACACGTGGTAGCTGAAACTAATTCAGCCCATGAGACTGCTATCAACAACCCTTGGGGTCTATCAACAAGGGATAGACAAGAAATAAGCAGACATTGCTACTGCCACTGAACCAGATGAGCTTTTTGTAACTGTGAGGGATTCTTCAGGGACTGTAGGACAAGGTTGCCAGCTGATCAGTGGGATCAGCTGTGTGGCCTATTTTTTTTTTTTTTTTTTTTTTGCAGTAGCGGGCCTCTCACTGCTGTGGCCTCTCCCATTGAGGACCACAGGCTCTGGATGCGCAGGCTCAGTGGCCATGGCTCACGGGCCCAGCAGCTCCACGGCATGTGGGATCTTCCCAGACCGGGGCACGAACCCGTGTCCCCTGCATCGGCAGGTGGACTCTCAACCACTGTGCCACCAGGGAAGCCCTGTGTGGCCTATTTAAGCCATTTCATATGAAGCTGGGTTTGTATCTTTGAGAGTTCTTGTTCAATAAAATTGATGAATGGAAATGGGGAGACATTTTATTTCCTCCTCCTGTGAAATTCTCTCTCCCTGAGATATTTCTCATACACTCTTCTTTCCCTGAAGTGTGTGTTCTTTCTAGAAATAAAATGACTCTGATTCCGGATTCTACAGGTCGAAGAGTAGTTCAGACTTTAACCCTCCCCACTGGCTTCCCTGAAAGCACCTCTTCTCACAAAGACCTTGGTGCTTGGATGAAAAGCTTGATTCCTGCCCCCACCCCACCCCATCTTAACTGAACTCCTTTTAGCCGGGTCTCTATTGGTAGAGAATTTCTTCCTGATGAGTTTCTCTTTAATAAAAAAATTTATCACCTTTATTGAGATATAATTCACATATCATAAAATTAACCTATTTAAAGTGTACAAGGTAAGGGTTTTAGGATATCCCCAGACTTGTGCAATCATCACCACAATCTAAGTTTTGAATATTTTTATTACCCGAAAAGGAAATGCTGTATCCATTAGTAATCATACCCATTCCTCCCTATAGCCCAATGCTGCCAGCCCTAGCCAACCACTAATCTAATTTCTGTTTCTATGGATTTGCCTATTCAGGACATTTAATATATATGGAATCATACAATATGTGACTTTTGTATCTTCTTTCACTTAGCAAAATGTTTTTAAGGTTCATCTGTTGTAGCATGTATCAGGATTTCATTTATTTTTATTGCTGCATAATAATCCATTATATGGATATACCATATTTTGCTTATCCATTCATCAGTTAATACACATTGGGTTGTTTTTGCTTTTGTGCTATTACGAATAACGCTGCTACGAACATTCGTGTACAAATTTTTGTATGAACATGTTTTCATTCCTCTTGGCTATACGTAGGAGTTGGAATTGGTCATATGGTAACTCTGTGTTTGACTTTTTGAGGAACTGCCAAACTATTTTTCCAAAATGACTGTTCTATTTTGTATTCCCACCAGCAACGTATGAAAGTTCTGATTTCTCCACATCCTCACCAACTCTTTTTATTGTCTGTCTTTTTTATTTTAGCCATCCTAGTGGCCATTAAGTAGTATCTTACTGTGGTTTTGATTTGCATTTCCCTAAGGACTAGTAGTGTTGAGTATATTTTTATGTGCTAATTGATCATTTGTAGATCTTCTTTGAAAAAATACCTATTCGAATCTTTTGTCTATTTTTAAACTGGATTATTTGTCTTTTTCATATTAAGTTGTAAGAATTCTTTATATATTCTGGATACAATTCTTTATCAGATATATGATTTGCAAATATTTTCTCTCATTTGATAAGTAATCTTTTCACTTTCTTGATGGTATTGTTTACAGCACAAATTTATTTATTATTATTTACAATTTTATAATTGAAGCAGTCCAATTTATCATTTATTTGTCTGCTGTGCTTTTGGTGTCATAGCTAAGAAAGCATTGGCAACCCAAAGTCATGAAAATTTACTCCTACATTTTCTTCTAAGAGTTTTATAACTCTTACTTTTAAGTCTATGATCTATTTTGAGTTAACTTTTTGTGTATGGTGTGAGGTAGAAGCCCAACTATATTCTTTTGCATTGATATATATGATTTTATGCCAGTACCACACTGTCTTGATTTCTGTAGCTTTGTAGTAAGTTTTGAAACAGGGAAGTGTGAGTCCTATAACTTTGCTTTTTTTAGGATTGTGTTGACTATCCTAGGACCCTTACATTTTCATGTGAATTTTAGGATCAACTTGTCAATTTCTGCAAAAGAAGTCAAGTAGGATTTTGACAGGAATTGCATTGAATCTGCAGATCAATTGCAGGAGCATTGTCATCTTAACAATATTATGTCTTTCAATCTATGGACATCTTTCCACTCATTTAGGTCTTCTTTCAACAATGTTTTGTTGTTTTCAGTGTACAAGTCTTGCATTTCTTTTGTTAAATGTATGTCTAAGTATTTTATTCCTTTGGATGTTATTATAAGTGGAATTGTTTTCTTAATTTCATTTTCAGAATTTTCATTGCTGGTGTATGGAAATATAATTGATTTTTGTATATTTCTCTTGCATCTTGCAACCTTGCTGAACTCACTTATTAGCTCAAATGGTTTTTTAGTGGATTCCTTAGGATTTTCTATATACGAGATCATGTCATCTGCAAACTGAGATAGTTTTACTTCTTCCTTTCCAATTTGGATGCTTTTTATTTCTTTTTTCTTGCCTAATTGCCCTTTCTGGAACCTCTGGTACAATGTTCAAAGAGGTGGAAAGAGTGGACAGGAGAGTTTTTAAAAGGCTTTATTTTCCCTGGAGACCTGGTTAGAGTCTAACAAATAACGACAGTGAAGAAGTAGAATCAATGGCTTCCCACTTGTCTTGGGGACAGAACGAGATTAAACTACCTCTTTGGAGAAACTATTTTTAGCTTTTATGCAGTCTTGGGGTCATGATTTAATGGTAGTTAGGACTCTTTCATCTTTCCTTTCTCTCAAATCGAAGTCCAAATGGGATCTTTGCCAACTACCCCTTCTTGTACCCTTCTTCCAGCCTTCTGTTTCCTTGCAGGGGCAGAGTCCTATGTGCTCAGTTTTCTGGAGGGTGCTTGATTGCCCAGCAAACCCTTCACTTTTCTTTTGGCTTTTTAAGAAGTGCCATGGGATCCCCACATTTCTGCAAGATAAACTGCTCAAAACAAAGTTAGATTTTGGATGACAGCCCTAGAGCACCAGTCATGTCTGCCTGAACTCTCAGAAGAGGGAGAGTATTCACTTTCGGATAAAACTTTCCTATTTTTCTCTTGCTTTACTTTTGCAAGTATGTGCTGAGTGCTACAAGGTACCAGCACTGCATTAGGTTCTGTACATGTTGAAATAAAGTGAAGAAATGCTCTGAACATACAGAAGTCCTTGGCCTCAAGGAAATCACAATTTAACGGGCAGGCATTAATTTATTTAAGAAATATCTACTGAGTATTTATTGTGTCCCAGGCACAGAGTGAAGACCTGGATAGTAGCTAACAAAACAGATACATTCCTGCCTATCTGGAGATTGCTATTTAATTAGAGAGCCATTCATGTAAAGTGGTTAGACTGTTAAAAATAAGTTAGGCTGTTAAAAATGCTACAATAGATTAATAATAATAATAATCTTAGCAATCATTCGTAGAGCACCAATTATCACTACTGTATTTTAAAGGTAGCAATTTATTCAATCCTCCTAATACTCCTGTGAAATAGGTGTTGTTATTATACCTATTTTACAGTTGAAGAACTGAGGCCCAGAGAGGTTAAGTAGTTTTCTTAAGATCACACAACGAATATGTTGTGGAGTCAGGATGTGAACTCATGCTTGGGAGCCCCAGGGGGGGAAAAAAAGCTGTGACTAATTTTTACGGAGATTGTAAACTCCTGCGCTGAGCTGTGCTTTAAAGAAGTAGTAGAATTTCAAATAACAGATGGGTGAGCTTCAAGGGTATTCCAAACACAAGGAGAAGCAGGAGCAAAAGTTAAGGAGAAAGTGCAGAATGTACTTTGACAGGAAAGGAGCCCACGGCACTCCTGGGTGGAGAAGGGCTGGGTGGGAAGATACACGAAACTTGAGAAGCTGAAAAAGAAGTTGCAGCCAGGTTGCAAGAGTTTGAATTGGACTTAACTAAACAATGAATCCATAAATACTTGATGCTTGGAAGTCACAGGAAAAAAATCTCTAGAGAAATCGAAGTTGTTATTAAAATTGGTATGAAATGTAAGGATGGAGGATTTGATTCCTACTTTGGTTTCCACATCCAGCTTTTAGTGGAATGTGGCTCAACTCAGAGCTTAGAGTCGTGGTAGGGTCGGAGGTTAAACCCTATTATCCTACTTCATCGTATCTTGCCCCTATTTTTAACTTAGAATTTAACTCAATGTTATCAACTTAATCAAGAATAAAAAGAAATTAGGGCGTTTTAATTTTATTTTGAAAAATAGACTTAAAAACCACATACAAGTGTTTAGTTTCTTAAAGGCAGATTATTGCATAAAATAAAGACATTATTATAAGTATAATCAGTAATTTTTACATATATGGTTTTAAATGAATTTTAGAAGGAAAAAAATGCCACCAGGATTGAATTTTTCTTTCTCATAGAGCTCCTATAGTGTTTTCACAGAGCACTTGCATTCTGCAGAAAGTTTGGAAATGCACACAATTTCTCAGACTGTTGCATAGCAATGATAAAAATATTGTAGTATTTTTCTTACATATATAGTTTGAATAAATTTTAGGAGAAAAAAATCATTGGCATCTTTTTTTTTAAACAGACCATAGACACTGGAATACTCTAAAGTTTGGGAAGACAACTCACTTTGGAGATTCAAAGGCCTGGATTTGCTTCCAGATTCACCATGTCCTGGCCGTGTGAGCCAATCATCAGATTGGTCAAGTAAACTGACCATCTATACAGTGGAATAATAGCTACTTTATGAAGCTGTGAGAGTGCTTTCACTGGACATATAGAATCGCACCATAAACACAAATATGTCCAACCTCTAAAGACTGAACTGTACATGCTTAGTCAACCAAACAAAACATTTAAGACTATAATTTTCTCTTTTTAACTCTGAAGTTAATCCATTTTTGCAGCCCTAATTCTATTCTCAATCTTCCTAATCTTTTGAAAGTGATTTGGAAAGCAGCATGTTGTTGTCTATATGCTTTTAGCACTGAGAGGGAGAAAATTAATACTTGAGTGCATGCTATGTACCAGACTCTAATCCAGGTTCCTCTACGTATTTATGATAGTTGATTCTTCTAAAAACCGCACGAAGTAGGAGTGATTTTCCAGAAAAGGAAACTGAGGCTCAGAGATAAACCTGGAAGTGGAAAAGCCCACTGGAAAGCTTAGGTCTAACTGTCTAAGCGAGGTCTAACCCTCACTCTTTTTACTCTTTATTCCCGGCTGCCCTTTAAACATGCCAAAAGAATAAAATTATTTTAAAAATAAGAACAAACAGAAATAATTTCACCCTAAAGAAGTCTTTTAAAATGCCACGAGGACTCTAGGGATAACCGGAGACATCCCTGGGTGGCACAAAGCCACAGTTGTGGACTGTTATCCCAGCCCAAAGCGCCACTGTAACTTTAGCCCACTGTACTTTCTATTTGGCCATAAAGACATCCAGCTTCCTGGAGCCGGCTTGCATTTGGATTCCAGCTTCCTGGCTCCTGCTGTGGGATTGTGGTTTTCAACTGCCTGTAGTTTAAACAGAGAGGACTAGAAAGCCTAAGTGGAACGGAAAAGGGAGTCCAGCTAGGAATCATGTAGTTTAGAACTTTGACCAGCAGGTGTCGCTGCAGACAAGGGAGAGGGCTACTTTCGGCCTTAGAGGCAGATGATGGGTTTTCTAGTTTAACTGAGGAAAATTGTGGTGGGAATGAAGCAAAGAAAGGTAGATTAGCTATCTACAGAAATCAATCCTAATAATATAAATTTTTCTTAACCAATAGCTGGAAAGGCTGGTAGAAAAATTAAGCAAACCGCAATTATAATGAAAGGAAGCTGCCGTAAAAACAGTGTTTCTCTAGTGTCTACCAAAACAATGCAGGGCTGTTTGAAGGTGAGCACTAAAAACTGAGAGGCAATTCCCAAGGCAGGTGTAGCAGAGATGATGGCTTTGTAGTCAGGAGAGATGTGAAGATAATGTGAAAAGAGGAAAGCTGCAGTTTGTCGGTTTAGACCCAGGGAAATAAAGAACTTCTGTCTAACGTAGACCTTTGAAGCGTGCCTTTATTTTCTGTGAAATGAGGTGAATTCCTAGAATTGAGATACACTTCTATATTCAAGGGAAAGAAAAGGATCCAAATATGCCAAAATCTTAATATTTGTTGAGTATCACACTTTTCATTTAAGAGAAAGAAAGAAATTGTTAAACATATATATATAGTTTTCGGTTTTTTTTTTTGGTCGAGCTGTGCAGCATGCAGGATCTTAGTTCCCCAACCAGGGATTGAACCTGTGTCCCCTGCATTGGTGCAGAGTCTTAACCACTGGACCTCCAGGGAAGCCCCAAACATATTTTTTTAATACGTGTAAATATTTGGGAGTTGATCACAGAGTAACTAAGTGTGACTTACCTTAAGGATCATATCCTTTTGTGAAAAAAGTTCTTCTGAATGAGCTCTTTTTCTTTACTAAATGTATTTTCCCACTGATTTTCCTTATAAAACCACAGGTGTATTTACCTGAGGAAAACATTGATCCCAAATGATAATATAGTCACATCTAAGAATGCAGAAGACCTTAAAACAAATCACACTTAAAGGTCTTTTGGATGATCTAAAGGGTAATTATTTAATAATAATCTAAAAATGCTTAAACCGTATCCTAGGACATATGCAAAGTAGTAAGGGTAATTTTTATGTTTCATTTAGTAGCTTGAATGGTTGCATTAAAAAGAAAAATGTAGGCAAGCAGGACAGAACATCCTTGACCGAAAGCTGCTCTCAAGCCCCCTCCCCAAGATATTTTACAGCAGGAGACTATGTACTTACTTTGCTCAGACCTGTTTCTGGGCACCCAGAGGATGCACTTGGTCATGACTAGGTTGGTCTGGGATAGGAAAGGAAAGGCGAGAGCTGAGGTGGTAACTCAGAGCACTGCCCCAACAGAGAGAAGATGCACCTTCAGCTCACCCAGAGAACCAGGGCACACTGAGTGTCCTGACAATGTGTATCCAACGGTGACCTGATTTCTGTGTGACGGCAGAACTTATAACTGGTTAATAATGGCCTTGTTTGGGAATATGTGGCATGTAAACATTATATGATGTTGCCTTTTGTCATACAGAGTTTCTGAATAATGCTTCCGTGTCACTGAATGCTCATATAATGCTAGCTTCTTTCAGAGCAGTAATGAGCTGGGACAATGTAGACTGAGGCGTTAGACTTTCTTCAAGGTCCCGATGCCTCTGAGAATCTATGGAGTTATGTGGTGAGGCTGCAGTTTCCTTTCGGGTTGTTGGTAAACTGCTCTGCAGACAGGCTAAGTGGGCCTTTAAAATCATAAAAGAGTTAATGTATTCCCTCCCACTGCTTATATCACTCCCCACTCAGACCTTAGGTCCTCAGAGGTTTTGCATCACTTCCAGAAGTTCCTAAGGGCTTATCATATCCATCAAGAATGCCTTGGTTTGCCCTTTTCAAATTTTAGAAACAAAACGCAATGACATTATGGAGGAAAATGTCTCATTTTCATCTTTGAATCTATCTTTTGCTTTTTTAGAAAAGAGCAAATTGTTATGGTGGTGGATTGGAAGCTGGGTGGTGGCTAGCTCTGTCTCCACCCTGGACTGCAGGACTCTGAGAATCCAGCCCTCAAGCTACCCCTCTGAGTCTGCAGCAGGGCAGGAACACACCTTCCGTCTGTTTTCTAAGGGCAGCAAAACTCCTGCACAATAAGTAGTGAGCCTCTTTCTGGAGCTACTTGCAAGTAAAGCCATCACTTGAATCAGTTTTGCTATCTGTTGTTCTTTATTGATATGCTTCGGTGCCTGCTCTGCCCTGTTCTCCAGAACTCTCCAAATCTTCTTCCCTGGGTCTAAACTGAATTTGGGGGGGAGCTACTTTTCCTACTAGCTACTACTCTGACAGGGTTTATAATCCAGTGGGGGAGGATCTCAGCTTCCAGAGGTAGGCTTCCTGGGTTTGAATGCTAATTCTAGGATTCACTTTCTAGCCCTACGACCATGATCAGCTCCTTTAATCCCTCTGTGCCTCATTTTCCTTATCTGCAAAATGGGGATAATAATATATTCTGTCTCACAGCGTTGTTCAAGATTAAGTAAGTTTATTTATATAAACTGCTTAGCATAGTGCCTGGCAAATTGTTGTTATTGTGAGTTCCTCCCAAACTTAACTCGGTTCTTGGTATTCGACAAATAATTATTAAATACATACATCTAAACTGTTTTCCTTTTTCCCTGATGATCTTCGTTCATCAATCCCCTCCCTAATTTTCTATATTATTCTCACCAAAGAGGACTCTTCAGAGAAATCTCCAGCAAGTCCAAGTCTCAATAGGACACAGCATCTACTGGCCTCTATCCAT
The DNA here is from genome assembly GCF_008692025.1 of Phocoena sinus. Classification (NCBI taxonomy): domain Eukaryota; kingdom Metazoa; phylum Chordata; class Mammalia; order Artiodactyla; family Phocoenidae; genus Phocoena; species Phocoena sinus. The sequence goes on from NC_045770.1 coordinate 15,325,427, forward strand.
ACAGGCACAGAGCATAAATCACATAATACACAGCATACGCATTCTGGCCATTACTAGGGACAAGAGTGATCTGCCTGCCTCTTCTTCTGGGAAGTTAGACCAACGCTCCATTTTCTAGTTTCTCCCCAGAGCCTTCTTTGTTTTTGACACCCTCCAGAGAGCAGCAGAAGTTGCTGTACCTGATGTTCAAATGATCTCCATGGGTGGAGGAGAGGCTGTAAAGTTGTTACGAGAATGGTTTTGGTGCTGCTCTTGCAGCCCTTGGAGCAAAAGAGTTTTCCCCCTTGCCTTACCGCTCATAAGTTTTCTGTTGAGACCCCCATCCTCCTCCTTTCCTTAAGGAGATAGGATAACTGGGACCCTGGGGCCCAGCACCAAAGTTAACGTACAGTCCCTGTTCGAGGCAGGTGAGTAGGGTCAAAGTGATGAGAGGCTGGCCACATGCCATCATTTATATGCAATTGAATGAGCTCAACCAATGAAACGGCTTAACCACTGCAAGAAGCTGAGGACCACTTCATCCTTATCCTTATTTGCTAGTAAAGAAGCCAATTAGTGTTAATTGTGCTGGTAATTTGGAACAGCAACCAGGGAATTGATTCAAGGCAATTGTGGAATGACCTCCCTGTCCTGTCCTAGTCCCAGCCATTATTCATAGTCAGATGGGGAATCAGAGAGCTAGTAAATATCTTTTGGTCAGAGAGAGTAAATAGGGGCTCTGCTTCTCATACATTCACAGTGCCCTGGGTGTCAGTTTTTAATATTGTACATGCAGTGACCTGACAATACAGTTCTGCCATCAGGAGAGACATAGATGTGGAGGGGTCAGGACTGGAAGGAGGAATACATTTCAGCATTGGAGTGCTCACAGCCTTCCCTCCTCCCCACTTGCCTGACCAGACCATCTCGTTATTGACAGTCCAGTAGCCTACCCCTCCCCGGCCCTACCTGAAGCTGTTAAAGCCCATCTACTTAATAAAGGGGGGGGGGAAGAGGGGGAAACCTGGGAGATAGTGAGGGCTCTGGAGGGTGTGGAATGGCAGATAACACAGGAGAGAAGAAAAAGGGATATGAGATTTACTACTGGAATTTGATTTGATCACCTTTAATGTCCTTGGAGAGTCGCTGGTAAGGGTGAATTTTTATTTTATTATTTACTTATTTATTTTGCCCAACAGACGTAACGTATTTAACCATGACGTGCACCACTGCTTCATCAGGGTTATACAAGTGACAGAAATAGGACGCAGGCACTTCTTTGACAATCATCTAGCTATAGACTTATTCAGAGACGGGGTGGGAGGAAGGAAAATGACGTCCCTGCTCTGGCCCTCACCCACCCAATGACTGGGATGCGTGTTTGGGCTGGTTTCTCCGCCCTTGAGCACGCAAATCCTAATTTCCCCATTCCTCTACATTCGGTGACAATTAGAGTGGTTGTACCGGGTGAGTTGGGTTTTTTAAGAGGAAGGAATTTTACTGAAGAATTCCCCTGCCTCGCTTCCGACTTGGTTACAGTTGCTTCGATACTGTAGCTATTCCTGCCTTTGGGGCCTCAAGGGCTAAAGTGGGACAGTGCTAATATTTCTGGTGATGAGGAAATACTTTGTTTTAAAGGAGCCTGGGTGATTGCCGAACTGGGACAGAGGTCACACTAGGGGTCACATTAGCTGTTCCGGGGGGATCGAGGGCGGGTTTGGGTCAGGCATAAGCACCCCCCGACTCCGGCAACGCTGCGGCGGCTTGGAACCTGCTGGCACACTGGCGGTGCCCACTGTCTCCTCCCCGAAGGGGGGCACCCGGGAGCCGACACCCGAGGAACCGTGCCCACGCGGGAAGGTCGAGCTCGCCGGTGAGGTCACGGTTGCCATGGCTCTAGGCAGTGACGCGCGTCGGCACGTGACGAGCGGTTGCCATGGCGCCAGGCCCCGGCGGCGCGGGCGCTCCGCCTCCCGGAGTGACGTCCCCCGTCTCCCCCCCCACCTCTTTTCCCGCCCCTCTGCCCCCTCCCCCCTCCCCCCAGCCGGCTCCCCGCGGCCCCGGAGGTTTCACTGCACAACAAGATGGCGGCGGCGGCGGCGAGCGGAGCTGGCGGGGCTGCCGGGGCCGGAGCGGGGGGAGCCGGGCCGGCGGGCCGCCTGCTGCCTCCGCCCGCCTCGGGGCCCCCGGCCGCCCCCGCTGCTGTGCCCCCGGCGGCTGGCCCGCCGCGTTCCTCAGCCCCGGCCTCCCGCGGGCCGGTGCCTGCCCGCATCGGCTACTACGAGATCGACCGCACCATCGGCAAGGGCAACTTCGCTGTGGTCAAGCGGGCCACGCACCTCGTCACCAAGGCCAAGGTAGTGGCGCGGTGGGACCGGGCGGCGGCGGGGCTGCGCGGCCCGGGACCGTCCGAGTGCTGAGGGCGCAGGAGAGCCCCGCGACACCGAGGCTGAGGGGTCGGCGCGGGAGCGGGGCTCGGGAGAGCGTTGGGGACCGGGGAAACGGGTAGGGGGCTGTCGGGCGAGCAGAAGGTGGGGGACACCGGGGGACCCGGGAGAGGGTAACTGCACGGCAGAGGGGACGCAGGGGGCCACTGAGCGCGGGGACCTGGGGAACTAGGGAGCCGGGGATGGGGAGGGGGCTCCCTGGGCTGTGCGGAGGGTCGTAGAAGGGATGATTGGAAAGAAGAGGTTTGGAACTCTCCCGGAGCCAGGAGGCAGTAAGCTAAGAAGCCTCTGGAACCAGCAGTTAGGAAATCCTAAGGGAATGAGGGCAGGGGAATAGGAAATGTGGACCAGGAGGATGGGGGGAAAACGGGTGAAACCGGCAGCCCGCAGATGTGGGATTATGAGGGGAACGAGGATAGCTGGGGCACGTACCAGGGGTATGTGGTGGGTACAGGGTACTGAGAGGTATGAGGGATCTGGTACCTTTTGACAGAGGCACCAATCAGCATTTGATCGTCCAAGACTGATAGATGGTGGGAATGGGAGTCTGAGGACAGACAGGATTATTGGAGGAGGCGATGAAGAAAATGGGGAAATATGGAGGAAAAAAAGCACTTTATTTTTCTGCAGGAAGGGGGTCAGGGAACAGAGGCCCAAGGGGGGCCCAGGTTTGTGGTGGCCCTAGGTACTCAGGGGTTAAACAGTTTGGGAGAGCTGGATTGCTGGTTATATTTAGTTGTTGGAGGGTCCAGAACTGTGGGCCTTATAGAGCCCAGGGTGGGCTGTCAGTGGTGAGGGGAAAGCCTGGTGACTGAGGAGGTGTGTGAGGAACCCAGACACTCATGGGGCCCTTTGGTTCCCAAGGGATTTGTGGAGCTGTGTGGTGAAATTGGGTAAGGTCAGTTAGGAAGCCATATCCATTTAATATTTTACATAGAAAATTCATTTTTGGAGGAAATATGGTTAGCTCTTTCCTGTGGTCTTCTTCATTGGGAGTATTGGAATCGAAGACCCGAGGAGGAATTGTTTGATTTTGACAGGACTCACAAGCCCATTTGTACTCCGGATTTCTTTATTTGCTCCGTCTCTCACTTGAATGAATACTTTAGACGTAGTCATTCATTATATTTAAAGCTGCAATTTGTGTTTCCCTCACCCTGATTAATGAAGAACTGTTACAGCTGCTGCTGCTTCCTACCAAAGCCGTGTCAATTCCCCTCCCCTCCTCAGCCTAGCCTCTGGTTCTTGTCACCTACCTTGTTTCTGCTCTTCTGGCAGCCCCTTGCTTTCAGAAGGCAGTGACTTACACCTCTGCCTTGTCTCCTGCTCACTTATGACCTGAAGTCCCTTTTTCCCTCCTTTCTGTCAGACTGTTAGGGGCCCTTCTTAGCAGGGTGGCTTTGGGGGGTGGCTGTGGAAAATTGATTGGTCAGTTTCACTTTCTCTGGGGGGCCCCCTTCAGCCTTTCTGTCAGTGTCTTATCAGAGGGCCTCAAGTCTGCAGGTCTGAGCGGAATGAGATCCCAAAGTCCCAGGTTTCCTGGTGCTTCCCTCAGCCCGCCCCCCCCCCCCCCCCCCCCCCCCCCCCCCCCCGGCAGGGAGTAGACTGAGCCAAGATTCTGGTGCATCTCTGCCCCCCTGAGTGATTCCAGTTGTGTTTACTGTTAGCCAAGCCAAATTTATGTTTACAAACAGCTTTAGTTGTTGGAGCCTTGTTCCTTGTTTTGGTATTTCCTTTCGCCAAGGCCTCCCCCTCCCACCTAAGTAATCACTTCGAGCTCCTGTGATTATTTTGCTCTGACCTCTGGGGGACAGACTCTATGAACTTAATTGGTTGCCTGGTTTATGGTATCTCTGGTTTAAAGAATTTTGTATCTTACAGCACTTGGATACACCAAAATATTGATTAAAAAAATCTGTGACAGAGGGTTGAATGTTTTTGTAAATGTAATTGCAAACAGTTGATTCTTGGCTTTATATATAATAGAGACATTTCTATCTTCAGTAGTCAGCAAAGCCAGTGGCTAATTATGGCCGGTCTCCCCGCTTTCTAATTTTCCATTGTGTGTGTGTGTGTGTGTGTGTGTGTGTGTGTGTGTGTCTGAGTTTTTCTCAAAGTCTTTGGTATTCTTTAGGACTGCAGCATTTTAAACATCAGCTTGTTTATAAATGGGTGTCACTGTTTATGTTGGTTTTTTCTTTGATCATTTGTGGTGTGCAGTTATGCAATTCCTATGCATGGAAATATTCAAAATCTTGAATGAGGCTGAAATGGCTTGGACAATGAGTTGCATGTGTGACAGGACCACACCAGCACTCATTTGTGTTTCTGTAGTGGTGTGCAATTTCCTAGTTACAGTTATAGGCACCCTGTGTTTCTCTGCTTAACTTACTCTGACGACATGAGTGAAGCTTAATTCACAAGGAGCTGTCATGTGCTCTGAGTACATGATGAACATATTTTGGCCTGCTTCATGCTTATCTGAATCCACTTTGGAAAGGTTTCTCAAATGCTGACAGCTCAGATGTGTCTAAGAGCTGTTGACATACAGTATGATGGCCTATTGAGGCCATGGTTTGGTTATATAATGACAAGGAAGGTGCCTGGGTATTGGCAGTGCAGAAGCTGCTGTTCCGTTACTCAGGTAGATAGATTTTTCTCCCATGCACTGCAGTGTTTACCTTACTTCTTCAGTCAGGTCACTTGGAACCAAAGAGAGCTAGCTATTTTTTTTCCCCATCTCTTTTCAGAATGTATCATGTTTTTTGTTTTGTTTTTTTGGAGGTATGTGATTTTTTTTCTTTCTCCTTTTTCTCCCTGTAGGCCACTGAATGGTCTAGGTCTTTCCTATAACCATATATAACCATCACACTTAGGTAATTCAGATGATATTTGTGTTGTCTGAAAGAGGTTAGGTAATAGGTGTTTTCTGAACATCAGAGGAATACTTATGGTCACCTTTTCTTACACACATTACCTATTCCATGGACTGAGAGGCTAAAGTAAACTTTCTTTATTGACTAAGCTACTGTGCTCGGCCCAATAATAAGTGGTAAAACTGGCCCTTTCCCAAATTCTGTTAACTCTCAAACCTCCTAGATCAGGACTCTGGGATGAATAAAATTAGTAGAGAAAGGGAAATATTTTCCTATTTGGTTGTTGGTGACTTTTGCAGCACGGCGTTCATGAGCTCAGACTTAATATTGGCAGAACTGCAGTGCTTAGAGGGTCACTGCAGAACAGTTAACAGGAGAGAATATTCATCTGTGACATACTTTGGTCAGCAGCTCACCCTGGCTGTCTTTGTCCTACCTTCTTTGAGTTCCCTTTTCTGGAGGTGCCTTGGTCTGAGATTCTCTGGCCCTATTCTTTTGGTAGGACACTATAAAATATTAAAGAGATTGAAAAAAAGAAAAGATTTTCTCTTCTCAATTGCTTATTTGGTTGCCTGTACCTAATCATACTTTCACAGGTTGGATGAATGGGAACGAAGAGTAGATATATTTTGTATGCATTTTAAAAAAGAGCATACATGACTATAAAAGCCATTGGTCAAATACTTTAAAAATGTATTTTAACAAATATATTGATATATCACCTGCCTGTTTATTGGTTTGTGGTAAGAGCTTGAGCTTTGGATGAGACTGGCTGGGTTTGGATCTTCTGCTACTTCATAGCTGGGTAATTTAACCTGTCTGTGCTTGGATTTCCTCATCTATGAAATGAGATAACAATAGTACTTACCTCACAAGTTTGGGTGTTATGAAGATTATATAAGATAATATATGTGAAACTCTTAGAACAGATGTACCTGGCACATAGTAGGTATATAGTAAATATTATCACCTTCTTTTTCAAAAATATTTATTTGTTTATCTGGCTGTGCTGGGTCTTAGTTGCAGCACTCGGAATCTTTGTTGCTGTGTGCAAGATCTTTGTTGTGGCACGTGGGATTTTTAGTTGTGGCATGCAAACTCTTAGTTGCAGCATGTGGGATCTAGTCCCCTGACCAGGGATCAAACCCGGGCCCCCTGCATTGTGAGCACGGAGGCTTAGCCACTGGACCACCAGGGAAGTCCCTATCACCATCTTCATCATCATCATCATCAGATGCAATAGTAACAAAAATGAGTAAGACATAGTCCCCTTTGTTTGCTTTTCACCACTTTGGAACAGTTCATGAGTGCCACTTGTTTAGTGTAGGTAGATGTCATCCTGATGATGTGCTGCTTTCAGGTTAAAAAAGTAGTTTGCTATTATTTCATGTGCCTCTTTGAGAGAGTGGATTTAATTCCTGTGGACTATGGGCTAATTTCATGCGATTGACATTTAAAAATATAGTTTTCCATTAAACTTTTAATTTTTTTTTTTTTTTTTTGGCGGTACGCGGGCCTCTCACTGTTGTGGCCTCTCCCATTGCGGAGCACAGGCTCTGAACGTGCAGGCTCAGCGGCCATGACTCACGGGCCCAGCCGCTCCGCGGCATGCGGGATCTTCCCGGACCGGGGCACGAACCCGTGTCCCCTGCATCGGCAGGCGGACTCTCAACCACTGCGCCACCAGGGAAGCCCCATTAAACTTTTAAAATAGTTATGAGACTTGTCTAATGAAGACTGTGACTAACACTGGCTTTTATTTGGGCTGCCTTGAATATTCAGGGTGTTTGTATAGCTACACTTTGTCAGACTGGTGACAGAACAGAGTTTGAGTGCAGTCTTTCCTCCAGAGATTCCCTTAAATTTCATGGAGAATATGAAGAAATATTCCGACAAGCTTAAGGAGACACTTGCACTTGGGTGCAGGGTGTGCTACCTAGAGGGCCAAGGTCAGGATTCTTAACTTGAGATATTACACAGAAAAAACATTGTGCTCCCTGACCCCCTTCCAAATACTGACGAGCCAGGACACATCTGTGTGCTGTGTGGTTTTAGTGCGAACTCATTTCCATGAGGAGAACAACTCAAAGTGGGCCAATAGTATTATTTTCACTTCTAAGGATGATGCTTGTGCTCGTTAGAAGGCTGAAAACAAGATTCATTAGTAAATAGAAATATGTCAAAAAGAAATTGAAAGCAAGATTTATATTAGTTACATTTGAGGAGGATAGTTCCGTCCCTAGATAATCTAGAAATGACTATTGAAAGACAGCTAGCTTCATTTTGAGATAGGTTGTTGAAACTTTGTGAAGAGCTAAGACTGATTTGGACTAGTTTTTCCAGAGTCAAAATACCAGTATTCCACTTTCAGCGTCAGAACTGTTTATTTTAACATTCTGACGTTGGTGCCAGCTCCCTAGAAAGTCATAGATCTGGCTCAAGCCAGAGGTGCCCACACTAGTTATTTCTGTGCCAGAAGTGCTGTTTTCATTTTCCAAGCATCAATCTGGCTAATGTTTTCTAGTTCCTGGCATAAAAGAGAACAAAATGGATGCTTTGGAAGGAAAAAGAAATGTGCTCTTCTTACCAGAGCCTTTGTAAGTCTAAAAAACACCTAAAACTTCTCTGCGCAGAGATGGAACCTTTCCCTTGTCCATTCATTCATTCAGCGTATGTTTACTGAATGCAGATTTTGTGTCAGGTTCTACTCTGGCTCTCGAGTACCCCAAAAACAAATGAGAAAGAAAGCTCTTGCCTTCTTGGAGCTTATTTTCCGATGGGAGGAGATAGGCAAGAAACATGTAAACAAATAATTTTATGTAGTGACAAATACTATGAAGAAAATAAATGGGCTAGAGAGTGTCTGGGGCAGGGTGCTGGAAGGCCTTTCCAGGGTGGTGATATTTGAGCTGACAACTGAATGATGAGAAAGAGGCAGCTTGGGAAGATTCAGAAGTTGGAATATTCAGTGCAGAAGGAATGGCACGTGCAGCGGCCTTGGGGTAGAAATGAACTTGGTTTGTCCAAAGATTAGACCCAAGGTCAGGGTGCCTAGAGCTTAGTGAACAAGAGAAAGGATGGTAAGGAATGAGATCAGAAAGTTAGACAGGGGCCAGATCATATGGGTCTTATAGGCCATTTTATGGAATTGGGTGTGAAACAGGGGACTGACCTGAGAAGATATCAAAGCAGAGCACTGACATTATCTGATTTATGTTTTTAAAAACTCATGTTGGGGGACTTCCCTGGTGACGCAGTGGTTAAGAATCTGCCTGCCAATGGAGGGGACACGGGTTCAGTCCCTGGTTCAGGAAGATCCCACGTGCGGCGGAGCAACTAAGCCCGTGCGCCACTACTGAGCCTGCGCTCTAGAGCCCACGTGCCACAACTACTGAGCCCACGTGCCACAACTGCCGAAGCCCGTGTGCCTAGAGCCTGTGCTTCGTAACAAAGAGAAGCCCCTGCTTGCCGCAACTAGAGAAAGCCAGTGGACAGCAACAAAGACCCAACACAGAATGAATGAATGAATGAATAAATAAGTTTATTAAAAAAAAAGATCTTAGAGATGTTCTATTCCAGCTCTTCCTTTTCTAGAGTCTAGAAAGATGGACTTAACGGAATTTAGAATCTCAGGCTTTTAGGAGCCATCAAAGTAGTTTAGATCAATGATCTGTTAGACTCACAGCTCTCTCCTGTCTCTCTCCCACCCCCCATTTGCCCAGAATCCTATAGCTAGTTAGTGGGGGAGGTAGAAATAGAATCCAGGTATCCTACTCCTAGTTAACTCTACCGTGACTCCTCCAATCATAGAGAACATTGCCCTTGCCCTCTGAATACTTACTCTTTCATTAGAGAAACAAAATACACCTACTAATTAAAGTCTAAGATTATTTATCCTCTCTATTAAAACAAACTCCAAAGATGAGAAGTCATGATGAGAGGAAAATTTTCCAAGTAGGGGATATACCAACACTGTATTTAACCTGTCCTTTGGCATTGTTTCACTCTATCACCTCTGTCATTTACCTGCAGTCCTCCATGGGTACACTGCTTTGCCTTTCAGTCTCCTACTCAGATGTCCCTTGGTGCTCCCTTGACATGACTGAGGTGTCAAAAAAGCCTTTCAAAATGCTAAGGAAGTAAAAAGAGAAAGAAACACAGAAAAAGCAATGACCATAAACACAGTCTGCCTTATATAGTTTGCTTTTGCCACTATATCTAGCTCACACTCAGGGAACATGGGTAATTATACTTTTGCTCTGTTGGGTTGGTCTGGTCTGTCTTTGAAGGTACATTTCTTAGATGGACTCCTTATTTACCAGAACACTACCAGTTTCCAGGGGATGGTGCCATCTTATAACTCATTAAGAGAACTGGTCACCAAGATACGTACCTTGATGATGCAGGTGAGGGCCAAGAGAACCATTTATCTAGGGCTCCTCTTATGTGGTTCTAGTTTCTCATCTAAGAGCTTGGCCTGCTCCCCAGGTGAATGACCTCACCCATCAGGTGAGTCCCTACCTCCTTTATAATAGGTCCCTATTATAGCTTAGTCCCTTCTGGCATAATAGTATAGTCATGCTGTCTTGTGGATGACTGATAACATCCAGAGGATGAAAATTATGTACATTCTCATGGACTTTTGTCCATGGGAATGTGTATAATGACCTTGGCAATGTCTTTGAGAAGCCCTCAACAGTCTTGGATGAATTAGCTTGAGAGGGTTTCTTCTGGATCTGTTCAGAGTAAAATTCCATCAGCTAAGGACAAAACTGTTGGATGAGCTGTAGCGAAGTTATGTTAGAACATATTTCTGTTCAGGAGGTGTGTGATCCACTGTAGACCAGGAGTCCCTGGCCACATTGATAAGTATTTCTTCTCAGAATTTAGCTTGTCAGAGAGTTAGGAATCAGATTGTAAATACTCAGTCTCATTTCCCAGAAACTGAAAAGGAAGGAGATGCAAACCCATCGCCTGTTTAAGCTCCTCTGTGTAGGCTGGGCTCACTCATTTGGGTACTTCTGGCCAGTTATCTTAAACTATATTTAGGTATTGATTAGGAATTTCTGAGAAATCCTCAAATTTCTGCCTAGTTTCAGCTCCAGCCCATGCTTACTAGCAGTAGGCTTTGATTCTCTTTGCTCCCTCCAGAAGAATTGAATGTGAAATTTTAGGTTAACCAACCACATTTCTTGAGACTGAATTTTTTGGAGAAGAAATTTTTCATTCATTCATTCCAGCCAGCCAGCCAATAAGCTTTTGAAAAATTGTTTATCAAAAACTAGGAATGAATGATATATGGCACAAAATTCAAAAAGTGCAAACTCGTACATAGTGAAATTGTCTGCCTGCCACCCCAGTGCCTCAGACACACAGTTTTTTAGTCTTGTTTCCCCAGTATTTATTAAGGGCGTCTCTGGATCAGTCCAAATGCTAGGTGCTGTTTGTTTTCTGGCAGTGTTTTGACATGCTTGAAATTTCTAAAAATCATTTTACTTAAAGAGAAAAAGAAGAAAATACCTAACTTTTAAAGCTGGTTAGGAGGCACAGGGTGATAATTTAATGTCAGCGCCATGTGGGCAGGGATTTTAAGCTATTGTTTGCTGCTGTATTCCCAGTGCCTACTACAATGCCTGTAAATACTCATTTAGTGAATGAATGTAGGGATTAAAAAAAAAAAATGGTTGCTTCCTTGGTGGCGCAGTGGTTAAGAATCTGCCTGCCAATGCAGGGGACACGGGTTCGAGCCCTGGTCTGGGAAGATCCCACATGCCGCGGAGCGACTAAGCCCGTGTGCCACAACTACTGAGCCTGCGCTCTAGAGCCTGTGAGCCACAACTACTGAGCCCACGTGCCACAACTACTGAAGCCCGCGTGTCTAGAGCCCATGCTCCCCAACAAGTGAAGCCATCGCAATGAGAAGCCCGTGCACCGCAATGGAGAGTAGCCCCCGGTCGCTGGAATTAGAGGAAGCCCGTGCCCAGCAACGAAGACCCAACACAGCCAAAAATAAATAAATAAAATAAATTTATTTTAAAAAAATGGGAGCTGAGTTTGCTTTTTATACTCAATGCATATTAGAATTTTATTATTGAAATTTTCTATCTCCAGTTAAGATGTTAAAGAAAAATAATATTCTACCTTTTTCTCACAAATCTCTAGGTAAGGAGATTTCACAGCCTTTTTGGGCAAGTTACTTTTGGCATATCTCAAACTTTCATTATTAAGAAGTTCAGTATAATTTAAAGTAAATCCTGCAATTTAAATTCAAATCCCTTATTTTAAGGAGAAGGTTCTTACACATACAGGCTCCCATCGGGTTCTTCCTTGAGAAGGTCCCATGGGTACAGTCAGTATGGTCAGCCAGTGCCTTGTTTTCCCTCTTCTGCCTAGGAGCCTCTTTGCAGACCCACTAAGCTGTCTTGGGCTGCTGGCACTTCCTGAAGTAACTTCACACTCTTTGTTGGAGTTACCACTTGTTCTTTTCTTTATACTAAGTGATCTGATTAAAACAACTACTGTTTTTCAATGGGTTACTTTTATTGGTCCTTACCTTAAATGGATTCATTCAAATAGTATTTTTTCTGTCATCTGTAGGCAAAAAGTAGCAGCTACTGATACTGGAAGACAAGAGGATAAGTGTTATTCTTGTCAGGGTGGGCAAAGGGTTAAGTTAAAGGAGCAATTGAATGCTCGCAGCGGGGACCTGATAGAGGAGGAATACAAGAAGTCTTGAGCATAAATTCTCTTCAACCCAGTTGCTTATTATTACTGGCTCACTTCTACCACCTTGCCCTATTTTTTTCTGATTATAATTGGGAAAACTCAGAAAACTATAAAGAAGCAGAAGGAAAAAAATCACCCATAATCCTGCCCCCCAGAGGCAACAGTTATTAATATTGTAAAATACATAATTGAGATCATATTGATAGACTATTTTATTTCTGCCCCCCTTATCATTATAAGCATTTTATCATCATTTGAAACTATTTGTAAACATCAATTTTAATGGATGTGTACTTTGCTGTTGTATGACTGCCATTATTTTTTAAATCTTTTTCATAATTTAAGGTCCTTCCCAGTTTTTCACTGTTAGAAATTTTCTGTGATGACCATTTTTGTGCGTGAATCTTTGAAGCATTTCCGATTTTTTCTCAGGATAGATTGTTGGATGTGAAATTATTGGGTCAGAGGGTATACGTGTTTTTAAGATATCTGATTCATATGTTGGCACATTGCTTTCCAGAAAGGTTGTGCCTGGGTTTAGCCTCCCAGAAGTGAATGAACTCTTCTTTTTTTATTTTGTCTCCACTTCTGCCCTCCTTGGTTTGGGAGTGTAGGGCTTTTAAGTCTCTGCTGCACCTCTAAACCTAGGGCAGTAGGTATGGGACACATTAAAGAGGGCTGGAGCAGCTGCCTAATCCTTCCTTCCCTGAACCAAACCTGGACGAGGAATGAAAAGAGTTAAGTGTGACTCTAACCTTTTCAGTTGTTTTTTATGAATCATCATTCTCTCCTGGTCTTTCACAAAGAGACATAAACTTAAATTGGAGAAATTGCCGAAGGAGAGAAGAAAGGTTAATGAGAAAGACTCTGATTACTTGAATCTTTGATTTTTAAATAACTGTCCTTCGGTAAACCTGAGTGAGAATTTCAGAGATTGATGAAGGTTGTAAATTACTCCTCTCTTTTTTTAATGGTAAAAAGGTGGTGAGGAAATAATTATGTGAATAAATGTGGTGATACACCAGTCCTATTATGTTTGTATTTACTTTACGCACTGTACTTTATGCGTTAAGAGTTTTCAAGGGTAATTGGGTCATGTGGAATATCGTTCTTAGAATGTTTGGGGGTTACCACTGCTGTATTTTAGGCATCTGACAATATGCTCTTTTCTTTTGTCTCCAATAGAAGGCCTTTTATACAGTCAGTTTGGGTTGTGATTTGCTTAGTTAATTAGGGGAAATAAATGAATGAAGCAGGGAAATCAGAAATAATGATGCATATATACTTTTAATATTTTATTTTAATTTAAAATGTGAATATGCATTAATCCACTAATCTTTTTCAAAAAGTGTTTATTATGGAAAATTTCAAACATAAGCAAAATTAAAAAGAATGATATAATGAACCCCCATCGACCTGTCACTCAGTGTACGCAATTATAACCTCATGGCCAATCTTTCACCCATATCACTTCCAGCTTCTCTTTTCTCCCTCGTTTATTTTGAAGCAATTCCCAGAATTTTTTTCATCTGTGAATATTTTGGCATGTATCTCTATATAGGCCAGGATTGTCTCTCAAAAAACATAATCACAGTACCATTATCCTACCTAAAACAATTAACAATAATTCTCTAATGTCATTAAGTATCAAATTAGTGTTATATACATAAATATATATTTTTTCTTTTTTAACCACTTGTTTGTTTGAATCAGGGTCTAAATAAAGTCCATACATTATAATTGATTGATGTCCCTTAAGTTTTGTATTAAAAAATTGTTTGTTTTACTCTATAGATATCCCCTCCTTTTCTTTTTCTTTGCAGTTTGTCTAAGAAACACATTCGCTAATCTTAGATGTAGACCTTTCTCTGTATATTGATGTCCTGATTGAAGTTCTTCATCATGTTTGTGTTAAACATACCCATAGTTCATCATCTATGAGTTCCAGTTTTGTTTTGCTTTTTTAAAGCAGAGTAGGAATTTAAAGGCATCTGTGAAGCAATATGAGTACAGAATCTCTCTTGAGTTCTTGATTCTCTCCCCCTAGTCTTTTACACTTGTCTCATCCACATCTAATTTGACTTTACCAAGTCATTTTAAGCATTCAACGTAGTTTTCAAAGAAACATGTCTTTCTTTTCTCCCAGATTTTTCATCCGTTTACATAGATAATTAAACTGCATTACTATAATAACAAGAACAACTGGTATAAATAGGTTTGGGGAAAACCAGTTAATTCTTGGTAAGCATGCAGCTTAATGGATGGGAGCAGAAATATCCAGGAGTGGAGGGAGTGGCTATTAATTGGGGCCAGCTTGCATGCTGGGGCCCCAGTTGTTTTACAGAGGAAAGGGGAAGCATCAGTTATTTCGGCAGGTTGGTTAAGAGGTGGCGGGTTAAGAGAACTTCTGCATTAATTTTATACTTGTAAGTAAGCCAAATTGTTAGAAATTTGAGGACAAGATATTTTATAGGGTTTTTAAAATTTGTAGTGTATACTTCAGCGTAGTATTTTTGTCCACTTGTGTTAGAGTTTGCATGAACTGGACTGAATTTGACAATAGGCCAGTGATGTTAAAATTTGGTTGAGGAAACAGCCAAAACTTTGTAGTTTGAAAGGTTTATATCTGTTCACTGCCAGTGTAGTGTTCCATGGAACAAGTTGACATTTTCACATAGTAAGTTGTTTCCTGTTCCTGGCAAAAGAAATCTTGGTTCGTATACCACAAGGAACAGGATTGTTGTTATTGTGGAAGGCAGGAGTAGAGCTGTGTGTTTCTTATTAGGATTAGCTGGGCACCTGCAGGATTTCTTACTTCTTTCTTTCTGCTTCCTGCCTGCTGTTGTCCTTTCCTTCTGTCAGAATGTTCTAGTGTTGCCTAAGCAGTGTTCTGACAATAGATGAGGTTTTTTGGTAGCTCATTTTTTTAAACCCTCAAAATAATGTTTTTAGTGATTGTATGTTCTTGGCTTACTTTCCATTTCTACATCAACAGTGATATTGTTATTCTAGTCAGATGGGGCAGTTGTATTCCAGCAGTGATCTTTGTGTCCAAGTCAGCTGCAGAGATACCATGTTAATTTTTTATTCTTAAATATCTTATATGTGTATAGTAATTCTGGGAGGTAATTCAGTTTTGAGCTGATACTTGCGGATCTCGGTACAGGATTTCACAGTCCTCAAGAATAAAGCTTGTTTGAAGCATTGTTAGCCATTGGCCTCTGACATATGCAGAAGAGTGGCCGGTGATTTCAGCCTGCTGCCTCTTCTCATCTCATTTTCCTTCTTCCTTTTCAGCCAGCAGCTGCATCCCGTGCCCTGCTCTGATTGAACTCTTAGTAAAAGGGGTACTGTTTTACTGAGTCACAACCTCTTCTATCAATGGTTTTTAGATTTTTAGGCCAAGAATCAATTTTGGAGTCACATTAAAATTTGAAAACAACATTTTAGTTGTGTTACCTAAATTTCTCTTCCTTTCCTTATGCTAGTAGCAGTGTTTTCTGCTTTTCCAGTCTTTGGGGAACCTTTTTGGCCCATCAGAGCAGCTCGAGGCAGTCTAAGTGATGCACTGAGCATTGCTGTGGGAGTCAGGGCACGTGTTTCACGTCTCAGTTTTTACTAGCCTGGCAGCTTTCTTTGGGCAGGTCACTTAACTCCATAGGGCTTCCAGTTTCTTTCTTTTTCTAAAAAAAATTTTATTTATTTATTTATTTATTGGCTGCACTGGGTCTTCGTTGCTGCACGCGGGCTTTCTCTAGTTGTGGCGAGCAGGGGCTACTCTTCGTTGCGGTGTGCGGGCTTCTCAGTGCGGTGGCTTCTCTTGTGGAGCACGGGCTCTAGAGTACAGGCTCAGTAGTTGTGGTGCCTGGGCTTAGTTGCTCTGCGGCATGTGGGATCTTCGCAGACCAGGGCTCGAACCTGTGTCCCCTGCATTGGCAGGCGGATTCTTTTTTTTTTTTTTTTTTTTTTTTTTTTTTTTGCGATACGCGGGCCTCTCACCGCTGCGGCCTCTCCCGCTGCGGAGCACAGGCTCCGGACGCACAGGCCCAGCGGCCATGGCTCACGGGCCCAGCCGCTCCGCGGCACGCGGGATCCTCCCGGACCGGGGCACGAACCCGCGTCCCCCGCATCGGCAGGCGGACTCCCAACCACTGCGCCACCAGGGAAGCCCGGATTCTTTTTTTTTTATTATGACTATTGCAAATACTGTATTTTATTTATTTATTTATTTATGGTACGTGGGCCTCTCACTGCTGCGGCCTCTCCCATTGCGGAGCACAGGCTCCGGACGCGCAGGCTCAGCGGCCATGGCTCACAGGCCCAGCCACTCCGCGGCATGTGGGATCCTTCCGGAGCGGGGCACGAACCCATGTCCCCTGCATCGGCAGGTGGACTCGCAACCACTGCGCCACCAGGGAAGCCCCTGGCAGGCGGATTCTTAACCACTGCGCCACCAAGGAAGTCCCCCAGAATCCATTTTAGAATGTTTTTATTCCTCTTAAAAGAAGTGACCCATTAGCAGTCACTGTCCATTTCTTCAACCTCCGTCCTGCAACCCTAATCAATCACTAATCAGTCTCTATAGATTTGCCCATTCTGGACATTTCATATAAATGGAGTCATACAACATATTGCCTTTCATGTCTGGCTTCTTTCACTTAGTATAATGTCTTCAAGGCTCATCTATTGTAGCATATGTCAGAAGTTCCTTCCTTTTTATGGCTGAATAATATTCCACTGTATGGATATATTGCATTTTGCATGTTCATTCATGAAATTGTGGACATTTGCATTAGTCCCACTTTTGGCTATTATGAACAATGCTGTTGTGAACATTCGTGTACCAATTTTTTAAAAAAAATTACGTTATTTTATTTATTTATTTGGCTGCACTGAGCAGCATGTAGGATCTCAGTTCCCTGACTAGGGACGGGACCTGTGCCCTGTGCATTGGAAGCGTGGAGTCTTAACCACTGGACTTCCAGGGAATTCCCCTTGTGTACAAAGTTTTGTGGGACATATGTTTCAATTTTTCTTGGGCATATACCTAGGAGTGGAATTTTTGCATCATAAACATTCCATATTTAACTTTTTGAGGAATTGCCAAACTGTTTTCCAAAATGGCTGCACCATTTTCCATTCTGACCAGTAATGTATGAGGGTTCCAGTTTTTCCACATGCTTACCAAAACTTATTTTCTTTCTTTTTGATTTAGCCATCCAAGTGAATGTGAAGTGGTAGCTCATTGTGGTTTTGATTTGCATTTCTCTTATGACTCAGGGTGTTGAGTATCTTTTCTGTGCTAAGGGACCATTTGTAGATCTTTGGAGAAGTGTCTATTTAGATTCTTTGCCCATTTTTTAAGTTGGGTTGTCTTTTTATTGTTGAGTTGCAAGGATTCTTTATATATTCTGGATATAAGTCCTTTATCAGATATATGACATACAAATATTTTCTCCTATTTTGTAGGTTGTCTTTTCACTTTTGTGATGGTTTTGTTTAAAACAAAGGTTTTAAATTTTAATGCTCTAGTTTCCTTATTTGTAAAGTTATTCTAACTCTGAAATTACATGTTCTATTGAAATATTTTCCTCTGTACTCATTTTGTACCTTTCTCTCACTTTGGGATAGATCTCCCTTTTCCAGGACATTTTATAGCCGCAAAGTCTCTTTAAAAACATCTATCTATGTATCTATCTGATACATGTGTCTTATAAAATAATCAGACTCTACAAAATAAATAACATCAAAAGTGAAAGTTCCTTTTCCTTGTGAAATCCTTTCTCTTAGGATATACTCTGTTAACTTTCACATATAACATAATAGCAGTGTTAATTATATTTATCATGTTGTACCATTACATCTGTAGTACTTATTTGTCTTACAACTGGAAATTTGTAGCTTTGACTCCCTTCATCCAGTTCCTCCTCCCCCTCCCCCTGTCTCTGGTAACCACAAATCTGATCTCTTTTTCTGTGAGTTTGTTTGTTTTTGAAGTACAATTGACCTACAATACTGTGTTAGTTCTTGGTACACAACATAGTGGTTCATTGTTTCTGTGCATTTCAAAATGATCACCATGATAAGTCTAGTTATGATCTGTCACCATAAAAATATATTACATAATTATTGACAGTATTCCCCTCACTGTGCATTTCATACTCGCGACTCATTTATTTTGCAACAGGAAGTTTGTACCTCTTAATCTCTCTCACCTATTTCTCTTCTTGCCCTACCCACCCTCCTCTCTGGCAACCACCTGTTTGTTCTCTGTATCTATGACTCTGTTTCTATTTTGTTATGTTTATTCATTTGTTTTATTTTTTAAGATTCCACATGTAAGTGAAATCATATAGTACTTGTCTTTCTCCGTCTGACTTATTTCACTTGGCATAATGCCCTCTAGGTCCATCCATGTTGTCATAAATGGCAAGATTTCATTCTTTTCTATGGCTGAGTAATAATATTCCATTGTGTGTGTGTGTGTGTATATATATATATATATATATATATATATATATATATATATATGCCAAGTCTTTATACATTCATCTGTTGATGGGTACTTAGGTTGCTTCCGTATCTTGGCTATTGTAAGTAATGCTGCAGTGAACACAGGGGTGCCTATATCTTTTCTGATTAGTGGCTTTGTTTTCTTTGGATAAATACCTAGGAATGGAATTGCTGGATCATCTGGTAGGTTTCTTTTTGATCTTTTGAGTCATCTCCATACTGTTTTCCATAGTGGCTGCACCAATTTACATTCCCATCAACAGTGCACGAAGGTTCCCTTTTCTCCACATCCTCGCCAACACTTGTTATTCGTGTCTTTTTGACCTGCCATTGTGACAGGTGTGAAGTGATATCTCACTGTGGTTTTGATTTTCATTTCCCTGATGATAAGTGATGTTGAGCATCTTTTCATGTACCTGTTGGCCATCTGTATATCTTCTTTGGAAAAATGTCTATTCAGATCCTCTGCCCATTTTATAATTGGGTTGTTTGTTTTCTTTATGTTGAGTTGTATGAGTTCTTTGTATATTTTGGATATTAACCAAATATTAATTGGGTATATCATTTGCAGATATCGTCTCCCAATTCAGTAGGTGGCCTTTTCATTTTGTTGATGGTTTCCTTCTCTATGCAAAAGCTTTTTAGTTTGATGTAGTCTCATTTATTTATTTATTTTTGCTTCCTTGCCTGAAGAGACATATTCAAAAAATATTACTAAGATCAATGTCAAAGAATGTACTGCCGACGTTTTCTTTGCTATTTGGTTTTTTGTTTTTAAATTGGAGTATAGTTGATTTACAATGTTGTGTTAGTTTCAGGTTTATAACAAAGTGATTCAGTAGTATATATGTATATCTTCTTTTCCATTATAGGTTATTACAAGGTATTGAATATAGTTCCCTGTGCTATACAGGTCTTTGTTGTTTATTTTGTATATAGTGGTTTTGCTACTCATTTTTTATTTTAATAATATATCTCCACGTTCTATCACATCAATACATTTTGCTCTAGTCTCAAGCTTTTTAATACTGCAGAGTATGCTTATGGATATACTATAATTTATTTAAGTAGTGCCCTATTGATAGGTTTAGGGTTGTTTCCGGCTTTTATTTTTTTATTTCAAATTATATGTCACTTAACAGTTTCTGCACATTTATATTTGTATGCTTGTACTGGTTTTCTATTTGCTTTTGCACTGTTTATTATTCAAAAGACTTATAAATCTCAGATTTAATTTAATTTTTAAAAATACACGTGTTTTGGGGACTTCCCTCGTGGTCCAGTGGTTAAGACTCCACGCTCCCAATGCAGGGGGCCCGGGTTCAATCACTGGTCAGGGAACTAGATCCCACATGCCGCAAGTAAAAGATTCCCTCATGCCACAACTAAAGATCCTGCGTGCTGCAATGAAGATCTTCTGCAGCCAAATAAATAAATAAAGAGATAAATTAAAAAAAAAAAAAAGAGCTTCTTTGGTGGTACAGTGGTTAAGAATCCTCCTGCCAATACAGGGGACACGGGTTCGATCCCTGGTCCAGGAAGATCCCACATGCCACAGAACAACTAAGCCCACGTGCCACAACTACTGAGCCTGTGCTCTAGAGCCTGCGAGTCACAACTAAAAAAAAAAAAAAAAAAAAATACAAGTGTTTTATTAGGTCCAACCTAGAGTAAACCTCCCAAAAGTTATGTGTTCTTTTCCATTATGATATATACAATGTTAGAAACTAAGTTCTTCATTTTCTCAGTAATTTAATAGAGTAATTCACTAGAGGTGGAATGCCTGAGTCAAAGTATGAGTGCTTAAAATTTTATAAATGTTGCTAAATTGCCCTCCAAGAAAGGCCAAGCTAATTCACTCAATGAGAGTGTATGACAGTGCTCCTCTGCTCTCTTTAAACATTGGCAACCAGCCGTCTTTTTAGGGAGTCAGTCTGACAGGTGAGAAAATGTCATCTTAGTTTGTAGTTATTTATTAGTGAATTTGACTATCATTTAATTTGTCTATTGGCTATGCGTATTTTTCCTTGGAATTATCTGTGTCCTGTCTATTTTTCTTTTGGGCTTTTTGGCTTTTTCTCATTAATGTGCATAGCTTTTTGAATATTAGGGAAATTAGTTACCTATTAAAATATTATAGATAAGTTTCTGTGTTTGTCTCGACAGTGTATGTGTATTTTTTTTACTGTAAAATGTAAACATTTTCATGTAGTCAGATTTTGTTTTTTGTTTTTTACTTTAAGGTTTCTCAATTTTCTTCCTCATCCTAATCTTATAAAAATATTTACCCATGTTTTCTTCAAGTATTTTTATGGTTTTGTTTTTAAAATTAGATCTTTGTTTCATGTGGAATGCATTTTGGTTTAAACCAGGTGAGAAGGGAATCAGTTGTGAAATTTATTGGAGCTGCAGGTTTACATTCATTTTTGTGGTTATTAATGGCTCTTCTTCCCCTTGACTGGAAGCTCCTTGAGGGCAATGGATTGTACAGTTTTTCCCTTGTTGTTATTTTCGGTATCTAGCACAGTGCTTGCAGGTAATAGGCCCTCCATTTATTGAGTGAATGAATCTGTCTTTTTCCCCAGATGTCTAGTTTGTTGTCTGTCCCAACACAATATTATTAAATAATCCATCTTTTCCCTCTTGATTTAAAAAGCTACTTTGGGGCTTCCCTGGTGGCGCAGTGGTTGAGAGTCCGCCTGCCGATGCAGGGGACACGGGTTTGTGCCCCAGTCTGGGAAGATCCCACATGCTGCGGAGCAGCTAGGCCCGTGAGCCATGGCCTCTGAGCCTGCACATACGGAGCCTGTGCTCCGCAACGGAAGAGGCCACAACAGTGAGAGGCCCGCGTATCCCACACACAAAATATAAATAAAAAATAAAAAGCTACTTTGTCTACAAAATCTCCAGATACTTGGGTACATTTCTGAACTCTTTTAATCCATTGATTGTGCTGTCTTTACTTGCTTCGATACTGTACAGCTTTAATTATTATAGCTTTATAGTACTTAAAGTATATTTGGAAGGCCAGCCTTAAACATTCTTAAATATAATACCAGTTTGGGAAGCACTGTAATCTCCTTTAGTAAAACTCCTTGCTCTCCCTTAGAAAACATTCATTTAACTTATGAAACATTTAATGCATTCTGAGAGCCTGCAAAGTAGAAATGATCTGGGAGTGTTACTTGTTGAAGAGCTTTTCTAGGATATGACAGACGTCGTTCTGGCTTGACATCCTAAGTGTATTTTTTTTTTTTTTTTTTTTTTTTGCGGTACACGGGCCTCTCACTGTTGTGGCCTCTACCGTTGCGGAGCACAGGCTCCGGACGCGCAGGCTTAGCGGCCATGGCTCACGGGCCCAGCCGCTCCGCGGCAGGTGGGATCTTCCTAGACCGGGGCACGAACCCGTGTCCCCTGCGTCGGCAGGCGGACTCTCAACCGCTGCGCCACCAGGGAAGCCCCTAAGTGTCTTTTTAAAAAAAAAAATCCTCTCATTTTATAATCTTGGGTATCTCTAGAAAACATAACATTTTCCTCACAATCTTTTAATGCAGAATACAGAGAGAGAGGATAGGTGGCAGAAAAGGCATCAAGATATTGCGCTGGCACCCAGCTGAAGTCAAAGCCCATAGTGAAACAGATACTACTTAAAAGTGCTATACAGAATTCAGTTTAGTGACCTTGATTTTTCACCTGTGCTTGACTTGTTTACCTCCTGTGGCGTGCAGTAAATCGATTCGGATATGACTTGGGCAAAGCCCAGGTAACATTGCTAAATAATCACTTCTTTTTCTTGAGCCTCTGTTAAACATTAGAAATTCTTACAGTCTGAAATTAGCATTCTCTTGGGATTTTCTGTCATGTCTGTCTCACGCAGGAACCAACTTTAGGGTCTTGTGAGTATTAAAGAAGTTTAAAGCAGAGAAGCTTGATGTTTGAGGAACAGAGCTAATGGAACAGGGCATACCTATTGTGATAAGATCCTTGCTTTCTTTTCAGTTGGAACAGTATTCTAGGGTGTTTCAACGAAACTCTTAATTCTAAGTAACTGCTAATTTACAAGTATATTTTCAGATGAGTACCCATTTTGTTAAAAAAAACCCAATGGTTTTGTCATACTCTCTCAGACTTTTTCTTAATAAGCCTAACCATGGACTTTAGTAGAATTAAAATAGAAAAATACTCAAAAAGGTTTGTTTACGGTCCCTAGTCTCCATCATGGAATTAAGTATCACTGAAAAATAACCCTGGAATAAAGTGTTTTTGTGTGGCAGGACCAGTTGACCTAACTTGATTCTTTTGTGAGTTTTCTGTTGGTGGAAAGTGGGCTTACTTTTTCTTTTAGTTGTATTCCTCATTTTTCTCAATGCTAGTCTTAACTGAGAGATTTTTTCCCAGCACACCAATAAGCACCTTGTTAATAGATGTTATCTCATGTTGATCAGTTACTCCTGAGATTTAACTGTGCTTGCAAAACACCTGTCTGTATTTGAGCTTTGCTAGGTGGCTGGCTTTTGTGTTTGACTGAAGATTTGCTCCGGAGAAAGCAAAATAGCTGCTGGAAAAAGAAGGGAAAAGGACTCAGCACATTTCTATATGCTTTCACTGAAGAGATTTCCTAATTAGAAAGCTTTTGGAGGCTTGACCTTTCTGCGCTAAAGTAACCCAGCATTTCGTTATGTATTGCATTGAGGTTTGGAGCGCTGTGCCAGAAAAGTGAAAACCAAGGTTGAATGTGAAAGGAATTCAGAGGATGGAGCTCATAATCAACAGAGTGCTGCTTCATAGGCTAGGTCCAAAAATACCCTGTTTGTCATAGGACAGCAAGAATGGAGGTAGCACTTGCTGCTGTTTTGAGCAGTGTTTTTAGCTCCTATGATATCATTCCAGCATGACTAAAGTCATGTTTAAGGCAATGTTGTTTACAATTTAGGTTTGGGAGGATGTTGCCTTCATACATTTTATTTATCGCCCTGGAAGGGTTATTTTGCAAGGTTTGGAAGGACTGTTTTTCTGCCAGATTAGAGGAAATTAACATAATCTACTCTTCTCTGAGTAGGGGATGGTCTGCAGTAGGGTCATCTAACCAAAGAGACTCAAATTACTGATTTGCTTGGATCCTGTGGTGAACCTTGAGTAATTAAGAGGAAGAACTCAGTCTTTGGTTCAGAAAAGTTAGCATTGGAAAATGATCCTTGACCAGGCTTGAAGGTGGAAAATGTTATGGTTCAGAGGGCCTTTCTAAGACTTGCAGTAGATCCCTTAAGACAATAAGTTTTAAGAGTTTATAAATAGCGTTGAGTGTGGAAATGCATAGCACATGGATACATAATTAGCAAGTCAAGAAGTCTGACTAGAAGGAATAAATTAACTCTGGTCACTTGATGGAATGAGATCATGGAAGGGAACATAGTTTGTTTTAGGTGGTGGTAATTTTGATGTTGAGGCTGGCCCAGGAAATGAATTGTCAGTTATGCTGTCATCCTCATTAATGGTCCATATTATTTCTCAGGTTTATAGTTGTATGAAGAGATGATTTTCCTACCCCTCTAGGGGCTAGGGTTTCAAAAATTTTAAAGCTACAAAAGAGTGAAATACAGAGAAAAGTTTTCTGTCTGCACATACCCCATGGCGATCCAGATCCCCTTCCTATGTAGTCAGTATTATCAGTGTCATATATCCTGTGATATTTTATGTGTTTATAAGTAAATGTGTGTATCTATTTACTGTACCCCCTCTTTTAAAACAAATTGTAGTAAATTATACTCACTGATCTGCATCTTTTTTCACTATTATATCTTAAGGATTATTACATGTAGCTATATAAGGAGCTTTCTAATTTAAAAAAATGCTATACAGTATTCCCATGAAAAGATGTATCATATATTTTTTTAGTTAGTCCCCTAGTAGATGACTATCTGAGTTATTTCTGATCCTTTGCTAATATAAATAATGCTAGAGGAGTTAAATAATGTTATGGTTTGGGCTTCCCTGGTGGCGCAGTGGTTGAGAGTCCGCCTGCTGATGCTAGGGGACACGGGTTCGTGCCCCGGTCCGGGAAGATCCCACATGCCGCGGAGCGGCTGGGCCCGTGAGCCATGGCCGCTGAGCCTGCGCGTCCGGAGCCTGTGCTCCGCAACGGTAGAGGCCACAACAGTGAGAGGCCCGCGTACTGCAAAAAAAAAAAAAAAAAGTTAGGGTTTTATATTCAAAAGTAAATGTTGGAAAGCTACAGTAATCAAGATAGTGGCACAAAAACAGAAATATAGATCAATGGAACAGGATAGAAAGCCCAGAGATAAACCCACGCACTTATGGTCACCTTATCTTTGAGGCAAGAGTATACAGTGGAGAAAAGACAGCCTCTTCAATAAGTTGTGCTGGAAAAACTGGACAGCTACATGTAAAAGAATGAAATTAGAACACTTCCGAACACCATACACAAATATAAACTCAAAATGGATTAAAGACCTAAATGTAAGGCCACACACTATAAAAACTCTTATTAGAGGAAAACATAGGCAGAACACTCTGACATAAATTAACAGCAAGATCCTATTTGACCCACCTCCTAGAGAAATGGAAATAAAAACAAAAATAAACACATGGGACCTAATGAGACTTAAAAGCGTTTGCACAGCAAAGGAAACCATAAAAAAAGATGAAGGCAACCCTCAGAATGGGAGAAAATATTTGCAAACAAAGCAACTGACAAAGGATTAATCTCCAAAATATACAAGCAGCTCATGCAGCTCAATATCAAAAAAATGAACAACCCAATCCAAAAATGGGCAGAGACCTAAATAGACATTTCTCCAAAGAAGGTATACAGATTGCTAACAAACACGTGAAAAGATGCTCAACATCACTAATCATTAGAGAAATGCAAATCAAAACTATAAGGAGGTAACACCTCACACCGGTCAGAATGGCCATCAAAAAAATCTACAAACAGTAAATGCTGGAGAGGGTGTGGAGAAAAGGGAACCCTCTTGCACCGTTGGTGGGAATGTAAATTGATACAGCCACTATGGAGAACAGTATGGAGGTTCCTTAAAAAACTAAAAGTAGAGCTTCCCTGCTGGTGCAGTGGTTGAGAGTCTGCCTGCCGATGCAGGGGACACGGGTTCGTGCCCCAGTCTGGGAAGATCCCACATGCCGCGGAGTGGCTGGGCCCGTGAGCCATGGCCGCTGAGCCTGCGCGTCCGGAGCCTGTGCTCCACAACGGGAGAGGCCAAAACAGTGAAAGGCCCGCGTACCGCAAAAAAAAAAAAAACCTAAAAGTAGAACTACCGTACAACCCAGCAATCCCACTACTGGGCATATACCCTGAGAAAACCATAATTCAAAATCATGTACCACAATGTTCATTGCAGCACTATTTACAATAGCCAGGACATGGAAGCAACCTAAGTGTCCATCAACAGATGAATGGCTAAAGAAGATATGGCACATATATACAATGAAGTATTACTCAGCCAGAAAAATAAACGAAATTGAGTTATTTGTAGTGAGGTGGATGGACCTAGGGTCTGTCATACAGAGTGAAGTAAGTC
This sequence comes from Phocoena sinus, assembly GCF_008692025.1. NCBI lineage: Eukaryota > Metazoa > Chordata > Mammalia > Artiodactyla > Phocoenidae > Phocoena > Phocoena sinus. The sequence goes on from NC_045770.1 coordinate 15,351,524, forward strand.
AGAAAGAGATAAACAAATACCGTGTGCTAACACATATATATGGAATCTAAAAATAAATGGTTCTGAAGAACCTAGGGGCAGGACAGGAATAAAGACGCAGACTAGAGAATGGACTTAAGGACACCAGGAGGGGGAAGGGTAAGCTGGGACGAAGTGAGAGAGTAACGTTGACATGTATACACTACCAAATGTAAAATAGATAGCTAGTGGGAAGCAGCCGCATAGCACAGGGAGTAGCACAGGGAGATCAGCTCGGTGCTTTGTGACCACCTAGAGGGGTGGGATAGGGAGGGTGGGAGGGAGGTGCAAGAGGGAGGGGGTATGGGTATATACATATGCATATAGCTGATTCACTTTGTTATACAGTAGAAACTAACACAACATAGTAAAGCAATTAGACTCCAATAAAGATGTTTAAAAAAAAAAAAAGTAAATGTTGGGACTTCCTTGGTGGTCCAGTGGTAAAGAATCCGCTTTCCAATGCAATCCAATTCGATCCCCATGCACCACAACTACTGAGCTTGTGCACCTCAATGAGAGAGCCCACGTGCCACAAATAGAGAGAGAAGACCCATACGCCACAACTAGAGAGAAGCCCACGCGCTGCAGCGAAAAATCCCTCATGCCTCAACGAAGATCCCGTGCGCCACAGCTAAGACCTGATCCAGTCAAAAAATAAAGATTAAAAAAAGTAAATATTAAGTCATAACAGAAACTTGTTATAGTTATAATAATATCTTGGATCTCTATAACATATTCACAAACGTCTTATTTGAGCCTTACTGCGATCTTGTGAGGTAAGCACAGCATTTTACAAAGAAGAATAAATTTGACTAACAGAGGTCGAGGTAGAAGAACCAAGGTCTTTTAACTCTGTGATTTGAGTATCTTTCCACTTTTCCCAAACTAGAAATACTGTTGTGGGGATGTGGGGAAGTGCTGGTGGGAGAATAAGATGAAATAAACCTGAGTGAGGCAAGCTTGTGAGAGAGAGAGATGTACCTGTCATTCTAGAAATCAGGATCTCGCTTACCAGGGGAGAGAGGAGCTGACAATCAGAGACAGAGACAAAAAGGTTTTTAGGCATTGGCAGAACATGATGGGTTGGCTGCCTTCTTGGAGTATAGTAGCAGGGCAAACCAAAACATGATCGTTCTTGAGAAACTGGATACTTTCAGAGTTTCCTAAAATAGACTGGGGGCAAAACTGGGCATTCAAAATTTGTTAAGGGAGTGCATGTAGCCTAAGGCCATGAAACAAATAGGCAATAGAGAAAACATAGGATTTTCTAGAGGCTCCAGAGACAGGGAGGAGATGATAGCATGGCAAGGAGATGGCTGTAATGTCAGAGTCACTTTTGGCCCCAAGACTGATTAGTGGGAGGGAGCCTTTTTCCTCTAGACAGCAGATGAGATTATACAAGGGTAGGTAAGTCACCTCACAACTGGACTAGAGAGAGTGAGGCTGATAAAGGCTTTCATTATATAGTTAATAGTATTTGGAAACCTGAGTATAGGCCCGGTCACCAGCCTTCCATCATAATTACCATATGCTAAGTGCCTACTATGTTCTGGTTACTTCATATAATTTCATGCTTAATCTCTCAACAGCTTTGCAAAGAAACTGTTGTTATACCTAGTTTCCATAGAGGAAACTGAGATTCAGTTTGGTAACTTGTTCAAGGGCACAAATCTTTTAAGTGGTAGAGCTGAGATTTTATAAGTAGGTCAGTATGACTCCAGGGCTCTTGTTATTTCCATCTTACCAGGTGTTAGGCACCCAAATTGAACGGTGAAATTGTAAATAACCAGAATTCTATCACTGTCATTATAACAGTGTTAATCTATAAGCAGACAGCTTGCCTTTTTCTCATGATTTGGGCTGGAAGAGTAGAAAGAATGCTAAGGAAAATGACTGGAGATGCTAACAGCTGGCCGCACTCACTCTGAATATGCATATAATTTAAATGAAAGTAATACACTTACCATGCATATGTAGCTTCATGATGAATTCTCCAAGGTCCCGTTCCCTCATTAGATTGAAGTTCCTAAAGTCCTTCTATATAGAGAAGACCGTAGCTGGTGGTAGCCAGGACCTGGAATATTTCTTGGGGGGAAATGTCTGGGGAATTCATATTCACTGAGTATATGCCATAATCATGAATACTCCTCCCATTGTGTAGTCTGAGGAGGTAAGAATTTCCTTGACTTCACAAATTTTGGCTTATAGGTTGAAGACCCTACTAGATTTTACCGCCCTCAATTCTTTAGCATTATCCTGCAAAATATTGGAGAGTACTATTGGATAATACTTTTGATGTACTTCCAAGGACCACTGTAGGAGGTATTAATATGGGAGGTTGACATTATGGTGAAATAACCGCTTGGAAGCTGTGACAGCATTAGTCACTGGCTTTTATGCTAGATTGCACTCAGCCGTCTCTTGGTCTCTTGCTTTAATTGTAGTGAGTCTCAGGCATTTGATATAACCACCAAAGTGACTGACCTTAGTGATAACCCAGTCACATTTCCAGGTAGTAAAAGTATTCAGGAAAAGAATTACTCATCTTAGGGCTTCCCTGGTGGTGCAGTGGTTGAGAGTCCGCCTGCCAATGCAGGGGATACGGGTTTGTGCCCCGGTCTGGGAAGATCCCACATACTGCGGAGCGGCTGGGCCCGTGAGCCATGGCCGGTGAGCCTGTGCGTCCGGAGCCTGTGCTCCGCAGCGGGAGAGGCCACAACAGTGAGAGGCCCATGTACCGCAAAAAACAAAAACAAAGAATTACTCATCTTTACCAGCAAATGGTATTAGTTCACCTCTGGGGAAATGTTAGCACAGTTTCTAGGTTATGCCCAATAATATTACAGAGATGAATGACCATTTTAGGAAAAATGGCCACTTATACTTTTTGTTAGTGTTCCTGAAAAGTGGAAACATAACTGTGCTTTCTGGACATATTCATTTTAGTACTTAATATGGAAGCAGTTTTATATCTCTTTGGCTGACTTTTTAAACTATGGATAGACTGGGTTCATTTTACCTATTTTACCTAATTTCTCACCATTCTGTGTTTCCTTACTGCCTCATGAAATTGCCATGTTTAATCTTTCATTTAAAAAAGAAAAACTCTTTCAACTATACTCCAGTAAAAAATAATTTAAAAAACCCTCTTATCTGGAATGCGTATTCTTTTTCTTCCCCCCTTCTTTCTTTTCTTTTTTTCCCTCTACCTTTCGTCCTTCTATTTGTCCTTCTGTTTATCCACAAATACTTGAGGGTCGCCTGTGTTCTAGGCTGTGTGCCAGGCATTAGGATGGAGTGGTGAAAGAGGCATGGTCTCCACCCTCATGTGCTTACAGTGTGTCCTAGTGTTACTGATTCCTACTATGTCCTGCCTTCAAGGTTCAGCTCTTCTGACCGTCACATAATTCTCTTTGACTTCTTTAGCCTTTGCTGACCCCTTCCATGAGGTCCACTGCTTTAAATGTGCTTTGCACAACTTAGTGCTTATTGATATACCTTAGTCTCATTTTACCAGAGTGTAGGTTCCTTAACGACAGAGACTGCCATGTTGTTTTTTGTCCTCCACAATGCTGAGTCCAAGCAAGTTGGTAATAAAAGGGTTTTGATTCATCCTGCCCTGCTGAATGTCCAAGTTACTAGCTCTTAGGGTTTAGAAGTAGTTGTGAAGATTATGCTTTCTTTTTCTCTTCTCTTCAGTTGTTTTCCTAACATTTGCTATCTGCTTCTATTAATATGTGTTCACAATGAATGAAAATAACCCCACTGATTCACTGTCTGCATTTATATTATTTTCTAATGAAGGGTTTTTTTTTTTTTTTGAGCTGATTATTAGGGTTTGTTTTTGAGCTGATTATTACATAGCTTCTTACCTGGTTCCCTTTGTGACTAGTGAGGGATGAATTTCATGGCTAAGGAAGAGAGCCAACCCAATGTTGATCTCTCAGCGTTGTACCTGTAATCTTTTGGGCTTGAATGCCTTACCTACTGTGCCTTAGTTCATGAATTGTTAAGAGTAACTCACTTAAAATGGGAAGCTGACAATGTAAGAACTTAAAATTGAGCTCCTCAGAGAGATTCATAGAAATGGAAAGATAATCGTTTAATGGGGCTACATTATATTTATATGATGTTAGCGTTCAAAACTCTTTGGAGTGGTAAATGAAATGGGCAGCTTAACTGTGAAGGAAGGAGGCTGTGTCATTGGATTAAATGTTTTTCTGAATGTGGTAAGAGCTCTGAGGTAATGGTAGACTTCAGTATCGGGACTGAGACTAGATGTTTTCTTGATTAAGAAGGAGAGTAGTAGGTACTGGGAAAAGGAAATGCTCTTCTGCATACACCTAAAAATTAAGAGGTAGGATATGAAATTGAAGGAGTGGAAGGCCATGGAGCAGGAGAAAAGAAACCGTTTTTCCTCCTGAAGTAATCTGAGATCCTGACTTGAACAAACCAATTGATAAAACAATTATTATATGAGAATGAGGATATTTGAACATTGACTAGATATATGATGTTAAGGAATTACTATTATCTTTTTAGATAGAGTAATAATATTGTGGTCATATGCAAAAGAAAAAGTACTTAGCTTTTAGAAATACATACTGACGTAATGTAGATGACATAATATGGTATCTGGGATCTGCTGGGGAGAGGAAGAAGTGGTCAGGAGTACAGGTACAAATGGCTCTGTGTTTATAATTGTCGTAGATGGCTGATGGGTACAGGAGGTGCACTATACAGTTTCTTTCTACTTTTGTGTATATTTGAAAGTTCCCATAATAATAAAAACTAAAAAAAAAGAAAAAAGCAAAACACTGAAACCCACAGAAAAACAAAAAGCCAAACAACTTAGGTATAGAATTGTCAAACCTACACTTCTGCCTTCTTCCAACTTCACTCCAGGTGGGGCAAGTAAAACCATAGATTCTTGCTGATGTTGCCAAAATGGAATGTGGTTTAGATTTCCATCCCCTCAAGTTGGTAATCTGTCTGTAATACAGCATCATCGAGAAAGCAACAAGCTCTACTTTCTGTCTTCCCAACAGTGTGGTACATTACAACAGGGTAGAAGTCATACTCTGCATCTCTAAGGCTCTTCCTTTCTGTAGGTGAAGAAATAAGATTTAAAAGGCAATACATAATTAGAAAATAGGAAACTATGGTTTAAAATTAAATGCCCTGTTTTGTAGTGCTGAGTAAGCACTAGAAATTAAGAAAAAGGAAAGAACATTTTTGGTTACGGATAAGCAGTTTTTGTTTTGTTTCTTTACCATTAAAAAAAAATTGCATTATAGTCAATTTACAATATCATGTTAGTTTCCGGTGTACAGCACAGTGATTCAGTTATACATATATATGTATGTATATGTATTCTTTTTCAGATTCTCTTCCCTTATAGGTTATTACAGAATATTGAGTATAGTTCCCTGTGCTACAGTAGGTCCTTGTTGGTTATCTATTTTATATATACTAGTGTGTATATGTTAATTCCAACCTCCTAATTTATCCTTCCCCCCAGGGATAAGCAGGTTTTATTAGGCCAGTGGACTTTGGGGTCACCTTTAAACAAAGTATAGGAGTTGGATTGCTGACAGAAGTATGGGGACAGCATGTCCAGGGAGGGAAAATACTACGTTTGGGAGAAGTAGATGAATTTGGATTAATACAAGATGTTTTAGATAGATGGGATTGGGTCAGTTCATAAAGGACATGAATTTTTAGCTGAGGCATTTGGGCTTGCCTTTATAGGCTATAGGGAGACATTTTGGGTTGGAGAGCCAGTTTTGACTCTTAAGATACCCAATTATTAATTTGATTTGATGATAATCTAGTATATTCTTAGTTGCATGCTTTTGCATGGAGAATATAACTTTCCTGTGTAACTTAAACTTTTTTCACATAAATTATTTCTGCAGTGTCTCAAAAGGGCTATTCAGGGACCATAATTAATATTTCTGTTTCAAAAAGGGGAGGGACACTGAGGTGCTCAGAGTTAATGCCCTTAATAAAGTGTGAGTCAGTGGCAGATCTGGGTTCAGATCAGATATCTTGGGTACTGAGCTCCTTCTACTCCCTTTGCTTAATTAAAGGTAATTGTTTTCTGTGTAACTGGTATTCTTTTCTATTTGAGATGTGTAGTACATATAGGTAATGTTGACTTCAAGCATTTTCTGCCTTTTCTCACCCCACCTTCTTCTTGGGAATATATATTTTTCCTTGCCCTTAAATTTTTTTTTTAATTAATTATTTTTATTTTTGGCTGCGTTGGGTCTTCGTAGCTGCGTGCAGGCTTTCTCTAGCTGTGGCGGGCAGGGGCTACTACTCTTCGTCGTGGTGCGCAGGCTTCTCATTGCAGTGGCTTCTCTTGTTGTGGAGCACGGGCTCTAGGCACGCGGGCTTCAGCAGTTGTGGTGCACGGGCTGAGTTGCTCCATGGCATGTGGGATCTTCCCAGATCAGGGATCGAACCCGTGTCCCCTGAATTGGCAGGCGGATTCTCAACCACCATGCCACCAGGGAAGTCCTGTAAGTTTTTTTTTCTTTCTTTATTTTTTTGGCTGTGCCCTGTGGAATGCAGGATCCTAGTTCCCCAACCAGGTATCAAACCCGTGCCCCCTGCAGTGGAAGTGTGGAGTCCCAACCACTGGACCGCCAGGGAATTCCCAACTCTTAATTTTTTTTTTAAGTTTATTTTTTTTTTTGACGTGGACCGTTTTTAAAGTCTTTATTGAATTTGTTACAGCATTGCTTCTGTTTTATGTTTTTTGGCTTTTTGGCCGCAAGGCATGTGGGATCTTGGCTCCCTGACCAGGGATCGAACCCGCATCCCCTGCATTGGAAGGCGAAGTCCCAACCACTGGACTGCCAGGGAAGTCCCTCCCAGCCCTTAATTTTTTTTTTTTTTTTGCAGTACACGAGCGTCTCAGTGTTGTGGCCTCTCCCGTTGCGGAGCACAGGCTCCGGACACGCAGGCTCAGCGGCCATGGCTCACGGGCCTAGCCACTCCGCGGCATGTGGGATCTTCCCGGACCGGGGCACGAACCCGTGTCCCCTGCATTGGCAGGTGGACTCTCAACCACTGCGCCACCAGGGAAGTCCCCAGCCCTTAATTTTTAAAAGTGGTTCTAGCCAGGATTTTTTAGCAGATCAGGACCCATCACTTTGTTTATCCTCTGTCCTGTCTGTTTGTTTGGTGGTAGTTGTTTCATTGCCATTGATAAATCTGCCCAGTGTAATGTTATGCCCCTACCTTATGCTTCTGATTGCTACCACTATGTATCTTGCTTTTAATATTCTTAATCAACTTGATTGATGTATAATTTACGTTCAGTAAAATTGAACCATTTTAGATATACGTTTTGCATTTTGACAGATATACTCACTCAAATAATGGTCACATAATCAAGATATAAGAACTTTTCTGTTATCCCCAGAAGTTCCTTTACTGCCCTTTGCATTCATTCCCACCCTCTTTACCCCCAGAAATTCACTGATTTGCTGTCCATAGGTTAGCTTTGCCTTTTCTGGAATTTCATGTAAACAGCCTTATCCAGGATCAGCATCCTGTGTTTAGGATCATTCATTGTTGTTGCCTGTATCAGTAGTTTGTTAGTTTTTTTTGCTGAGTGGTATATGGGAGTACTGTTACATTGTAAGGATATAACAGGATTTGTTTATCCATTCATCAGTTGAGCACTTGAATTGTTTCCAGTTTTCGGCTATAGTGAATAAAGCTGCTATGAACTTGTGAAACTTTTGGTAGACTTATGTTTTAATTTCTCTTGGGTAAATACCTTGGAGTGGAATGGCTGGATCCTTTGATTAGTAGGTGTGTGTTGAACTTTTTAAGAAACTGCCAGATGTCTTCTAAAGTGGCTGTACTGTCTTACGTTCTGTCTAGCAGTGTGTGAGCGTTCCTGTTGCTCTTTATCCTCACCAACACTAGTGTGATAAAATTTTAGCCATTACCATTCTAATCAGTGTGTAGTGCTATCTTGTGGTTTTAATTTACATTTTCCTGATAACTAATGATACTGACATCTTTTCATGTACTTATTTGCTAACTGTTTATCTTCTTTGGTGAAGTACTCGTTCAGATCTTTTGCCTATTTAAAAAAATTGGGTTGTTTGTTTTCTTAATGTAGAGTTTCAAGAATTCTTTATTATTCTGGAAACAAGTCCTTTATCAGATAAATGCTTTGCAAAGATTTTCTTCGTTTCTTTGATTTATCTTTTCATCCTCTTAACAGTGTCTTTTATTTATTATTTTATTTTTAAAAAAATTTATTGGAGTATAGTTGATTTACAGTGTTGTGTTAGTTTCAGGTGTACAGCAAACTGAATCAGTTATACATATATCAACAGTGTCTTTCAGGAGCAAGAGTTTTTATTTTGAATTCCGGTTTATCCATTTTTCTCTTATGAATTGTGCTTTTGGTATCATATCTAAGAAATCCTTGCTGTTAACCCATAACACAAGCACATGCAAACTGTCTTCCAGCTACTTCTCAGGTACTTGGGGCAATGGCAATGTGTTGTTTACTAATCATCAGATTTTAATAATATTTGAAAGATAAATAATTTGTGTGGATAATACCGTCCATATCTAACATGGTTTATAGAAAAATCATGTTTTCTGTTGAAGACCAGACTCCCTCCTTGGTGTAAAGATGTCAGGGATCTTAGATTGATAGAAGTTATAGCATACTTAAGTTTCCATGCTCTCAAATGAAATATAGTGTAAGGTTTAAAATTTGTTTTCATGAATTATTTTCAAAAGTTTATGGGTTGTCTGATTTGCTGCACGAAAAATGGAAAATTCATTTCCGTCATTAATGAGATGTATTATTTAGTGTGATTATTTTTATTTTACTGTTTTAAGTAGCTGTTAAAGTTAAAAATTTAGTCTTCATTTTCTCCTTTCAGTTTTTAAAGTAATAAAGTAGTTTGGGGTTTATCAGAGCAGAGCAAGAAGTCAAGCCACATTCCATTTTATATGCGTTAGAGATGCATATATATGGAATCTAAAAAAAAAAAAAACGGTACTGATGAACCTAGTGGCAGGGCAGGAATAAAGACGCAGATGTAGAGAACGGACTTGAGCACGTGGGGGGGGAAGGGAAGCTGGGACGATGTGAGAGAGTAGCACTGACATATATACACTACCAAATGTAAAATGAATGGTTAGTGCTGCTGCATAGCACAGGGAGATCAGCTCGGTGCTTTGTGACCACCTGGAGGGGTGGGATAGGGAGGGTGGGAGGGAGGCTCAAGAGGGAGGGGATATGGGGATATATGTATACGTATAGCTGATTCACTTTGTTGTACAGCAGAAACTAACACAACATTGTAAAGCAATTATACTCCAATAAAGATGTGAAAAAAAAATCATTAGAGACAAATTAGTTTCTGTGGGATCTATTCCTGATTTCTCTCTAGCACAAGATTTTTAGCAATTAAAAGTCAAATGCAGTTAAGATCTACTACTTAACTTTACTACTTTGAGTGTTTCAAGAGAACTCAATTTGTAGGCCATTTAGTTACTAATTACCCTGCCTTTTCTGCAGAAAGAGCTTAAGTTGAAGTTCTGTTTTAAGGTGCCTTTTCCAAAAGGAGCTGTTGTAGGTGTAAGAGTAGACCAGTCAAGATCTGGGTAGCAGCCAATAATTGTAAGTACACAGTCTGATAAGATAACATGCCAAATTATATTGTTCATCCTAATTTGTGGCAGTGTTTATCAGTAGAAAAGAAATGTGAATGATGGTTAAACACTAAACTACCACTGAAGGTCAAATGCCTGGTAGATGAATTGGAGGAAGGGTAAACCAGTCTCTATTATCCGGTTTTGAGAGTCAGTAATCTAAAAAAATAAAGAAAAAGGAGTTAAGAAAGGGAGGCAATAAATAGTAGGGCTGTTTTCATTTAACATGTCTTTAGGAGAGAATTACAAAGATGTAGGGTTATGTAACTTTTAGTGTTTGTCTGATGATAATGAAGTATGTTATAAATTGGATAAAACAAGCACTCTGCGTTGTTTAAAATTTTTTCCTTGGCAGTTACTGACAAATTACACTTGAGAGCAAGCTTAGGAGCTTGTTCAGGACAGGAGCAAGTCCAACATTAAAAATACTGAGGGATTTTGACCTTAGTTTTGGGTCTTTTTTCTCTCGACCAGTGTATGAATTTTAATGCTGTATTCTTCCAGGCACATTTTTTCCTAGATCTTTCTGATAATATGCTCATTGGTGTATGATAAAGTTATCGGTGTACCTGAAGAGGGTTTTTTTGTTTTGTTTTTCCTGGAGTAGAGTGTGCCATTTCTAACATTACTGACAAGGTTTGTCTTTCTCTTTTAAGTGAGGAATCTTAAGAAACTTCACTGAGAACTTAAGAGCTTAAAACTTGGGTATGCTCTCCTCCTGATAATCTTTTTACTCACATCTTCATTGGTAAGTCAGGCCAGAGGGATTGTTTACCTTTTGAACAAGGGAAGCTAGGCCCTGCAGTTTGTTTTGGTTGCAGATATCCTGGCAGCTGAATTTAGATTGAGCAGGGGGTACTGCCATGCTTAGTGGTTCTGACTCTGGCCGCTCTAGAAACCAAGATACTGTGCCTGTGACATAAATGGTGAAAGGTAATGAATCTTTGCTTTGCTTTGTGGAAAATTTCCAACCTCACTAATTTAAGGTTTCATCGTGGTTATGGTCACATCTTCTGAGACATGGATGCTGATTATTTTAGCTTAAACTTGTTTGAGCGACAGTGTTAGGGAAAGGGGAGGGTGCTGAATTCCAACAACTGGTAGTTTTATTTATTTATTAAATTCAGGTCTAATGATGCGAAGAATAGGCAAATCTACATGTAAATACATTTTGTTAAGTATAAGTAGTCATATAATCCATGAGAGCAGCTAAAATTTTCTAAGTGCATTATAGGAAACTAGTGAAGCTAATTTCTGTTTCATCCAGAGCAAAAGAATGTAATATTCTAATTTCAGCAAGAGACAACTTTTTAAAACAAACAGACTTGAACCACTTTATGTGTTTTTCAATAATGTAAGATTTTTTTCATCTTGTCTCATGTTTTACTTCTTAGTCATTTACTTCCAGTAGTTTTCAAATTGGTTGAGGGAATGAACGTGGTAGCCGAGTTCCCTCTATACAAGATTTTCCTGCTGTGTGTGTGAACCACTTTTTCTGGAAGAACCCTTCCATTGGCAGTCTTCTCAAGGGCATGTACTTTTTCCACACTTAGCGATTTGGGGGCTGAAGCCTGTGTTTAGTCAGAGGTGACAAATGGCTCAAAAAACTTATTTTTCCAGTTTAGTGAGAAATGATTCAGAATTGAAACTGAAGTGGATATGGAGTTACTTGTAGTTACCCTTAAACAGTTGCTGTCTGTTACTGTTAGGCATATTTTGGACATGTGGGTTCCATATCAATATTTTGTGTTATGTTGCTAAATTTCTTGTCTGGTTTAGACACTTCACTTTTGAAGTTAGGTTGGAACCGGCTTTGAACAGAGGGCCACTTGAAATTGAATACAGTGGCCCATTTGGTGAGGACAAAAAGTTGGCATATTTTTAGTTAAGAGTTCTTAGGAAAATTTTGATAATGTGAAGATATATTTTCCAAATGTCATACGACTTTGAGGTTAAGTAGTTGTTGGGAAGACCAGGAAGCTTGTGATTCCTACTGAAAATATTAGCCTTTTACACTAAAACTATCCGTATTTTTTCTTTTATAATTAAACAAAGGTAAGTTAAAAAAAAAGCATGTACATTGTAAAAAGTTCAATCTATGTAGAAATTTTTTTTTTAAATAAATGTTTTTATTTTTGGGTGCGTTGGGTCTTCGTTGCTGTACATGGGCTTTCTCTAGTTGTGGCGAGCGGGGGCTACTCTTCGTTGCGGTGCATGGGCTTCTCATTGCTGTGGCTTCTGTTGTTGTGGAGTACGGACTCTAGGCACACGGGCTTTAGTAGTTGTGGCTCGCGGGCTCTAGAGAACAGGCTCAGTAGTTGTGGTGCACGGGCTTAGTTGCTCCGCGGCATGTGGGATCTTCCCGGACCAAGGCTCGAACCTGTGTCCCCTGCATTGGCAGGCAGATTCTTAACCACTGAGCCACCAGGGAAGCCCCTATGTAGAAATTTACAAGGAAAAAGACAGTCCCACATTCCCACATTTTGCTCTCTAGAGGTAACTTCTATTAACAGTTTGGTATATGTTCTTCCATACCTTTTCCTGTGTACATACAAACACGTGTAGGTAAATTTTGGGGCGTTAATTTTATTTTGTTGTACTGTAGCTTTTGTAACTCCCTTTGCATATGAAACCTACTTTATTCCCCCACCCCCATTTTTTTCTGTTAGCTTTTGAAAGACTGTTGTTTGTTTTCTTATTCATGTATAGGACCTTTAAAAAATCATATTATGGTTATTAATCCTTTGTTGCATATGGTGTATTTTCTTTCCGCATATCATTTATCTTAAGTTTTAACTTTTGTGGTATTTTTTGTCATATAAAAGTGTTTTAAAAAACTGTAGTTCTAGTATGAATTCAGGGTTTTATGGTATGCTTAGGAATGTAGATACCTATGTGAGCATTTAAAATATCTTGTATTTTCTTCTGGTGTTTTGTAAATTTATTTTTAATATTTAGGTTTTTCAATATAGTGTGAGATAAGGATCTAACTTAAACTACTAGGACAACTGGCTATCAATATTTTTTATCATTTACTACCTACATGTTTGAAATGGTCTTGTTAACATATACTTTTAATAAAGGGTACTGTGCACCTGTACTACATGTTTTAATTACTGTCACATTAGCATATATTTCAAACTTCATTAATTATTACAGTTGATTCACTGTTTTTTAGACTGTCATAATCATCAGCAAAGGATACTTCGGATTCTTCCAGTGTGTATGCTCCTTTTCTAGTGACACTGTTGAGGAATAGTTGTGATGCTAGTAGTACCACCTGACACAGCACTTCTCAACCTTATATGCACAGAAATTACCTGGGGGATCTTATTAAGAAGCAGATTCAGTAAATCTGGGCATGCCTGAGAGTCTGCATTTCTGACAAGCCCGCAGGTAATGTTGATTTACAAGCTTATAGACCTTATTTTGGGTAACAGGGAGCTAATATTTATTGAACGCTTAATTTATTCTGGTCACTGTTCTAAGTGCTGTACATGTATGGACTCTTCTTAACTCCGTGATGATGAGCATCCCCAATTTACCAGTGAAGAAACTGAGACTTATTGCCCAAAGTGACACAGCCAGTAAGTGGAAGAGCCAGATCCAGCTCAAGCAGTTTGCACCCTGAACCTCTTGGATATATTTCTTCACCAGTAGCAGACATTATTTTCTCTCGTGTGACTCGCATGGTAATGCCCTTAGTGTAGTTTTAGTTTTTAATTAATAGACTTTATTTTTTGGAACAGTTTTAGGTTTACAGAAAAATTGAGCAGAATGTAGAGAATTTCCATATACCTCCTTACCTTCCCTCTCCCCTGATATTAGCATCTTGCACTAGTGTGGTACATTTGTTATAACTAATGAGCGAATATTGATACGTTATTTTAAACTAAAGTCCATAGTTTACATTAGGGTCCACATTTTATCTTGTACATTCTATGGATTTGGACCTATGTCTAATGTCATGTATCTACGATTATGGTATCACACAGAATACTTTCACTGCCCTAAAACTACCCCATGCTCTACTTATTCATTCCTCCCTCCCCCACCCCCGCTCCCTGGCAAACACTGGCCTTTTTACTGGCTCCATAATTTTGCCTTTTCCAGATTTCTGGAATCATATATAGTTGGAATCATAGAGTATATAGCCTGTTCAAGTTGGCTTCTTTCACTTAGCAGTATGCATTTAAGGTTCTTCCATGTGTTTTTGAGGCTCGGTAGCTGATTTCATCTTATCCCTGAATAATATTTCATTGTCTGGATGTACCACAGTTTATTTATCTATTCACTTAGGACATCTCGTCTGCTTCCAAGTTTGGGCAATTATGAATAAAACTGCTGTAAACATCCACATACAGATTTTTGTGTGGACTTAAGTTTTCAGCTCACTTGGGTAAATACCATGGAGCATGACTGCTAGATTATATGGTAAGAGTATGTTTAGATTTGTAAGAAACTGCCAAACTGTCTTCCAAAGCGGCTGGACCATCTTGCATTCCCACCAGCAATGAAAGAGGGTTCCTGTTTCACATTTTTGCCAGTGTTTGGTATTGTCAGTGTTTTGGATTTTGGCCGTTCTAATAGGTGTGTAGTGATATCTCATTTTTAAATTTTCGATTCACTAATGACATATGAAGCTGTGCATCTTTTCCTATGCATGTTTGCTCTCTGTGTATCTTCTTTGGTGAGGTTCAGCTCTTTTGCCCAATACAAGTTTTTTTTTCTTACTATTGAGTTTTTAAGAGTTCTTAGTATTATTATTTTGGATGCCAGTCCTTCGTCAGATATATGTTTTGAAAAGATTTCCTCCCAGTTTTTGGCTTGTCTATGCCTTTAGTTTTTACTATTACCATGAGGCTTGCTTTCCAGTTCTGACAAATAATCCAGAAAGTTTCTTTCTCTGTTTGTCTAAGAGCTTTAGTCAGGAATGCCTACTATAGCAGGGAGGTCTTTGAAAATTATTTGGCTAAATGAATAGGTGAAGCTTTGTTTTTTAGCAAGGCATCCCTGTTATATTCCAGATACTTTAAAACACATTCCTCATGGTATTATATTTAAGAATGTAACTGAAAATTTAATTCTAATCCTTGTAATAGTTTACTCTTACTCCCTCCATGATCTCATCAATGGCCTTTAATGTCCATTTTGCTTACTTGTCCAATATCCTAATCTCATTCTGGCTTGATCTTTGTTACAGCTATCTGTCCCTCCACTTGTCTGTAGCAGTCTGTTCCTGTGGCCAGTCAGAACTTCCACCTCTGAAATCATAAATTTGGAAATTTGGCTCTCTGAACACAGTTCCCTGCCTTCTCAGTTTGCCATTTGCTGAACGTGTTCTCTGATTTCACTGAGGCCTCCAGCCCGTTAAATCTTCTCTGTCTCCAAATTTGTGACATTCTTCCTGGCATTGGTTTATCCCATATGGACACCATAGCTGGTCACTTGCGATGAGTCATAAGTATCCTCAGTTCCCTGCACCTTTGTTCTTCTCTCCCACATGTCATGCAGATCTCCAGCTGTGGATGAACAATACTGCCCATTTTCCATGTTCCTGCTGTAGGGCTTCAAGAAATGATTGAATCGTATTAATTTGTTCTGTTACTAATTCATGAGTTCCCCCCTCATCTATGCTTGTTATTCTCTTTAGTAGTCTTCTTACTTGTCTGTAGTTGATTTCATTTCTCCTTCACCAGAATGACTGTTCTTTCTAAATCTTTACCCATTTTTGTTGAGCTCAGGTTCACCTCCCTCTATCACAGAAGCTTCCACAC
This sequence comes from Phocoena sinus, assembly GCF_008692025.1. NCBI lineage: Eukaryota > Metazoa > Chordata > Mammalia > Artiodactyla > Phocoenidae > Phocoena > Phocoena sinus. Next base: position 15,367,024 of record NC_045770.1, read on the forward strand.
GCTCCATTTAAGAAAACCCAGCACATCTATTATTTCCGTATAACACCTTTTGTTATTCAGATAAAGATAAACTGGCAAGTTTAACAGCCTTTTTTAGTTTTGCAGCCATCTCTCTTCTCTCAGAGCCCCCACTCTACGGGCTTTTTTCAGATCCTTAACACGCCAAGCTCATTCTTAGCATAGGGTTCTCTTTCTTCTGCCAGACGGGTTTTCTCTTTTGGTGTTTAATTCAGACTCCTCTTTGGGACTTATATGTCACTTGCTTGGAAAAGCTTTTGCTGACCTTCCATTGACCTGAAGATAGACCATATTCTCCCTGAAATAGTTAATGGTCATGAGAGTAACAACAATAACGGTAAACATTTGAGTGTTTGTGTGTCAGGCACCACTCTAAGCACTTATACTTGTGGACTTTTTTAGTTTTTGCAGCAACCCGAGGGGATAGATAGATGGGTAAATAAATAGGGCCTAGAATTGTCCCCATTTTGTAGATCGGGAAACTGAAGTGAAGAGGGTGAAGTCACTTGTCCAAAGTCACAGAGCCATTTGGTAGGAGAGTTGGGGTTTGAACCCTGGCAGTCAGGCCCCAGAGCCCCTGTTCTAAACTGCTGTGCTGCACTGTACCGGGTTATAACTGTGTCATTTCTGTTAATGTCCACCTTCCTTGGTAGGTGCTGAGCTCCTTGAGTTCAGAGGTCGCACCTGCTGGTTAATTTTTGATTCTCCAGTGCCTAGAACAGAGCCCGGCAGTGAGTAGGCTGTGACAGAATGAGTCATAGCTGCCATTCTGCTTAATTGAGTAAATAGAGGCTTTCAGTGTGACTGTCCTCAGTTTCCTTCCCCTTTGCTTCCAAATGTTAAATCCCTTTGATCAAAAGAGTAGGTGCCCTATTTATTTCAAAAGTTAATCCCTCTACCTGTTTACCTGTGATATCCTAAAAGCAATATGTGCACTTTGTAAGAACACTTAGTGTAAACGTACACAAAGGAAGTGTCCTTCATTTTCTTTCTTCCTTAACCTTTACCATTTTCCAGAGTTATCAACTACTAGCAGTCAAATGTATGCCTTCTTCTGTACATGTACAAACTGTATGCACTCTGAAAATACACAAAAGGGAGTGTATGTAATATGCGTACTATTCTAAGTTTGTTTTTTATGTTAAAAGTTAACGTTTTATATTGAACTATAGCTTTGCGAGAGGTCACTATTTAGGGAAACTAGGTGAAGAGTATATGGGATATCTCTATTTTTTTTTTTTTTGATATCTCTATTTTTTAGAAAAATCAATTTATTTGTCTATTTTTGGCTGCACTGGGTCTTCGTTGCTGTGCACGGGCTTTCTCTCTAGTTGCTGCGAGCGGGGACTACTCTTCGTTGCGGTGCGTGGGCTTCTCATTTTGCAGTGACTTCTCTTTGTTGCGGAGCACGGGATCTAGGTGCATGGGCTTCAGTAGTTGTAGCATGCAGGCTCAGTAGTTGTGGCTCGCGGGCTCTAGAGCCCAGGCTTAGTAGTTGTGGCGCATGGGGTTAGTTGCTCAGTGGCATGTGGGATCTTCCTGGACCAGGGCTTGAACCTCTCTCCCCTGTATTGGCAGGCAGATTCTTAACCACTGTGCCACCAGGGAAGTCCCTCTGTATTCTTTCTCTCTTTTTTTTTTTTTGGCTGCGCTGTGTGGCTTGTGGGATCTTAGTTCCCCGACCAAGGATTGAACGCGGGCCCACGACAGTGAAAGCGCCGAGTCCTAACCACTGGACAGCCAGGGAATTCCCTGTATTATTTCTTACAATACGTGTGACTCTGCAATTATCTCAGAATAAGTTTAACTAAAAAATTATAAGAATCTTTCCATGTCAGCATATTTATCTCTTCTAAATGGCTAGATAAGATTCCATTGTATGCATTATTTCATTTCTCCTTTCCCCTAATTGATGCACTTTTAAGTTATTTCCATTTTTTCATTTTCCCAACACTACTGAAGGGGGGACATCTTTGCATTCATAGCTTTAT